>NC_132942.1:23836000-24137500 GCF_034638445.1 Ciconia boyciana
TGCAGACACACCTGAGCTACCTTGGTTATTTGACTAGCACTGCGTGATGTTAATAAATGTATAGTTTACATTGTTACCAGCTCTCCCATTTATTCTTAGTACAGAATTTAGTTAACAAGGAGAGAAAAGGATGTAATTAATCCTTGTAAATAAGACTTTAAGGAAACTAGAGCTTGTTAAATTTAGTATTTGACTTTGTTAAAGGTATCTCTCTTGATGTTGAGGACCTTACAGAATACAAAAATTAGTACTGAATGCCATTCAGTTCAGATAGTTCAGGAACAGTCCGAGGGTGTACAAGACTGAATAGTTTCCATGGATGTTCAGCAAAAACTGGTAATTGCTTGTCAGAATTTGTTTTCATTAGTGATTTTGTTGGTGCAAAATGTCTGTTGATTTAAAACTTTTGCATGATAAAATTGTGGTTTATGGGAAGGCATATAGCACTAAGGCAGCCATCATGATTGTCAGGTGAAGTAGATCCATTCAGATGTGTGTGCTAAGGCTGCTGTACGTAAAGCTGTACACCTGGGAACAAGGCAATTCAGCTGAATTTAAATCAAGGCACATGGTATCCTATCCTAGAAAGCAGTGACTGAACTGCATTTTGGATTCATAGTGGATAAACAGCTTAAGCATGAGTTTCCAAGGTGATGCTGTGACAAAGAAGCTAAGGTAGTTCAAGTGCATTAATGGAATGAGTAGAGATACATTCTTGCCTGTGTGGGGTGGGTTGAAGTCATTACCAAAATACTATGTACAGTTCTGGCATTAGCACTTGGAAAACAAACAAAAAAAATTACTGGCTGCAATGGGGATTAATCTCCAATTTGATGGAGAGCTAGGAGGTAATGCCATGCAGTGAAGTGTTAAAAGAGTTTACTGTGCAGCTTCTTGCCAAAACTGAGAGGTGACTTGATTAGAGTCCTCTGATATCTCCCTGGCAAGATAATACTGGATATTAGTGAGCTTTTTTAATCTTGCCAACAAACACAACAAGAATTTGTAGCCAGATAAGTTCAAATTAAAAGACTAACTTTTTCACAGTGAAGGTTATTAACCATTGGATTATGATATGAAGAGCAGTCATGTATTTCTTAATTTCTTAACATCTTTGAATCAAGATTGTGGAAAAAATTCTGAAAATTGCTTCAGCCAGCTGCAAGGTACTGAACTTGTGTTTTGTATACATTTAGAGAACTGTAATTCATAAGAGATCAGACTCGGTGATTAAATGAGAGGTGATCATGCTAAAGAAAAAAGATGGGGAGCAGCTCCTCTTCTCTTTCACCAGCTTCCCTCTTTTTGAACAGAGATAGGTTTAGGATACTTCCTTAGAAATATAGAACATGATCAAGACAGTAAAATCTTCTGGACAGGAGGAAGTAAGCAGGTACTGATATATATTGGGGGTGTGTTAAAATAGTGTCCTATATATATTTAATCCAAACTTGTGACTGTAAAAAATCCTCGTCTGTGGCTATAGTATTAGTGAGCTGTTGGTAGGATAAATGTTACTTTTTTGCTGCCAGGGCACACTGCTGGCTTGTGTTCAGCTTGCTGTCTACCAAGTAGCCCTAGGACCTTGTCAGCAGCGCTGCTGTCCAGTCAGTCCCAAGCCTGTATCACTAAAGGGGTTCTTTCCTCCCAGTTCATAGCATGGAAAATGCTAAGTGAGGGTGAAGCAAGGTGATTTTTATTGAATCCACTTCAGAAAATATAGTTTAGTAAAATTGTTACTCACTTGTTACTTATTATGTTATATAAAATTATTTATTGAATCATGTTTTATATATTGCATTATATGTATTGTCTGAAGTTACTTCATAATGCAGTGGTCCTCATTTTAAAGTGGATGCTGAGTGATACTGAATTAATCAGGAATGAAACTAGGGAGAGTAAAGCTGTAGAAGGAGTAAACAACACTTAATAATTCTGAGCTATGATAATGCATCATGTGTGGAGACTTGACACAAGTGTTTGACACTTTCTGAGCTCTCCAGAATGTTACAGTGAGTAGCCCGATGGTGGACTAAGCATCTCTAGGTGGAGATTGATGAAAGCTAAAAGTACTTTTCATGTATTACATATGTTAAAGGCGGGAAGGGGGAAGTGTAAGCTTGAGAACTCTCAGCTGCAGAGCTAACTTGCATATAATCCATGTGCTCTTCTGGATAGTAATTTCAACAGAAGCACCTGATGCTTGAGTTTGGCAATTCTGGTTTCTCCTGGCTGTTTGTAAGAAGGCAAATAGGGTATCTCTGCTGCTGCCACTTGTGTTCTTTGCAGAAATTCAGTCTGTGTCCACCCTGATTGCTATTCTTTTGTGTGGTTCCTAGCACTCACACAAGGCCAGCTTTTTAGGTAGATGCAATGGGTTTTGTGGTGAACCTGTACCTTGTAGGGGGAAGAAGTGGGGAAAATACACCACAATTGATGGAAAACCTATTTTGATAAGAGACTGTGGAGACACTGTAGGTTCAGAAAGGGATCAGCAGGTCCAAAGGCTAAGATCCCTAATCCTATGGCTGGGTGTTGGAATGAGGGTGGTAAACCACAGACATGACTGATTGCTCTCCCTACACAGCGTTTCCTGCTTGAGCTTTTGGAGACAGACTGCTGGACTAAATGGACACTGATCTGTCCTTGCAGGGCATTTTTTTTTATGTTAGTGTTGGAGAAAGGCTTTTTTTTCTTTTTTTTTCCCCCCCAACCTATTGATAAAAGCTATGCAAGTAAATCTACAGCTCTTGCTATGTTGGGAATAACACCAGCGCATCTAGGGAAGTAAAAGTCATGGCTTCCCTGGAAAATTAAGTTGGCTTGCATTGGGACTGTTTTGACCCCATCTCCTTCCACTTGTGTGCTCACAATTGCATTGCCAGGCAATGAGTTGGTCAGTTGAATTTACTTCCTGTGTACATCCATTCATTCTCTTCCCCAAAAAAAGGTGGGGGGCAACTAGATGAGAGTGGATGTGGAAGAACTGCAGCTCTGAGTTTGATTTAAGCCTTTGTGGAACCATGCTTCAAAATATTTTGGGGTAAGTAGAGGCTTTCTGAAAAGATAGTTGAGACCACAAGTACTAATGTTAGCATTTGGATATTTGTAAACTTTCTTTACTCTCTTGAAATAGAGCAGTAAACTTTGCTGTATGTTTAAAATCACTGTCAAGGGAATTTGAATGCTCCAGTTCTTTAATGATGAAAGAGACATCGTTGCTCTGGACTGGCTCCTGGAAGAGCATTTCACTGCTGTGGAACCAGTAGTGATTTTTGGCCAATTACTTCACCTTCTCACGTAGTTTCACCATCTCCTTGTATGCAGTTTGCAAACCTGTTTCCTTGAAACCACCTCTAAAGTCCAGAGATGTAAAATGAAAGCAGGAAATGCTACTGAATTAAAAATGCCCCCCTGTTTTGGGTCGTATGTACTTGACATAAGTGTAACACTACTACATTTTAAAACAGTAGCTTTCTTCTACGTGCTAAACTGTTTGCAGTGGAGGTGCAATATAAACTTTAATCTTGCTTTCCCAGTATGTACTGCGAGAGAACCCTTTAGAGGCACTTCAGGAGTTTTCAGATTACAGGTTGGAAAAATCAAATTTTTGAAGGCTAGTAGTTTCAGTCAAAGATTATCAGATTATTAAAACCTTTTTTCTTTTCTTTTCTTTTTGGAGGATGGAAGAAGTTAGTGTTATCCAGCATTCCTGCTGAGTATATAACTTACTGCCATTTCTGATCTTTGAAGAGAGATTTGTCGCTTCCTATGGCAATACTGAATACTCAAAAGGTACTCATTGATTACTTGATCCTTGCCTACCTTCCATATTAATGCACTCCTCTCCTTCCTGCTCAGGAATGACCACTGTTGACTCCTACCTACTCTGAGCTACTAGAGCATTATATGAGACCAGAGTAGTTTATACTTGGCTCCTTGTAGTGTGTATGGAAATAGTTTTGTCCTGTTGAAGCAGCTGCATCCTCTCCCTGTTCTACCAGCATTTTGACCTACATGAAGAATTTGGCAGCTTCCATGATGGTATGATGGAGCAGACTATCAAATATTCAGATGTCTAACTTGCCTGACAAGACATTTGTAATGTTTTTGGAGACATCTGCTTTGAGTGGCTTGTGCAAACAAATCCTTAGGGGTGTTTTCTCCAGCTCCACCAGATTCAAAGAAGGGAGATAGCATTGAATGTTTGTCCTGCTTTGTTATTGGTCTGGCTCTCCCTGTTTAGCAGTACTTCATCCAGTGCAGTTGTTGGTTGGTATGATGTTTTACCATTTGTTCTTGTCCCAGAGCTGCCTTTTCAAACAGGCTGTCCCATTCTGGCAGCCAGGGAGCCTTTTCAGCCACCTTCTGGCACTCAAGATATAAGCTCTTGTTAAGATTCTGGAGAAAAGAGCACACAGTAGTCTTTGTTTCTTCAAAGACAGATTTTTCTTTTTTATTAGTTTGGGTTTCCTCACTGTGGTCCTGGGTTTTCTCCTGCAAATTAAAATAAATAAATAAATATGAGGTCCTTGCTTCCACCTTTTCTATCTGAAGTTCATATAGGAGCCTTGCCTGATGTTGATCTTTGTACATCCCTTCTTTGACTTCATATCACATGTGGTTTTGTGTCTCCTAAACAATGATACGCTAAGCCTGTGCTCTTCTAATGCTGCTCCCTAAATATTAGGCGGCTTTGTATATTCACCGCTGTGAAAGTGCAGGTCACTAGTAGATTGCCAAGAATGACTGTACTTCTGTACATTAGCTAAAGAACTGGTCAGTGTTTGAGATCTTGCAAAAGTGTTTCACGTCTAGAACTTGAACAAGTTCTAGAACTCTAGAACTTGTGTGGAAGCGAATGCTGAGACCAATAAATCTCTCTGTCCGAAGAACATTGTAGTTATGACTGCACAGATGAAAAAAAACCTCACTATTTTTGTGTTTGAAGTTTAAGTAGGTACTTAATTTTATATAGTGCTAGGGAATGGTAAAATAATTTGGGTTGGGAGGCACTTCTTGTGGTACCCTGGTTCAACCCCTGGGTCAGTGCAGGGCCAGCTTTGAAGTTAAATGGGGTTGTTTAAGGTTGTATTTCACAAATATTTTCAATAGCTGAAAGATTAGAGTTTCCACAACATCTCTGAGCAACCTGCTCCAATGTTTGACCACTTGCAGCTTGCCTGTTGCATCTTGTCCTTTCGCTGTGTACCTCTGAGAGTGTGGTTTCATCTTCTCTCTGCTCTTCTGTTAGGTATTCGAAGGTAGCAGCAAAATCTCCCCTTGGCCTTCTCACAGCTAACTGTGTCAGTCTGCTCTTGTAGGTCTTGTATTCTAGCCACCTCATCGTTTTGGCAGCCCTGTAATGAGCTCTTTCCAGTGTATGTCAGTGTACTAAGCTCAAAAATAGGCATGTGGAACACTTAAATTTCCAGCTTATCCCTGTTTTCCTTCAAGTTTATCAAACCTTGCCTGTATGTCAAAGATCTGATGGGAATGTAAATTTATGCAAGGTATTTTATGCCAGAAAATATGCTGGTTACTGTTACAGTAGTAGGCTATCTTTCCAGTAAAGGAGTGAGTGGCTTTTCTTCCCTCTGGGACATTACCATGGAGTGAACCAGAACAAGTATGCCTTGCATTTTTGAAGTATGTATGTTTGCAGTGCTGGGAAACTTTGCTCCTTGGGTTTTACATTAGTAGGCTGATGTTCCTTGAGCAGTGTCTGAGCTGCTTACTTCAAAACATCTCTTTAAAAAACTCCACTAAGCTGTTTCCTTAAGCAGAGTCAATACCTTGGGAAGAGAGGAGGGTGATGATTGTGCTTTGCATTATCCCACCATCAGTTGTAATCTGCAGATATCCCTGTAAACTATTCTGAATTTGTGTTGTCTATAGTGTGGAAAAGAACTACAATTATTATTGTTTTGTTTCTCTTTTCCCCTACTAAGAGTTTGGGTACAATCCTTATTCAAAACAGATCTCTCCACTGTTAAGTTATTTGCCAAGCAGAAGATTAGGTTTTGAAAATTGGAAGAAAACTATTTCTCAATTCAAAATTTCAGGAAAACCAAAGTTAGGATAAAAGAATAGCAGTAGATAAGAGGATGCTTCCATTCAGTTAAATGTGCTCTATTGAAGAGTCCTGGTGTTTTTCATCCAGTGACGAATCTTCTGAGTTGATACAGTTCCATGCAGGATGTGTTTGCTTTGCATCAAATGTCTTCTGAATGGAGAAGTCCTTCACTCTTAAGGCTTTTCTGTGTTAATTTACAAGTTTTTACATTTTAGGAAATAGCAGTCTTCTCCAGGGTCACAAGTTGGGAATAAAAACTCAGGTACTAACAGTAACTATTTTATATGCCTACCGCTGTGTGCAAGCTCTCATCAACACAGAACCTGGCAAGGATGCAGCTTGCGTCAGCAGTCTTAATGTGCCCTTAGCAGTGAAGTGCACACCATGTATCCTCTGAGCATCCCCTTTTCTGGTCAGTGAATGTATATAGCATATGTGATTTTTACAGAATAAGCATTAAATAAAAAGAGATCAATTACAAATGCTTTTTTAAAAGCTTACTATCACTGAGCATCCGCAGCTCCAATGAACTTCTTATCAGTAGTGCTCTTTGAAGCTGATAAACAATTAAAAATAGACTTGCCAAGGAAAAAATGCAGCCAGAACCCAGATTGAGTGCCTTGTACTAAATAAATGACAGAAGAACCGGGGGAAAGGTACTTAAATTCAAAGGGTGTAGAACTAGTGTGAAATTGAACACTGCTTGGCCCACATCACTGACTGCAGCAAGAATATGTGCCTCGCTTGAGAATTAGTCCTATGGAGTTGCTTACTGTTCCCAGGGTTTTTAGCATGTATGCACACTGAGGACTGAAAAGGATTACAGATGAGAAATAATGTGCTGTCTTGTAAATATTTTAGTTCTGTAAATGCGAATATTTTAAGCCGTAATTAATTAGGGTAACGAAGCTAGCTTCGCAACTCTTCAATGAGCTGAGGCTGTTCTTCACAGTAACAAGGTTAGAAGTCTGTTAGAGCTGATTTTGTTACTGTATGGATAGTGTTACTTGCTGCATTGACAGTATGTAACAGGTTATGCTTGCTCTAATTTACACCTCTTTAACAATAAAAACTGCTTTTGTGTTGTGATTTGGTATGCAACAGCACAGGAGGAAAAGGACATCTGAAGTAGGCATAACCAGCTCTAAAGTGTCATGTTGCATTCTTAATTTGATGTGAGGCATACAGAGTTTTAGGCTGTAAGAACTGTAAATGCTAAAGAGTTTGAGAAGAGGTAGAGAGAGGAGTTTGTAAAATGAGTTCATTCTTCCTGGTAAAAAGTATTAAAGCCAATTAAAATACTCTTTTGGTTTTGTTTAAGGCTTTTTTGATAAGTGAAGGGGTCCTCAAGCAGTTATCAGTGCTATTCTTCTTAGAGGTGTGGGACTACATGTTTTCTGTTAAGCATTAAACATTCAAACAGTGCTTTTTTCCCCACCCCCCCTTCTCTTCCTTTTCTCTTTTATGTAGTTTCACTAGTACGACTCATCTGTTCTGTTCCAGAGTGTGTTCTGACATCAAGAGCTGCATGAAGAATAGCCAGCATGAAGAGAACAAATCAGTCCAGGCAGAAGTGCAGAGGCGTCAAGAACATAAATGTAAATTAAGGGGTTTTAAACTGTGCTATGCGTTCCATGCCGAGGCAGTAGTTTCCTGAACACTTAAAGCTTACGCTGTGCTGGAAGAAACCCTCTTGCCGTGCTTCTCTTTTGGCTGGCCTGAGTGTTTGGGCACACCAGAGACCTGGTCTGGATGGAAATAAGTATCTTTTTGGCTGGGTGAGTTCTGGCCTGGATTAGTTTCCTGACCAGTTAGCTGCGGTCTTAGAAATGCTTGTGCTAACACAAGGAATAGTTGGGGTGATGTGGGTGGGAACGAGTGGGCACTTTAAAGGCAGGGATGGCTTCTCTGATGGAATTAGTGTGTTTGAAAATGAGGCCTTACTCCTGGTGGAAAGCGTATTTTCCTCCAAGGTCAAGTGCCTTTGTGGGAATTTTCTTTTTTGCTTCATCTGCTTTGAACATTGATTGTAAAGGCACTTCTGGGGCTTGATGTATAAGCCTATGACACACAAAAGAATTAGGTGTGTGTATAAAATGGATTAAACTGCTTCAAACTTCAGCATGAGGACCACTGTCTAGGGTTCGCCTGGATTTAATTCTGTTTACCTCTGTTCCAACATTGATTAATTCAGATGAACTTTTCTGTGATCTGTGATTCAGAAGCAAGGATAACTTAATTTAGGCTCCAGGAGTTTTTCTTGTCCACCACCCTTCTGCCATAAGTGTTTTCAAAACTGTCCTGGAGTTTCCTGTCCCTGCTGCAACAACAGTAAACTACACCTCTACACTTGACAGCCTGACATTAAGCTAACTAGCACTGACTTTAGTTTTCCTTTCCCTTGCAGCAGGGTGCAATTTGTGAGGTGACTAATAGTTACTGCATGGGCAGCTGTTGTTCATGGGGTAGGACCCATGTTACCATCCCAGGGATGAGCACTTCCTGCTCCTCTGATTTGAAGTCTGAATTCCCTCGTCCAGGCAGAGTATCACTACTTAATGAGTACTCATGCAAAGATAAAAGTAGTAGCTGTTCCCCAAGAGTTTGTTCTTGGATTCTTGTTCATCTAGATGAAGCCTTAGAGGAAAACAAAATCCAAATACTTGTAGCTTATTATGAAGTCTCCAGAATGCCATGAAACTTGTTGCACTGGTCTCTTTTTTTCAGGTGTGGTAGTGTTTGGTGTTGCCATTTTGATATCATGCAACACTACATCAGATGGCCAAAGAATCCTGCTCTGGTCTGTCTGATTTTGAAGAAACACCTTTTTTTGCTGTTAGCAGTTTGCTGGTAGCCTAAACGGAAGCCTAAATTAATGCGTGAAGGGAAAAATGGCCACAAATACTTGTTGATAAAACTATTAACCTTTTCCAATATCTACCTACAATATTAGGCTTTACTTTTTGTGGCAGTGGATTTTACGGGCTATTTTAACCTGAAATAGTTTTCCGTTGTTCCCAAATTATTACTTTCAAGTACTCCAGTGGTCTTTTGTGAGCTCCTTCATCACTTTTATATTATGAAGAGCTGTAAAAGGGAGGGACTGATTAGTTTTATGATCCAGCATAAGCTGAAAATGAATTCCTCTGACTGCTACTTTAAAAGTATAAATCTGTATTTTACACCTGATAAAATGGCATGATTGTCCTTCTGATGTGAACTGTCAGGTTAGCAAAATAAAATACCTTTCTTAATATATTAAAAGGGAAACATTTCCAAAAAAAGGTTGATATGGAAATGTTTAATTCGCATTTCTCCCCATTCACTAGAGAATTCTGTGTGTGACTAAAGAACTAGTGTCATCTAGTGAGACTGCACTAGCAGTTATTGGAAGAAATAGAGAAAATTTAAAAGTAAAATTTAAAAGAATGTTAGATAGGAAGGAGAAGTTGAGGAAGAATGGAACAAGGTTTAAGAACAAGAATATTTACTAAAATTGTCCCTATGACCTTTTCAATAGAATTTTAATTTTCCAAATCTAAAGGAAAAACAAGGAAGAAGTCGTACTTCCAGAAATAAAGCTGAAATGCTTCTACCAGACTGCTTTCTTCATTAAGGCTTACCATGTCAAGTTAAAAGTTAGTTATAGCCCAAGTGACTTGAGTGTGTAGGGGATTTGTTGTCAGTAACTGCAGTGATTTATTCTTCACAATTTTTCTTCTTTCAAGCAGTTGACATTACTGTATTATGCTTTCCTCTCCATTGTAGGCTACAGCTTATTACAGCAGAATTAGCAGTATTCTGGAAGAGCTGTGATTCTGGGGCCTTTTGCCACTGTCAGGTGCAAGGATTAAGATGGAGCTTGTTCTGCAAACAGCTGAGGAAAGATGTGGAATCAAATTTCCTTCTGTCTTGCTGGGGGACCCTGTGTATATACTCTGTGTTCATGTCAGGCACATGTCTTCCCCTGAGTTCTTGATCCAAAGTAACAGGTTAACTTTATCCTGAGTAATTGCAGAAAGCCACAGGTGTGTGCTACTTGCTGACTGAAAAATAAGGGTCAGTGCTGACTGAAGGTTCTCATCGCTTTGAATTATTTCATGAGACATGATGAATGTTTGAAAGAGCTCTGCTAAGATCCCTAGGCAGGAGCAGCAACTAGGAAGATTATTTTTGTAGGTTACAGAAGGAGGGGAAAAGAAGGGGAGAAAAAAAGGCTGGAGGTAGTTGTAGAAATGTCATGGGATGCATTTTGATTCTAATTCTACACCAAGCTAGCTGTGTGTAATGAATGTCCTGTAGCCAGGGAGATGGCTTGGCTGTGCTCTTGGGAGTTCATAAGGGTAAAAGGTAAAGATTACTTTTTATAACATCTGGCCCAAAGTGTGCTACCTTCACATAAGTGTGAGTAAAAGGTAACTTTGGTTCATAATTAACAACTAATTGAATAAAATAGTAGTGTTTGGGATTTGATCACAGTTAAATGCTATTGACTTTAAACAGGAAGGTGCCCACAAACTGGCTGTGGCCCAGAGGGTTGCAGGAAGCTTGAGAGGAAGCAATTTCACTGAAGTGTGCACTTGGTAGATGGCAGGATGGCACAAATTGGAGCGACACAGCTCAGTGTAGCACAAGGTTCTTGGTGTTGTGATTTGCTTAGAGCTTTAAGCTGGCACTGCTGCTTAAGGTGGCCCTGGCACTCTTAACCTGCTCCCTTACCTCTGTCTGCCCAAGTATTCGTGTGGGGAATTGGATCAGGACTGAACATGTTCTAACATAATTAACTGTTTTTCCCTGCATTAGTTTTCAGATGGACTTAGTTCTTGATAGAGTTTATGGTGAGTGAATTTTTCTGTCAATGCGAAGGAAGGGAAAAGGTGAGAGCAGCTCTTTCGGAAGCAGTGCCGTGTTTTCCTGTCTTACAGGGATTATGAAACCATTATGCAAGTTAAGAATCTGGTCTCCTATCTTGTTAATGGGGAAAAAGGTGGGTTCCTCTAGATGGCAATTTAGTGTAGGGATCCACTTAAAAGCTTTGGATCACTCTCTGGAATAATGTACTCTTCTCCCTCCCTTATTTAGGGAGGCCAGCCTTCCAGCACAGACACCTTAGTTAGGTGACCGTCAGCGGGACTCCAGAAGCTCTCAAAGCTGGCTGTCTGCATCCAGTCCCTTTGCAGGGTCAGTACTTAAGGAAACAATCCTTCTACAACTGCATGTTTGCAATTGCAGCTGTCATTCATGTAGCTTTTTTCACATATTTCTTAGGGCCTCTTCACATTGACAGGCCCCTTTTTGTACATAGAAAAAGCATAAGCATTTATTAACCCATGATGAAGTTCTGTCGCTCTTCTGTTCTAGGTTTCTTGGCTTTCCTTTTCCTTACTCTCTCCAAGATGCTAGAATATTTCTGAAAGTAATTGCTTAATAGTGAATTAATGAGACTGCTTTATTTTTAATTTAAAGCTGTAATAGATGTCTGAAGTAGTGCATTTGATTTTTTTTTTTTTCAGTGCCAGTGTTGTAAGTGGCAAGGAGGAAATGATAAAACAGCTGGAGATGGGCATAGTAATCATAACCAGTGGCTATGGAATTTAATGCAGTAGGCGAATTAAAGCTTTAAGTTTCCAGCATGAGAAAGTTACTTAATAAAAGAAACTGATCCTAGCTTTCTCGTTTCTGCTGTTGGTAGTAAATCTTTCATGTTTTGCGTGTGATAGAACCGTGAAAATATCCTCTCACAAGTTATTCACAGGATGCTACCTGTTCCTTGAAGTTTTGTGAGCTTTGTCAAGTAGTTTTACATTCCTAGGCTTATCTTTAAAACAAAAAAAGGGGATAAAGTTGGTTCTCTCTTTCTCCTGTTCCTAAAGAATTCAACACAGGATTCTTAAGCTTTTGTACAACTGTTATTTATAATTGGATGCTTAAGTAACTCCACCTCTATTAATCTTTGATATTTCTGTGGGCAATTAGGAGTAGAAATGGACAAGAGTCTACTATGAAATTTCAGTCTCTGTGTATAATCTGAGTTCTCAATAATCTGTGGGTCTTAGGCTTTATGTGCAGCCAGCCTGTTTGGATCCAGCTGAGCCTCTTGAGTGTAGTACCATGGCTGAACTCCTCCTTAGAACCACCTTGAGTTCAAAAGCTTTATAGCTGTGTTTGTGAAGTGCTGAGACCAAGCTAGCAAACTTTTCTCGGGGGTGTGTGGCCCTATGCAGAGCTCTTCAAGCATCTTCCTACCACTTTCCCAGTTGTGTCAGGAATTTTTGATTCTAGTGCCACACTGTGTGGAGAACAAGAATTGGCGTGTTTTTAAACCCAGAGAGGGGAGCTTTGAGAAGAGATTGCACATATACCTATTCTCATATATAATCTCATATTCTGGATTTGTTGCCCATCTAGGGGTGCTACTGATATGCCCAGGAGACTGGGAGCAATTGTAGTGAACAGTGAATAGGAGCAGCGCTAGGAAAGGCTGTACTTAATGCTTTGTGTTTTATATATGTCTGTTTATCTTAGAAAAAGTTATATTCATGCCATATTCATCTCTAATCAGGGAAGCCCTGCTGGAGGAAAAGCAAAGGCTGCCTACCTGTTAAACTGCCTTATCTTTGACTATGTTTAGCTGGGAGGCTTTTCAGAAGAAAAATATGGCTGTTTCACAATGGGGAAGGAGAATGGCCAAGCACTCCTGCAGTTACTTTGTATCTGCTAATGTCCTTAAATACTTACATAGACATACATACTGACTGCAAGCAGGAAGAAAAAGAAAAAATGTCTGTTTGTCCATAAACCCTGTTGGATTTTTTAAAAAAATCTTTCTCTTGCTTTAGTGGCAGAAATACTGCATGACTGTAGACTCTTGGGTGAAGTTTTTGCTTATTCCTCTCTTCAGCTTTCAAAGGTTCACAGGGTATGTGGGAGAGACTTAAGTCTCCCATGTTTTAACATAATGCTTTATTTCCACTCCTGTATCAATTTTAATAAGTGGCTAATCCATAAGTGTCAAAGCCATGACAATTTGAGTGGGATGTGTATGTGGATTGACTTGAGTTCAAAGTTTGAGTGTGTTGCAGGGTGGGTTTTCTTGCTTGCAGTAATGTAGCTGCTGATAGTTTCATTATTTTATGAATGCCAGAAATTTATTGACAGCTAGCATTTGACTTCATTGTTTCTATTGATTTTTTTTATTGTTTTCCTCCAGTGAACTATATATTACAGCACTAAATCTACTTTTCAATTGCTTTGACTGTCCCACAGTGTTTAATGAGACTGTGCTTTGTTTGGCAAAAATTAAATATTTTGCTGTTATTTGGTCCATGAAGCTTGATGCAGTTCAGGGTTTGTTTTTTTAATGTTGGCTGAGAGGCAGGCAAATGCCTCTTTGTGATGGTAGCTTTATTATAAATAACCCAGCTAGAAAAACATGTGATGGCACTAGCCATCCTAATATATAAACATCTGTCTCTGGGTTTGTATTGTCTGCATTGACATCTACAGCAAGTTGTCTTTAATGCTTGTACAGTTAAGATTAATGCTGTTGTAGGACTGCATTAATTGAATGCTATGACTCTCAGTCTTTTTGTGTTGATGTGGTGAGTTTTATCAGCCTTGCTGTACTGGAGGTTTTCTTAAGTCATGTTCCTGAATGTTAAGAGTTTATACCTTCGAGCAGAATACTTTGCTGGTTAAATGTGAGGCTTTTGGAAGGGACCCAGAATGGCAAAAATGTTGTATTGTAGTTGGGCCGAGACTTTCTCCTGTTCTGCCGTTAGTAGGGCTGTTGGCATTAAATTACTTTCTCTCAAGCAAACTTTTGATTCCTTTCATTGGAATAAGGTATTAGTTGTATCAAATGCATACCCCATCTTATTTCTGCTTGTTTCAGTTTTTTAGATGAGCTGCCCATCAATTATTTGAGCAGGCTTAGGTCTGTTGTTCAGAACGTCACAACTTTTTACCTGGCTAATTGGATTGTGACAGTGCATTGAGCTGTTTAGTGACACAGTGTGTCTCATTTGAGTTGGTAGAGCCTGTTGAGTGAGTATGTGTGTAAAGGCTAGCTTGAGCTATTACATGGGAATTGTGGTGTTGATTTCAGATGTTCTTTGCTCTTTCCTTGGTCAGTCTCCTTATTCTGGAAGCTCTTATCTTGCTTTTTTCAGTCTTGATTTACCAAATCATCTTCTGTTAACCTGCTCCTTTGTTTTCCTTTTTAGATTCAGTCATTGTGGAACTAAGCTATTGGTATAAGGTACAGTAGCTGATAGGAAGAGAGCTGAAGATAAAAGCCAGAAATAAAAGGTTGGGAGAATGGTAAGACAAAATATGTTCAGCAGTTTTTATTCCTAGTGTTCTGCTATAATGGTCTTAGTTGTAGCAAACGACACATTCTCTGAAATATTGGAAACTTTTTCTCAGAACTTGGCTGGGTAATTTCTAGGAGTGTAAATCTGTAAAAAGTTGAGGAAGATCCGCTTCTATTAAAATTAGTGGAAACTGAAAACTTCCATTTCCTCAGCAAGCTGCAGGATCACATCCAGTGAGTTGATTGCATCTTCTGGTGACTCCTCCAATAAATATAAAACTTTCCTCTAAAACCCACTTTGTGGAAAAGGAGGATTAAGTTTTAAAAAAAAAATAGAGGAAGGAAAAAAGCTAGCAAATACTTTTGAGAAGTGACATGGACAGGTAGTGCAAAGCTCACCACAGCAGAGATGGAGAGTCTTTCCAGAAAGCTTATTTAATAGGAAAGAGTCCATACATTTTGCCTAGCCCCCTTTCCTCTCAAGTTTAGAAGCCATCCCCAGTTGTAGAAGTATTTTGATTTGGAAATCCACACTTTCTTGGGAAGAAATCTTGGCAGCTTGGCAAGATTTCTGAACTGGCCAAGACATCAATTGAGTCTCCTTCTGTATATTTCTCTATTTTTATGGTACATTGTTAATATAACCTGGAGTGGTTTGTAGTTTCCTTTAAAATACTGTAACATTTCCCGTGCTGGCAAGGGCCTGGTTTAAAAACAGTCATTTTCAGATTAATTTACTGAGCGGAGCAAACTGTAGTGCATAGCATGGGATAGGCAGGAGTAAATGCTCATCTGTGTGCTGAATTTTGGAGTACAGGAGGTCCGAGTCACAATGAACTAGAGGGCAGTGAAAGAGGAGGTGGTAGGAGACCATCCCGGCTGCGCCGCTGCAGTGCGTGTCGCGCGCCGCTGCAGTGCGTGTCGCTCGCCACTGGAGGACAGCCGTGCTTCGCCAGGCCTGCTGCTTTGGGGTTTGGCTCTTGCAGGAGGACGTTGCGAGTAGCGACAGGTAACTAGGGTAAGAGATAAGCGTCTCTAAAATAAGAGGGAGCTGGAAGAAATAGGGTCTTGGTTTCTTTACTGAATGGTTGTAAGTCTTTCCACTTATTTCACACGTGTGTACACTCCTCATTGTGAGCATCCTTTGAATGAAGTCTTGCCTGTGGGAGTTTATTTGGTCTCAGTGTAAGCCTGCATTCCTAGGCTGGCAAACCTTCCTGACAATATGAGCTATATGCCAAAGTCTTCATGTATGAGTGGCCTGTTCCTTGGTGGATGCAGGATTTTTCTGGTGTGTAAGTCTGGGAGATGAAGCTTTCTTACCACTCCACTGGAGGATCTGCTTCTGCAGGACCCTAGAGGACACTGGCAAATCTTGGCCTGTTGGCTTGCTTTCAGGTGACTTAGCAGTCCTGTTACCAACTTTGATATTGGCAGTTAATGTGAAGGTCCTTATGAGAGCCCCACCTGAACCACTCAGAGCTGCATGTGTTTGTGTCAAGGTTGCTGACCTCTGCTGTGTTCTTCTACAAGGCACCAAAGTAGAATTGCATTAGCTCTGCAGATGGGCTTTTGCCATTTTTTGCCTCCATCTTAAATCTTTTGCTATTACCCCCCCAGCCATTTACCACATTCTTAGATTTTGTTTAGCTCTGTCCTTTCTTTTTCTTGTTCAGAGACTTTTGGTCACCTGAAGAGGCTTCCCCTGCTCTCTCTCTGCAAATACTTGAGATAATTGAAAAACAGTTTGCTCCGATTGTTTCGAAGTTGCTGTAGGCCAAAGACCAGCACTCTGTTCTGATTGCCTGCCGGCTAGTGTTAAGTACTTACATCATCTTGTGTACTTCAGCTGTTTGTCCATATGGATTTGCTCTGACTTGAAAAGCTGATGGGTGGTAAAGGAAAGGAGAGGCGGGATCCCTGCAGGGAGTGCACTTGAAGCCATATGTCAGTATTTCTGGGTATCTGGTGCCCCCTGGAGACTGCTGGTGCCCACAACGTAATGAATATCAAGACTGCACATTAATAGGTGTCCCTAGTATGAGCAGGCTGAAGAGCACTATGAACTATATTGTTCTCACAACAGAAGTGGAGGGTATTAGAAAAGGCAGTAGAGTAAAAGCAAGGACTCTGTAAAAATAATAACAATTACATGTCTTGTAATTCTTAAAGCTAATGAAGACTGACAGCTGTTTCATGTTTATGTATATAAACCTGTGTATTTAAAAAATGAGTATGCAAGATTAAGCATAGATATTTGGAAGTAGTATGATGTGAAATTTTAAGTGTTGAGTTCACAAGACAGGTTAAATAGATTGTGTTAGCTGGTCTGAGAGGCCAGTCAATCTAATAGGAAAACGTGGAAGTCCAATCAAATCTGGAATTGGAGTCAGAACGTTATCACAAGCTTTGTAAGGAAACTGGCATTTTTGTTACTTGTTCCAGCAGCAAAATTGACCTTCGTACTTTTTTAACACTTAAGTGAGGAGTATAATAAATTGTATCCTGATGCAGGGTATGTATTTGACATGGTTGTAGAATCTGCTTTCATGTTATGCTTGTACGCAGCTATTTTCAGAGTTACAGTTAAGGCCCACCAAAATGCTGAGCTTCAGTATTGTTGTTTGTTTATGACTATGTGGATAGATTTAATCCAATGAGAAAGCATTAGAGTCCCCCAGCTCTGAAGTGCACATCATTTAAATTGAAGTAAAATTTTACCTGAGCCTTGTCTGCCTGCTGCGGCTTGTTCAGCCCGAAGAGGGCACCATGCATCATCCGCTCCTCTGCTTGGGGGCCAGGTGGTGCCCAGAAGTGGGAGCAGGAATTGAACTCTAGGCTGCTTACAAGAAATATGCTTGAATAACTCGGTTATGTCCTTTTTATTTTTGTTGTTCAGAGAAATGTAAACATACAGGAAATAGCAGTTGTTGGACATGAAACAAGCGAGACTTAAGTTCTTGTGCTCAATTCTTAGTGCTTTTTCTTTCTGGAAAAGTTCTGCAGTTCTCAAATGTAATACTTTTTTTAAGGTTGGCTCTTTACTTTTAACAGTATGTTGTTTTTGTGCCTTTAAAATTTATAGCCAAAGACTGCCTCTGATATTGCTAAGCTGTGTGAAGTGATTAAACAAGCTCAATAAGGAATAATAGTGCTGTACATCTTGCCTGTGGGATTTGCGGTCTTTGAGAAACGGGAACATGCATATCACTTAATCTCTCCTCCTTGCTTTCCTTCCTTTCCAAGAAACCGGTACAGTTGTCTCACTTCAGGCAGTGTTCTGTGATTGCCTTGGCTTACAGTGGCAATAGGCTAGTGGAGACCCACAGTTCTTGAATCCTGTTTTCTGAATATGATTGCAATATGTTGCTGCTGTTGAGCTGGTTGTTTTCAGTTAGGCCACTTGTCCGTCTGTGGGGTCTGTGCTAATTGTTAAAATATATTGGATGGTGTGCAGCATTCATTCTCTTGTTTTTACAGCAGGAAGGTGAAATGGAAGGTGAGGCAGTTGAAGCTATTGTGGAGGAATCAGAAACTTTTATTAAGGGGAAAGAGAGAAAAACCTATCAAAGACGCCGTGAAGGTGGGCAGGAGGACGATGCTTGTCATATACCACCAAACCAAGCAGATGGAGGTGAAGTAGTGCAGGATGTCAACAGTGGTGTGCAGATGGTGATGATGGAACAGCTGGATCCAACTCTTCTTCAAATGAAGACTGAAGTAATGGAAGGTGCAGTGCCTCAAGAAACGGAGGCCACGGTGGATGACACGCAGATCATAACACTTCAGGTTGTTAATATGGAAGAGCAGCCTATAAACCTTGGGGAGCTTCAGCTGGTCCAAGTACCTGTACCAGTGACTGTACCTGTTGCCACCACGTCTGTGGAAGAACTTCAGGGAGCTTATGAAAATGAGGTTTCCAAAGGAGGCCTGCAAGAGGGAGAGCCCATGATCTGTCACACCCTCCCTTTACCAGAAGGCTTCCAAGTAGTGAAAGTGGGTGCAAATGGTGAGGTGGAGACACTGGAACAAGGTGAACTTCAGCCACAGGAAGATCCCAATTGGCAGAAAGATCCAGATTATCAGCCACCAGCCAAAAAAACAAAGAAAAACAAAAAGAGTAAGCTTCGCTACACTGAGGAAGGCAAAGATGTGGATGTCTCTGTGTATGACTTTGAAGAGGAGCAGCAGGAAGGTTTGTTGTCTGAGGTCAATGCAGAAAAGGTGGTGGGCAATATGAAGCCACCTAAACCAACAAAAATTAAAAAGAAAGGTAAGCTCCCCATCTGCAAGTGGATTTTGAAAATGTGTTTGTTATGGTGGGACCTTGCAATATGATTGAAGTGACTGAGTAGATGCAAGTGGGAGTAAAGCAGACATGCCCAATGTCACTTACGCTTTACATAAGAGTGCTCAGCTCTATTGTTTTTTGGGAAAATCTCCCATCTCCTCCACCTAGTCTATAAAGGAGCTAATTTTCCTCTAGCGTAATGATGTGGCATTGGTACCCCCATACCACTATAATTGAAAAGAGTCTTCTCTTTGCTGTAATACAGATGTAAGAGTTTGTGTACACGTGGTTTATATAAGGAACCAACGGTATAATTAGTTCTGTGGGTTTTCCCTAACCAATTGCTGGGTAAGGTAGATGGTGCAAAATACAGCAATAGGTATGTTTGACTTTTCTTAGAACTGTAAATTGAGGAACCCTTTTTAGAGTGGAGAAGGAACATTTAGTGCTGGCATTCTAATGAAAACTGAAGCCAAGCCAGCTGTAGGCAATGACTGTTCTAAGGATATGCAGTTGGATTAAATGGTACATGATGGTTCCTTGTAGTAGTTACACCTCCACGAATCTTTCCTTTTCCCTGCTGATCTCTTATGTTATGCAGTAGACCACAGTACTGTCAAGAGTAAAGATGATTTCCTTCATGGCTAGGTGTAAAGAAGACATTCCAGTGTGAACTGTGCAGTTACACTTGTCCACGTCGTTCAAACTTGGACCGTCACATGAAAAGCCACACTGATGAAAGACCACATAAGTGCCATCTCTGTGGCAGGGCTTTTCGGACAGTCACGTTGCTGAGGAACCACCTTAACACTCACACAGGTACTCTTGCTTTTGCGTACGTTGTTTTTGTAGGATCTGCTCTGTCTTTAGAATAGATAGATCCACCCCATTTTTCTATCTTGAATCTGTATTTCCACATACAGAACAAGCTAAAAAGGAAGAAACTATGCAGTGCTGCTGTTCATTTCTCATTTGAACACAGTTTTCTGCATGGCCAGGTCAGGTGCAAAGTTCATCCTGTACATAAGTATAAAGCTGATCCGGGGCTTGATCTGAAATTAACTGAAGTTATACAAAATGTTCCATTTGTCTTGGGCATTAGTAGTTGTGTTCCAAGCTTTGTTGCTGCTGCTGCTTGCAGAAAAGTAAGATGAGAATGAGGCTGGAGTGAAACACAAGGGAGTTGAAAATAGTTTAAAAAAAAAAAAAAACAAAACCCAAACAAACAAAAAAACACCAAAAAAACCCCACAAACAACAACAACAAAAAAACCCACCACACACACCCCCACAAAACAAACCAACAATAACAACAAAAAAATCAAACCCCAAGGAATAGATTATGAACTGGACCAATAAAACTTATGACTAGGAACTGTAGCACACTTCTGTTTCTCCTTACATAAGTTTCTGGTATAGAAGTACAGGTAATTGAACTGTAATTAAGCTTTTTGTGACTTTTCTGCCAAAAAAAAAAGGGTCATATTCCTCATGTTCTCTGCCTACCTACATTATGTCTAACTGGATGGTTTGAAATTTGTAAATAACTAAGTGATACAAAAATAAGGGAGTTTGTTTCCTCATTGAAAGGATATTAATTCTCTAAGATCTTCAGTCCATTAGTTATGTATAAAAAAAGTTGTGACTCCTGTGTACTATTTGTTGCTCTAATCTATCAGAACATGAAAGCAATGTTGTTAATTCACTTAAAAAAAAAAAAAAAAAAGCTGTCCCATATTTTCTTTTGCCACTAAACCTGAATGTCATCATCTTCCTGTTTTGCTGCAAATGATTAGGTACTCGCCCTCACAAGTGCCCAGACTGCGACATGGCCTTTGTGACTAGTGGAGAGTTGGTTCGGCATCGCCGCTACAAACATACCCATGAGAAACCATTCAAATGTTCAATGTGTGATTATGCTAGTGTGGAGGTATGTTAGTTAATTGTTACAGCACTGAATACTTCCTTGTATGCTTCAAAGCTTGTTCACCATCTGTTATAAACTCTATTCTTAGGCATTTCCTCTTTGGCCATTTGTTTAAAAGGCTCTGAGCAAAAAAGTTACAAATCAGGTCTGCTCTCGGAAGCAAATGGTGGGGTTTCCTCAGTTAATGAGAAAAAAATATGAGAGCATTTATGCACAGAAATCCTAGGTGATATCCATTTCCTCTTTGGAGACAATAGTTGTTGTCATTGTTCCTTAAATTATTTGGCCTTTAAGATGATTGCAGGAATTGTAGCGTGCTCCATGTTGAAGGAGGCAGCCATCTCCTGCTGCAGTAGGATGTACTTTCAGACTAGAGGTGTCCTCCTGTTTTAGAAATGTGCATTCTGCACATTATCTGTTTATGCCATTAAGGTGACTGTAGCCAAAATTAATGAGCCTTTGCCTCAATATTGGTGAAAAGTAGCTTTGCTAATGTTGGGTGACTGTCTAATTTGCTCAAGCAAATTAAGCTTCCTTGAATGCTCTCCCCTATGCTACTTATGCTACAGGACAACTTTTATATTGTGATAGGAAATTTGAGCAAGATGACGAGCAACATAATTTAAAAAAAAAATGGGATGTCTGCAGTGGAAGAAGGCTATAGTGGGGAGAGGTTGAGTAGGGACTTCGGCCTTTTTTTTTTCTACCCACACTGTGGCTGCAGTACTGTAATTCCAGGCCCTGTGGTTTGAGTGCTGAATAAATTGTGTGGCAGTGGTTTTCACAGTATAAATTAGGAGAGAATAACCAGGTTGGTCCTTGTGTGAGCTTGTGCTGTGTTTTGTAGACATAGGTTGGTGATTAAGCAGTGTGGTCAGGCTGGAGTAGAAAATACCTTAACACTTG
Source organism: Ciconia boyciana (assembly GCF_034638445.1). Lineage (NCBI taxonomy): Eukaryota > Metazoa > Chordata > Aves > Ciconiiformes > Ciconiidae > Ciconia > Ciconia boyciana. The sequence continues at coordinate 23,857,514 of NC_132942.1, forward strand.
TGTTCATGCTGACCTTTAAGCTGGGTTTGTGCCTTCTAGATAAAAGCAGGAGAGGAAGGGAATTAAGTCACCCTGTTGATTGCAGGATTAGATTTTTGTTGCTCTTAGCAAGAAATTGATTTATCTTATCCCTCTCAAAGTAACTGGAGAGGACCCAAGAAAGCACCCTGTGGAGAAAAATACACTGTACGGGGGACAGTAACCCCCTGCAATGTTTCTTGGGTGCGTGCTTTCCCAGAACATTTTCTTGTGTCTCTCCAGGATGCTTTCAAATTTTAGCGTGTCTTCAGATGCTGAGATGGTTGATAACAGTAAGGTGAGCACAAGGCTAAACCAGGCTGCACTGAAAGTGGGAAGAAGCTTCAAGCAAGACTGAGAATGAGGTTGGGAGGTGGAGTGGGCAGGAGCAAGTGCCTATGTGCAGTGCGAGAATGGCATTGGAACATGCTTGTTTTAGTGGCAAGATAAAAATAAAAATAGACTACCTTAAACTCTTGACTGATTTCTTGTACTTTTGGCAATCTAACCTGCTCATCTATGCTAACTTCAGTCTTGCTCTTGATTTCCAGGTTAGCAAATTGAAACGCCACATTCGTTCTCACACTGGAGAACGTCCGTTCCAGTGCAGCTTGTGCAGCTATGCCAGCAGGGATACCTACAAACTGAAGAGGCACATGAGGACCCACTCTGGTATTGATGCCATGTTCTTTTAGTGTGATTTTTTTTTTTTTATGTTTTAGTGTCAGAGTGCTGAGGCTGTGTACAGTGTGTGCTAACACTTAAACAGCAAAAGAAACATTATTTTGTAGTTTAATATAAAACCTTTATAAAGTCTGTAGTTGAAGAGAATGCACAATGATTTGTAAGCACTAGTAAATTCATAACCTGATAGTAATTACTGCACTGAGAAATGAGCTTGGAGGATTCTGATTTCCAGTTTGACTGTGAGGTGATAATATACAGGCACTTCTTCTAGTATGAAGAGAAGAAACTTCTATTATCAGTGTTCCACTTCCAGTTGAACTTTATAGGCATTTACAGTTTCATGCTTGAGTGGAGTTGCAAAAGCATCTCATACATGTTAGTTCGTAAATATCCTACATTTTTTTCTTCCAATAGAAATAGGGATGGTTTTAGCACAGAATGTTACTAGAGTGCCAAATTAATCATATTGCTAAAATGGAAGGGGAAGAAAATGCCCTTGCATGTATACATGAGCATTCAGAACCCCCACCCCCAAAAAACCTGATGCCACTTGCTGTCTTCTGGCAGCCTGTGTGTAGGTCTTCCCTGCATTTCTCAAAGTAAGGATAATTTAACTCATTTGCTTAGAGATTGAACTCGAGTCTCTTTGTGGAAAGATGCATACTGGAGCTAAAACTTCTAGAGAAAAATACACCATTGAGCTCTTTCTAGAGTTACTATTTCTATGAACTAGCTGTCTGTTGCAAGTTTCTGGGAGGTTGTTTTGTTTGGGGCTTCTTGGTGAGATTTCTTTTTAATAAAAGTACTTGTGCTATTTTTTCCTCCTGCTACTGAAGGAGAGAAGCCATATGAATGTTACATCTGCCATGCTCGCTTCACTCAGAGTGGTACCATGAAGATGCACATTTTGCAGAAGCACACTGAGAACGTGGCCAAATTTCACTGTCCTCACTGTGATACTGTTATAGCGAGAAAGAGTGACTTGGGTATGTATCTCAAAAGTGGCCATTTGGTAAAGATTCTACAAAACACTTCCCAGAATTAGAGTTCACATAACCAACCCAACGGCTGTCTGTCTTTTTTTTTCTTTCCCAACCTAATACTTCTGATAACTGTACAACATGAAGCACAGGCTTAGATATGCGGCTGGTAATACACACTTTTAGCTTACAATCACTGCTGCAGAGTATAAGAATTTTCAGTTTATTTTCATTATTTGAAAATGTAGCATGTTTTCCAAGCATACAAGGCAAGTTACTGTTTTCAGGCCCATAGATGCAAGGCATTTATTGAACTTGGATTGAGATTACAACTGCATATGGATTGGCATCTGAAAAACTAAAAGATTGCTTGGCTTGACCTCCTTCACCTTGGAGGCCATTAAGTTGCATGTGGAGATACTTTCATCAAGCTAAAAGGTTTGAGACCAAATAGTTTAATTTTCCAGGATGTGGAGTTGTGTGCCACAGACAAGGTAGGAGAGACTGAGTTGTCATAAAAGTCCTCAGTTCTTGCAGTAGGAGAGTCTTGATCTAGTGAGCAGTACCCAGTGTGATTCCAGCAGGCAAGCTCTCATTTATGTTCAACAAGAAGGTGAAAAATAGTATCATGCCCAGAGTAGCTGAGGAGAAGGAAGAAGCCACGATTTGGCAGAACTTTCTGTGTATGAACATCACCCAAGTAATGGGAAGGCAGGCTCCCTTCCAATAAAGACAAGTGTAAAGTGCTACAGCAAGAGGCGGTTTGAGAGGATGGCAGTCAGTTGATGTCAGGAGCAAACGAGCTGATTTACAACAGAGGAAAACTGATGTTAGCTATGAAGAATTTTTATTCTAATAGTGCTTTAGTCTACCCTAAGCTACTTCATGCAGCTGTGGTATGCTCTTAGTTGGAGGATTTTAAAGAAGTGACTAGAACTTCTGTCGGGGATTATCTGCTGGTATCCGTGTTGCCTTCTAGCCCTGTCACTTTGACTTCTAATCCTGCAGAAAATCCTGTTTTCCCCCAGTGTATTACCTGGCTTTTGGCTGTATCCAGGCAATTTGGAGTAGTCTTAAACATAACAGTCCATAAGACACTTTGGTTTGACCATCGTATGTTATCAAATGCAATTGTACTGTATCAGCACAGATTGTGACTAATAACCAAATCTAGAATCCCATGGAAAAACTTAATGGAGTTTTTCTGCAATACTCTTCTGTCTAGAAATTGTTCTGATTGCTTTTAATTAAGAGTCTTCTAGGTTTTTTAGTTGAATCCTGAATTAACTATTTCAGGTTTTTGGCTTGAGCTCAAGAGTATGTGGAGGGAAGATTGCTAAGGGGACTGTAGGCTAGTCTTTCATGCTTGAAAAGCCATGATGATAAAAGCTTCTGATTCTTTTGCTCCTAGGTGTCCATTTGCGAAAGCAGCATTCCTACATTGAACAGGGCAAGAAGTGTCGCTATTGTGATGCTGTGTTTCATGAGCGGTATGCCCTCATACAACATCAAAAGTCTCATAAGAATGAGAAGCGCTTCAAGTGTGACCAGTGCGATTATGCATGCAGACAGGTAAGCTGGTGGGACCGGTGCCCCTTATGAGCATTAGAACAGGAACTAAAAATATGAGGTGGAAATCTTAGCTGTTAAGTTTGACCAGCTGTCAAGGTCAAATTAGCTCTCTAAATCTTTTGAAGGGTGTGAAGGAAAGTTCAGTGGCCTTTGCTTCTTGGTGTAGTGCTCCCCTGTAGAGAAGTACCTTCTAAGTCACAAGCCTGATGTATCTGTTGACAAAGGGATAAGGGTCCATATAGGATGGAAGTAGCTAGGACTGAATATGCCATCAGTTAAGATCTTCCTCATTCCTCACATTCCTGCAGAATCATCCTTTCCTTGATATTAAGGATAAAGTTTTGGCCTCCTTTTAGCTGAAAATTCTCTCTTTTGTATCCATATGTTTGAGTTCTCAAGTTCCCTTTCTGTCTTGCTTGTCCCTGTCAGGAGCGGCACATGGTCATGCATAAACGGACCCATACTGGAGAAAAGCCTTATGCCTGTAGCCATTGCGATAAAACCTTCCGTCAGAAACAGCTCCTTGATATGCACTTCAAACGATATCATGATCCCAACTTTGTCCCTGCTGCCTTTGTCTGTTCCAAGTGTGGCAAAACATTCACTCGCAGGGTAAGGGAATATACTGTTTTGAATTGTGGGGTTTTGGGGTGGAATGAGGTTTTTAGCCAAGGGGAGGGGAACATTTTTACCCAAAAGGAAAGGTGGGTGAGGTACAGGGCACAATACTGATCTTTTAAATAGAGCACTTCTTTCTGAGAGGAAAAGAGAAGGGGGGAGACCTGGTATAATTCAGCATTAGTACTAGCACATACTAGCATTGACATCATGAGCAATGTGAAAATGCAACTTTATTCATGAAAGTTAATGAAATTTACCCATTTCCCCTAAATAGTCTTCCTTTAAAAAAAAACAAACCACCACCATAAGTTACCAGAAATGTGTTTGAAAATACAGAGCCAGGATATCTGATCTTGAATTCAATGTATGTTGTAATTTTTGTTGTGTTTTTTTTCTCTTTCACTGGGTAGAACACAATGGCCAGACATGCTGATAACTGCTCTGGCCTAGACGGTGGGGAAGGAGAGAATGGAGGAGAGACAAAGAAGGGCAAACGTGGCCGAAAGAGAAAGATGCGGTCTAAGAAAGACGATTCCTCTGATAGTGGTAAGAACAGCTCAGTACGTTCTGAGAATTACAGGCCTGTGATTCACTGTGTGTGTTAGCTGTTAGTTTGCCTGTTCTGCAGGCTTGTTCTGGCACTTCAAAGGCTTTTATCTAATTGGCAAGCAAAAAATGATAGTACATGACCAAGTAAAGAGGTAACTGCCTGTGAGGGGTAGTATAGATTCTGCTGTCCCGGGCCTCTTCCAAGACTGAGGAGTTGAAAAAACACTGTCTGCCCCTTGCCTAGGCTGCACAGTTCCTGTCCTGCCTGCTGTTCTGTGTGTGAAATTTTCTGGTAACGTTTTCAGTGTCCCAAAAGAAACCGTTTCTGTCATGCACTGCTATGAAGTGGTACATGCTCCTGCTTCACTGCTACTGGGTAGCATGTGGCATGTCCAGACAACCCCACTGCTGAATAGCTTGGCTGCTTCTGTCGGGGAAGGCTGGCAGCATCCAAGGGGATGGTGGAGATAGTGCTTGGCAATTTATGGACTGTTATGAAGGGCTTGCTGAGACAATTAAAGGGTCAAGGAGCTGGTGGTGTCTTCCACTTCACAGATGTATTTGCATGTATGCTGGTATTGAGAAGATGGTTTTTGAGGGGCTGTGACTTCCTGGACAATGTGCCAGAAGATGGGTTAGGTGCAATTTGTAATAGGGTGGCTACTGTCTGTAAGCTTCTCCAGAACAGGGAGATGACAGAAATTGTTGCAGCAGATAGTGATCACCTTCACTGCAGTATTATTTGTGAAGGAAAAACTCATAGTCCTCCCCCCCCCAGTTAGAGGGAAACTTAGTCATGTCTTCAGCAGGAAAATCCAAGTAGAGTCTCAAGACAATCCAGTGCAAAGATGATTTTGCAAAAGCAGTGTTGCTGATCAGTCTTTTATCTGGAGTGCTTTATGTAATTAATCAAGGGGTGTAGGTTGGGAGAACAGGGATCTTTCTGGCTAGAGAATGTGTATCTGAAATTCTTACGTGGCAGACAGGTTTTATAGGATGAGTATGGTCAAACGGATTGTGCAAACCTTGATTGCAAAAACTATAGAAATAAGTGCTTAAACTCATGTTTGTATAGATATTTGAAAAAATGTGTTACCATCAGTTGAATAAAGCATGTGTAACTAAATTTTCATTTAAAATGTGAAAAGATTGTGGAGGCAGAGTAAAATAACTGCTTTGATGGAAGGTAATTAAAAATGTGGGATTCTGGAGTATCTAATTTTTAATATCAGATTTGTAGGCTTCCTGGGAGTTTAGCCTGTTCTAAAACCCCAAATTTTATTTAGTTGATATGGTCTGGGTTCAAAAGAGTGTTTTGGGGAAGCTGGTCAAAAGTTATGCTTGTTGGGTGAACTGATGATGAGCACTGTCTGATTGTGGCTCATACTCTGTAACTGAGAGAATCCCTTCAGCTTCAGATGAGTTGATAAGTCTGGGTTGACTTCCTCAGGAGTTGTTAGATAGACATGAAGAATTGACTAGCATGAGCTGAGTAGTGGTAAGAAAGAGGTCCTAACCAGATTCTCAGGAGAAATGTATTATTCGGTGGTGTTTTTATCTCTAGATCTGCAGTTTCATTAGTTTTGGCAACTGTTAAATATCTAAAAATGGTGAGCAAAGCTGTGACAGACCTGTCTTGTGCTAATGGAAAAAATACTAAATAGCAAATGATAGTTTTGTCTCTCATCTGGCCTGTCTGCCGAACATTAGACAGTTAGTTGATAGAGATCGAATGGAGGGTGGAAGGTAAAGAAGCTCTAAAAAGGTGGGACCTGAGAAATCCAATAAATGAAAGAAATTTGGCTTGGGGAATATTCCTTGAGTGACTGTGTAAAATAATGCAGCATATATGTGCCTCAGTGTATGTAAGGGACAGTTTGTTTTGGTGGGGTTTTTTTGGTTTTGTTTTTTTTTTTTCCCCCTTTAGTCACATAAACAGAAGTATGCCTTATGCAATGGCCCTTTTGCTCATGAGTGAAGCCACTCTTCTATGCAGTGTACACCCTTACAAATTTAGGGGCAATCATTTTGCTGTCCAAACAATATTATCCTATTCTACATCTCTTACTGCTTTTTGTCTGCTTTGGTTTTGCCCGGGGCATTCTGAACATATTGATGGTGCTAACCTAGAAACTTTAAGGAGTGTTCTGAAGAATGAAGTGTAGAGCAGTAAGCTCAGTTAACTTGAAAGTTGCAAAAACCCCACAGCTTGCCATGAGGACTGTTGGATTGGAATCGGCTCCAAAATGCAGTGAGGTGCAAAGAGTTGATGTGTATGGGAGGTGCCATCATAAATCCTTTGAGTAGACAGGGCCTCATAAAATATAGGGCATTAGACCTGTCCTGCCTCTGAAGAGAGGTCTTGGGGAAGATCCTCTTGGTCACTGGTTGGTAAACTGTGTGTTGATGGCCCTGGAAAGCATGGTGAGTGGTCTGCAGACCTGTGCTTGCCTGTAATGCTTAAGAACTCCCCAGTTTTGTGTGGTTCTGCCATATTCAACTTGAGATTTTGAGGTCTTGGACATAAGTCCCGGTGTCTGTGAGCTGCTACCCTGGTTTTCTATCTGCTTAACAGAGAAAGACTGAAGTATAGCATTGCCACTTCTTGAGGGCTAGGAGACTCGCTCTTGGATCCCTCTTGAGTTCTAGTGTTTCATAGAGATACTGTAGGGGCTGCTACCACTATTTACATGCAACTGACCTCTTTTATCCTCTTGCCCCTCTATTTTCCCCACACTTATTCCTCTCCAAATCACCTCAGCCCCTCACCTAAGCATCCTGTAAGTAGTCCTGTCTGATCCAAAACTGCCTTTCCCCTACATCCTGTTGTGTCCCATGCCCAGCCAGCAATTCCTCTGTACCCCTTAGTCTGAAAGGTGATCTAGAGAGCTGCTTCTGATGGCTCATTATGGTGGGTTTCACACCTGGACGCTGGGTCTGATGGCTCTCCTAGGAGTTGCCTGGACAAGATGTTTGTTCCTCAGAAGTCATTGATTTGGGTTCCCACCTTCCATTGTGTACCTCTGTGCTTCTGTGGGTTGTGCAGGTGGAACTTTGATGGGCTGATGGCTCCTCTGATGGGCCTGGGAGTAGCCCAGCAGTGTATTATTTGGTCCCCTTCCTGCCATTGTCTCTCTGAGCTCCTCTGTAGATGTGCAGAAGAGCTTTTATCACGTAACCTAACATAATTTTGTTTCCTTTTGCTTTCTGAAGGACAACTTCTCTCTAATGTGAGGGTAACAGACTAACGGTCTGTGCCACCAGCCTCTCAACAAAGGCCTTGTTTGTTGTCTTTCTCATCAGAGTTGACTCCTTTGGATGAGGATTTGATGGTAGTTCTCTGTAGATGGATGTGTTTCATTCTTAGTTTAAACTGAAGACTTACCTGATATAATGTTTCTTACAGAGGAAAATGCTGAACCAGATTTGGATGATAATGAAGATGAGGAGGAGACAGCAGTAGAAATTGAGGCTGAACCAGAAGTCGAGCAAGAGGCTCCTGCACCACCTCCCAGTAAGAAACGAAGAGGAAGACCACCAGGCAAAGCTGCCACCCAACCAAAACAATCCCAGCGTAAGTCACTAATTGAAGCTTATGTTACACTGCTTGCTTGAGCTGCTTTTTCCTTGGATTTGGCAGTTCTTGTAGGAGAACTGCTCCCCTCAAGTGAGCTTATTTAAAAAGTAGATAACTGTACTTGTTTCTACTTTGCTAAGAACTCACCTTTTGCGTGAAATTTGTTGCAAGGGTTTCCTGGTCATGAGGGAACATAGTCACTTCAGACTGTGCTAAAAGGAGAGGACATTATTTTTTCTTTAATATTATTCCATTTTATAGATGTGCAAACTACTCCTTTTTGCACCAGTTACAGTGTCTCTACTAATGTACAGTTCCTGGTAAAGCAACTGTTAGTACAGTCACCATGATATTCTTACCTATGTAGACTTTTGTAGGTATTACCACAAATGAACATGCTTCTCGCCTGTAGTTCTGAGCATAGCATCAGTGCAGATGTCGTTTCAACTCTGTAAAGTTTTCTCTGTAAGAATAGGCATCGGTAACTGTGCAAAGTCTAAGTAAATAAATTCTAGGAACAAAGCAGGAAGGGCAAATTTGCTCCTTCAAGGGGTAATGGCTTCCCCAGTGGCTTGCCTGTCTGCTCAGTGCTACAAATGTGGCCTTTGTCCTTCCTAGAATTACAGCCTGTAGAAACATTTTATGCTGAATTCGTCACTAGCATCACTGGATTCCCCTGAATTTGAAGTTTTGCCTTATGCCCATACATTGATACGGTCTTGTTTGTTGATTACTCTACAAAATCCATTGTTTGAGTAATGTCTTAATATCAAAAGGCATACTGGAACTGTTGTAGTGGTAGCACATCTTCATACAAGGGCAAGGAAATAGATGCTTGATACTTGGGTGAATGAGGCAGGTTGAATCGCTCCCCACTAATGTGGGAATGTGAGTTGTGGGCCCCCTTCACTTTCCGTGGAAGAGTCTTAAGTATCTACTGAAAAGTTACCTGGTGAGGCATGCAGGCCAGCTCTGGAAACAGTAAAAAAAAAAATGTCATTTCCCCCCTCCCCCTTTGTTTTCTGCCCTTCCAGCTGCAGCAATCATTCAGGTTGAAGACCAGAACACTGGTGAAATTGAAAATATTATAGTTGAAGTAAAGAAAGAACCTGATGTGGAAACAGTAGAGGAAGAGGAGGAAGCTCAGCCTGCTGTAGTGGAAGCTCCCAATGGAGACCTCACTCCTGAGATGATTCTCAGCATGATGGACCGGTGATGGAGGAAAACCACGCTGGCTGACTGAACTGGCCTGGGCTGTGTTTAAGCGGCTCAAATCTATTTTTCCTTTTACCTTTTTCTTGGCTTTGGGAAATGCATCATTTTAGACCATTTTACCAAACATACTGGGAAATAAAACTTAAAAATGATGTTAGAATGTGATTTAACTAGAACTTGCTGTTTTATGTTAGCATTACAGGATCATGGAACATTAGGAAATATTTTGAAGTCCTTGAGGGTTTCCTGTGAGATGCTTGATTTAGTTTTGCTCTGAACTGCATTGTAAAGCTGGCCGAAGGGCTGTGTTTACATGCACCGAGTTTTAATATACAAAAGTGGAAGCCTTGACTAGAGTATATGGTAAACCACTCCGGACTTGCCCTTCCAGTTCCCAGAGTCCTTGAGCCTCCTTCTCTCAGTAGTGTTTTTAACTGTAAATGCAGACTTGGGAGGGTTCTAGACTTTTAAAATGTTTTTTTGCTTTTCCCCACTGACTAGCTCCGGTTCTCCAAGTCGGCTGCACACGGTAGTTTTGGCATGCTCCAACTGGTTTCTGTCCTTAATATGCTTTGCTTTCTGCAAAGCATTTCTGTAATGGTCAAGCTTGTAAATAACTTTTTTTACATTTTAATCTTTTTCCATTAATTAAGAGGTATGCAAAAATGCAGTTCAAATAAACCCCAGTATTTTAATTCCTTTCAAACTAAGTGACAAGAGAATTGATAGAGTGTAAATGTTGGAAAAGCTGTTGATAACCAATCACGTAGAGAAGAGATGTACCCAGACTATTGCTTGCAGAACAAGAGAAACCCACATGTGAAATCTGGTTTTGAAGCACACAAAACTGGCATTTGAAACATGTATAATAACCTTCTTGAGTTTTAATTTCATGACTACATTTTCTTTGCTCTATCTTGTAGTTGTATTTTGTGTTTATGAATCCTATGTTAAGGCAGAAGTGGTGATTTATAAGTGGGTCACTGCAGCCCTCAAAACCTGGGCCAGGAAACTTTAATAGGTCAGTAATTATACAATTTTGGATCTCTGATAAAGACAAAAAAAGAATAATGTGAAATACAAATGATGCCTGTATATGAACTGTCACATGTTAAAATATGTAAGCTTTTTATAGAGCCTCAGTCTTGCTGATTTCAAACAAATTTTTCTTCTATGTATCGCTTTTAAGAGAGCTATCAGTTTAGCTATCAGACTCTAGGTTGATGCATTTTTGTACTTAGCTGTACTGTGTGATATTTTTCATTATTTTAGGAAGCCAACATGGGAAAAAAAATACTGTTATAAAATATGTAATGGGGTTTGAAAGCTGGGAAGGAGAATATACTGCTGTACAGCTAATAAATAATAATGGATTAACATGTGTGCTCACTGGCTGCTTTCTTTTGTGTATGTTAACGGTGTGACCTGGCAGTGATCTCCAGACTGTGTAAAGCTGCTCCTCCTAGAAGGATGCTGCATGCCTGTAACAGGGACTAGGTCTTCTTTTGCTGCGGGTGTTTCCTCTACCCTGTGCCAGAGGCAAGGTAGCTATCTGTGACATTAACTCACGGTGTGCTGCTCTGTGCTGGCCCCAGGTGAGTGTGCATGTAAGCAAGGGTCGTTACTGTGGTGAAGCCAGTGCATGGTCCCAATTTCCTTACAGCACCTCCATTGTGTACCAGGGGTTTAAGCTGCTTGCTCAGCTGGGACCGTGTGGAGGAGTATGCAGTGGAGAGGTGATTTAAAATGTGCCAGGAGGGTTACTCACGAATGTCAGCATTTGCAGCTTGAGCAAGAAGTAATGTGGGAGTAGTTGTTGCTTTTGTTTGTTTTGGCTGCAAGTTTAAATGATTGTAGCTGATGGTTTAGATAGCAGGAATATTATTTCCATTTCATTCTGGGAAGTGGGACTGATACTTAGGTGGAGTTTCCATGGTGTATCTTCTCTTAGTTACCCATGAAAGCAGCTTAGAGAGCCAACTGAGAGTAAGCAGTAGGGTAGCTGCATGCTGTGTAGGTTCAGGATGGTACCTTGCACAGCTGACCTCAGAACGGAGTCACTGCAAATGGCAAAATGGCACAAATGAATACTTACTTAAAAGGACATCTTAAAAAGCACAAGAGTTGATAGACTTAAGTCACCAAACATTTGGTGAAACATTATCTCTGGTCCTGAGATGGTCCTTCTTAAACTTGCCAAGAAAAACTATGTGGAGGTTGCCTGGAATTCTGAGCAGGATGGAGGCTTGTTTCAGCAGGTGGGAGAGGTAAATGTAAGGGCTGCTTCTCTGAGAAGGAGCCAGGTCTGGCTGCAGAAGTGGATAAATCCTGAAGTGCTTTCCCAGTTGGACAAGGAGCTGGTGTACTCACAAGCCCAAAGATGCTTCAGATAGAGGCAGTGCTCTAAAGGAGGTGCAATTTTGCATAAGCCTAGAGCTAAGGAGGGTTTGTGGTGAGATGGAAAACTGCAGGTGTTCTCAGGATCTGTAAGGAGTACCATTATCATCTCTTAAACCCTGTGGCTCAACCCAGTGCTGACAAGTGGGGTGTGAAAGATTTTGCAGTGGCTTTGTTTTAACTGGTGACCTGTGATGGTGCACCAAGGAGCTGTTGTGCGTGCTCTAGTAGAGGCCTCCCTTGGTCCACGTGAGCACTGCTGCAAGACCTCCATGCGCAGCAGCTTGTGCTGTCGTACCCAGGTCTGAGTGACCACAAGGCACGTGTTGCCGGCTCTCCTGAACTTCAGAGGAGCTGGAGGAAATGGCTGTGTGTGAACAGCTCAGTGGTGGGCTGAAAGGAAGAGAGCCCGAGAGGTGTATTTGTGCAAAGACTAGAGGTATGGTTCCTCCCAAGTAGTCTTTGATCTGCTGGTGGTGTGTTGTGTTCCTCAGTGGCTCCTGCCCTGCTAGTCACAGCCCACTGCTGCAGCAGGCCTGGGAGATGAGGCTGGTCTCCAAAGGGGACCACTGGTGGCTTCTGGTGTGCTTATCTGAGGAAATGATTTCTAAGCAGCATTGTTTAGTTAATGCAATAGATACCTGTAGCGTTCTTGCATGTAGAGTGGGCCTAGTCATTTATTGTGGGCTGTTTTCTGAACTTCCTCCAGAGACCCAAGTAAGGTTTTAGTAGAGATGGGAGCAGTCACCCTGTGGCTATCCTCCTTTTTTCCTCAGCCTGGTGTGTTACTTTGTGGTCTGCTCAGTTGACCTGGTTTCTTTGTGCTTGCTCAGTCAATAGTCCTCTTATGCAGCCTGGATTTTACTTGATTTGAGCTGGGGCTGCTGCCTTGGATAGGTATCTGCTTGTGTGCCTCTCTTGCAGGCTTCTGGTTTGCCTTTGGTGGAGCTGCTCTGGAGAGATACAATGTCCCAGCAATGTCCCAGCCTGTTCCCGAGGGCACACATCCAGGGCAGCATCTCAAGCCTGAATGTGGACAGAACATCTCTGCTCAACCCCAGTGCTATTATCAGTAGCTGGAAAAGCTGTGCCCTGTGTCCTGGACCATGAGTGCAAAGCCAGGGCTTAGTATGGATCTAAGGACCCTCAGCCAATTGCTTGACCTGGCTGCCATCTCTGGTGCTTGGGCTGCTGTCCAAGGAGGAAGAGGGCAAGAGCTGTGGTGGATTTGCTGGTCTGAGCATGTGTTTAAGAGCAGACTGAACTATGTGCCAGAGATACGCAAAATCCAAGGAGGTCTTCAGCAGGAAGTCAGGCAAGTGTGGTAGGCAGCCAACATGGACAAGCAGGAAGGGAAAAAGAAAGTGCATAGAAAGTAGAAGGGCAGACAGGCTGCACTGAAGGAACAGACATTGCTTGAGTGTGCAGGGAGGGAGTTGAGAGTGCCAGCTCCAGCCAGCTGGAGTTGGACCTGGAGAAGCAGGTGAAGGACAAAAAGAACAGCTTCTGTATTAAGAAGGGCTTCAGCAGCAGCAGGAAGTCTTTGGAAAAATGCAGGCCTGCTCCTTAATGGAGCAGAGGACTTAGTGGCAAAGGACAGGGAAAAGAGCTGCTCTTGCCTTGATTTTGGCTGGTGACATCTGTCTTCAGACCTCCCAGGGCCCAAGCCTAATGGCAGAGTCTGAGGGAAACATCTGAAGGTGCTGAGGAAACCAGCCAATGTCATTGCACTCTTATCTTCGAAAAGTTCTGGTGATCTGGGGAGGTTCATGACACCTGGAAAAAGGCAAATGTCCCACCCGTCTTCAACAAGGGTAAGAAGGAAGATCTGGGGAACTACCCCATTACATTCTCCAAGGAGGTGGCTGGCTGTGTGGACAAGGGGAGAGCAGTGAATGTTCATCTGGACTTTAACAAGGATTTTGACATGGTCTCCTGTAGCCTCCTTATAGCAGAATTGAAGACATGGGGGCTGGAAAGGGGATTATTGGGTGTATGGAAAATTGGCTGGGCCACCGTGTTCAGCGTGGTCAGCAGTACAATGTCTAACTGATGCTGTTTGTTCATGTTCCTCAGGGATCACTTGTAGGGCCAACTGGTCCCATCTTGCCTCCCCAGTGCAAGAAACCAGTGAGATGCCAGCGTGAGCCCAGCAGAGGCCCCCAGGATAGTTCCCACTGCAGCACAAGACAGGCGAGGAGAGGCCATGGGAGACTGGTGTGCCCAGCCTGGAGAGAGAAAGCAAGGGGGGACCTTACTGCTGTCTGCAAATAGCTGATGGAAGAGTGTGGAGAAGATTGAGCCAAACCCTTTTAGGAGGTGTCACAGTGAGAGGGCAAGAGGCAATGGAGCAGAGGAAGCTCCAGCTCGAATTAAGGACAACCTTTCTCACTTTAAGTGTGGTCAAACATTGGAAAAGGTGCCCAGAGAGGCTGTGGGGTCTCCATCCTTGGAGGTGTTCTGATCTCAGCTGGGCATGGCCCTGAGCAGCCTAACTGGCCCAGTCTAGAGCAGAGGGTTGGACCCAGAGGTGACCACCAGCCAACACTGCTCAAGGACCGCTAGCCGAGAGCCATGGGAGAAGCTGTCACTGTGAAAGCACACAGGACATGGTCACTGGGAGGGCACCTGGGTGCCCATGTCAGCACAGCACAGGAGCATCTGGGCTGGGAAGGGGAGCTGCGAGCAGAGGAAAAGATCAAGTGGTGTTCTGGAGCCAGGGGTAAAGAGCTCCTACTATTACCCACAGAGCATGGTAAGAGCTTCAACTCCCCAAGGGTGATCTAGGGATGGAGAGGAGCACCAGCACCTCTTTCTGGGAAGGTCCTGGTACTCTAGGGTAGAGCTGAAAATGCCCAGCCCATGTCCTCTGGAAGGAAAGACAGACTAGATGGGTTGCTCTGGACATCCTGACATGTCTGAGCTTGTACAACAGGTAGGGAATGCTTGTGCACATGGCTGTCTTCCTCTGCCCCACTCCTGGGGAAGATGTTCTGCTGCAGTGATGCTCAGCATGTTCCAGCATGTGGGACCCAGTATTTTGGGGAATGATCTTGGGATGTGGCTTGCCTGGAGCTCCTTTGTGCTTCTAAGCTTCAATAGAAGCCATCTTCTGATGGGAGCAAGGGGACAGCTGCTCTCTCCATGTCCTGAATATCCTTCCATGACAAAGCTGGGACCTGGTGCCCCTTCTGAGACATTCAGATACCAGTAGCCTGGTCTCCTGTCATCTTGGAAAAGCCAGATATTCAACCAGGACTATCATTGGCAGATGCTGACTGCGTTGGGTGGTGAAGACCTTGTGCCCTTCCTCTTCTGCAGATCAGCAGGCTGATCTGCCTGCTCATGTAGCTTGGGAGGCTTGAGGAGGTGCCTTGGCAGAGGTTGGTCCCTGCCCTGAGCCATGTTCTCCCCAGCCACCTCCTTGAGAAGAGCTGCTGTGTGTTGTGGTTGGGCTCTATGGAGACACCGTCCCTGCAGAGAGATGGCTTCCTGCCTTTGCTTCATGCTTTCTGAAACCACCTTCATGCCAAAGGTGGTTTCAGAAATGCTGTGGCCCCAGGCGCATGCAGCAGGAGAGCAACATTGCCCAACCCTTCCAGGGATCACCTTCTCCTGAGTTATTCCACCTCTAGAAAAACTCTTCTGGGAGCCCCGGTTGGCAGATTGCAGCTCAGGCAGCCTGGAGCTTGGTGATTTGTCAAAAAGGGCAATTTAGGGGACAAGGCAGCTGGCACCCTCCATCCCAGCTGACACTGGTCATGGGGACCCAGGCTGCTGGCTGAGAGCAGCTCCGCTGGCTCCCTCAGCACCTTCTCCTGAGTGTCTGGTAGGGCCAGCTGAGCCAACACTGAGAAATGTTGGGTCCAGCGAAGTCCTGCAGCACTGCACAGGGCACAGCTTTCCACTCTGTCCTGGAGTGCATCTGGCTTTTTGCCTGGTCCAGAGCCTTCCCTGGGGAGCAGAGTGGTTGATGTGCTCACTCCTGTTGCTCCAAGGAGGCCACCTAGCCTCTGCCTCTTCTCCTTGCTTTGATGCAGCGGTTTTGTCATTTTGACATGACACCTGGGTCATTTCTGTTCTGGAGAAGCCCTGCCTGCAGCACCCTGCGGTGGGCACCAGCACCCATCCTCTGGAGAAGCACCCTGCAGCGGGCACTGGCACACATCCCCATTAACTCCCCTTGCAGGTGCCTGGTGCAAGGTGACTGGGCTGGGCTGACCTCCCCATGCCAGGAAGGGTGGAGCTGCTCTTTTCATGCTCACTGGCCATCTTCAGGCACAAATATGTCCCCATGAACCACCCTGGGGGGGCTGCAGGGTAGGACGAAGTCATGGACCCTCAGCCCTTGAAGGCTGGAGCCATGGGGAGATGCTGCTGCTGCTGGCTGGGAAGCACCAGTGAGGTGTCCTGCTCGCCCAGGTGAAGCCACACAGGAGAAGGGCTGGGCAGGGATGCCCTCTCCTCCCGGCAGGCCCCGGGCGCCATCGCTTTCGTTTTGCTTCTCTTGCTCAGGCGGTAAATCTTGCTTGACGGGGCAGGAAGAGGCACCAAGCACTGGGAGGGGGAGGAGGCACCGAGGCGGCGGCGCTGCCGGTTGGTAACCTCAGCGCTTCCTCCCAGCAGGGTGCCTTTCCCGTGGCATCCAAGGATGCTGCCCTGACACCCACATCCCCAGGTGGGTGACCCCGTGGTCCCAACCATGGCTGCGTCCCCTGAAGGGATCTCTGCTGAGCTACAAGGTAAGCATCGCCTGCTGCCAGGGCACTGATGCCACATGGAAAGTGCCGGTATGGGGCCTGCTCAGCCCTGGTTTGCTGTGCCGGGGTTGGCAGAGCTGCTTTTGGGTTCCTCATTGGCAGCAGCTGCTGTTCAGGGGGGGTCCAAGCAGGGTCTGGGGCGTGAGGGCTGCTCTTGCCCCCAGGGCTCGCATGCTTGAGGATGCTGCTCAGGCCAAAAGCACCCCAAGAGAACAGGATCCTGGAGCTCAAGGAGCATCCTGGATGCTCAAGGATGTGGTTCTCCATGGCTCCTGCTGCCGGGTTTGTGGTGCAGCCTGGTGCTGCTCACTCCCATGGGCTTGGGGTCCCCCAACCAGCTAGGGGTCCCTGGCAACTCCCCAGGGAGGCATGGCCCACAGCACTGCTCTGGCTCCCCAGCAGCACGAGGGATGCATGAAGTACCAGTGTTCCTAGCCTTCCCCCATTTGATTGAAAAAGCAAAAGGCCATGGAGGTCTTGGGGTCCTGCAGCCTCTCCAGCCCCACCAAGGTTTGCAGAGGGGTGGGAAAGAGATGTGTTTCTGCAGCTCCAGGTCCTGGCTCTACTAGGATGGGTCCCTGGGAACATGGGGCTCAAGGTACTGGACCCGTGGGCTCTCGGCAGCCTGGGCAAGGCCCTGAGTGAGCGGCGTTGTTACGAAAACCTGGTTTGCTTTGCATGGCGATGGGCACTTGTGATTCTGGTTCTGGTCCCGCTCCTCCGAGTGAGGTGTGAATCAGGAGAGATGGCGAGGTGGCGCAGGGAGGTGATGCTCAAGGCAGGAGGCAGCAAGCAGGAGCGATGCTTGCGCTGGTCTGCAGCGACTGTGGGAGTGACTGGTTTGCAAACGTGGGGAGGTTGGCACGCATGACCACCCATGCACATCATGGCTGGGAGAGTCGCTGAAAAAATGCAAAAGCAGAATACATCCCTGGCTGCACTGTGGGGAGGCAGGACTTGGGTGCCGAGTTGCTCCCCAGTGGTAAATTTGGGAAGGAAGGAAGAGAAACCAGAACCCTCCTGTTGCTCAGCACCAGCTCCCAGTGAGAAGGCAGCACGTGAAGCGTAAACTAGCGACCCCAAAGCCCTGTGCTTGGTTGAGGCTGCAACCTGGGCTGCAGAAGCTGATGAAGAGTTGGATTTATCACCCAAGCAGCAAACAAGACCTAAAGCTGGTGAAGAACTGTGTGGCTTAGCTGAGAGAGCAACCAGGGTCTGACCATAGGGTGTGGATGGAGAGGAGTTGATTCAGGCAGGAATGTGGGGGACAGTGTCCCCAAGGGCAGTAGGGCATGTGAGAAAGGACTGGGGTGGCTTCAGCCACCTCACTTCATGGGGACATTGGTCTTTTCAGAGGGCATCATTGCCTTCCTGGGAACAAAGAAGGTCCTCCTGCTGATGAGCATCCAGCTGCAGGTGAAATCCAAGTACGACGACTATATCTTGGTATGTGCAGAGTCTGGCCTGGTTCTTGCTTTCCCCAAGCAGCCGTTTCGTGGCCGCAGCAGGGGCCAGGGGTGGCTCGTGTGTCACCCCAGTCCCCTGTCACACCAATGTCCGCCTGCCTAGGTGCTGACGCCCTGGCGAGCCTATGTGCTGCCGGTGATGCTGCCAGTGAGGGTAAGTGCTGGGGACCCGGCGCCACGGTAGAGCCTGTGGCTCCTGGGAGGGCATCGCTCAGCTGCTTGGGGAACTGGGGTGGGTGCCCCGTAGGTCACCTGGGCCACCAAGTCTGGGAAGCCCCCAGGAGCAGAATGAGGAGGAGGATAGGGTGAAGGGGAGAGGAGTTGGGGTCAGGGGGCTGGTGAAGGCTAGGGGGACATGGCCGGGCACTACTCAGGGCATGGGGAAGGGTGGGAGCAGGGGGGCACCCTTGGGTCCCCCTTCTCCATCAGCACCAGGGCTGGTCCTGCTCCTCTCACACTCAGGTACACAGCAGCTTCAGCTTCCTGGAGGTGAGGGAGATGACGGTGCGAGAGCCCAGCTTGGTGAGTGGCACCAACACCCACAGCAAACCCAGCCCGGGCAGCCACCCCACCTTGTGCCCACCTCCCTCCATGGCAAACCCTGGCCTGGAGCCCACCACGGGGTCTGAGGGAGTTCTGGCCCCCTGTTGAGGGTCACCAATGATGATCCGTGAGAGCTCCGCAGGGTATTTATCCCTTCACTACCTCTAAAGAAATCCTCCTATGGCCTTGCCCGGGGTATCGCCCTTAGGGCTGGAGGTGCAAGGAGGCACCCAGGGGTACTGTGGACGAGCATGGGTGCCTGCGCCTCTTCCCCTCCAGCAGCTGTAGATAGCACCGGGCCGTGGCAGCTCCCGCTCAGCAGGGACAAGGTGACAAAAGGCTGCTGGCTTACTGAGGCAAAGCCAAATTTAGCAGGAGGGTGTTTTAAACCCCATTAATCCTCTTAGAGAGAGGCGTGTGCATGGGGCAGATGCGGCGGGTGGGAACCGTGGAGGAGAGGAACAGGATGCCCTGGCTTGCATGTGTTGGACAAAACAGGGTTGCAGTCCTCATTAATCTCTTGTCTGTCTTTTGCTCATTAAAGCATCATCAGCAAAGACAGCCCCAGCCTCTAAACAGGGCTTCTGCTACCTGGCAGGCTGTGTGGCTGAGCTCCGGGAGAGGAAATAAAGAGGAGTTGGGCAGAGAGTGAGGGATGCTGGGGATTGTAACCCCAGGGTGGAGCGGGGTGAGACATCTGACTGGGATATGGAAAGCTCAAGGGTTATTACTCTGCAGGCAGAGTGCAGGCAGGGCCGGGCTCTGCTGCCTCCCGCAGCCCCAGGCACTGGCGGAAGCGCTGTCCTTGCGTGATGCCAGCAGATAATTGTCATCTCGCTCCCACGCCTCAATCAGCGTGTAATTAAATCAGGGAGCGTGTTGCCATGGGATTTTTTTCTGGTAGGAACCAAAAGCTAAAAAAGCCTCAAAACCTGATTAGATAAATTCAGGGAGGAAACCTCCGTCCTCCAGCTGCAGCTGCTGCAGGCAGAGTCAAGGCTACTCTCACCCCCGCTGCTTTGGGCTGCTTTTGCATTAGCTTAGCTTGAATTTTGGGGAGGTTTATGCCTTATTCTGGCACATTATGATCTCTTTAATGTATTTTATCCTGAATTCCTGGTGCTCACAGCCTTCCCTGTGCTCACAGTGCTCTGGCTGGGTTTATAAGCAGCGGCTGGGTGTTTGCAGCGAGGAGCTGGTGGCTGTCACCGTTGTGTCTGGGGGCTTGGGAACGCTGTGTGCTGCCAGCTCCTTCAGGCATCTCCCATCCTTTGGACCTCACAGGTTGTCATAGAAACGGATGCAGTATCTTACGCCTTCCGGTTCATGTCCTTTGATGATTTGGAGCAAGTTGTCATCCATGTCACCATGTCACTTAAGAAGGTCTTTCCAGACTCATCCCCTGGGTAAGGGTCTTCTGCTCCTCAGGGGTAGTTGTGTTGGTACCAGAGCAAACTCTTTGCTCAGAAAAGCCCCAAATATGGGATGGGTTCACAATTAGCGCCTTTTAGCAGGAGAAAACCACACTGATGGAGGCCAGACCCTACTCCCCAATCACATTGGGAAGAATATTTCTGACCACCCTCACACACAGGGGCTGTAGCTAAGCATAAAGTGGTGGGGATGCTCTTCTCTCAGCCCACTGCCACACCACCCCTCTGGTCCTTCTCCAGGACACTGCTCAAGAACTCCCCCCCCAACCTGTATGAGAGGATCCGGCGGATCACAGACTCACTGGAGGAAATGCTGCAGAGCAGCCCCGGGCCCTGCGGTAAGCCCTTTTTTCCCCCACATATCTCCCCCAGGATGAGCCAGGAGGGTTAGAGCACCCTCGGAACCATCACAGCCCAGTGTCTATCAACACTAGCTCTGCTGACAGCCCCCACCTCTGCTGGCAGGGCACCTGTGGTGGCTTACAGAAGGAGCCCTGCTAGTGGGGTCTGCTCTCCACCAGCCCACAGGGTAGGAGCAGGTTTGAGGGGACGTAGCTCCCCAGAAAGGAGTAGGACAGCTGTGGGGCAAGGATGCTCATTGTCCACCTGTGAGGACGTGCAGCCATGGATGCTTCCACCCGCCTCATACGGCATCACTGCAGAGCCAGGGGCTTTTCCTGTAGCCTGGTTTGGACTAAGATATCTCCATTGCAATGCACCTTGCCTGGTATCTACATGCATCAAGCAAAGCCAGCTGCAGCCCCTGGAGTTGTGTGATCACTTTTGGGCTGGCAGTAGACCACACAGGACACTCTGGCCCCTTTGAGGAGGGAAGGGAGAGCCTCCACCATCCTTCTCCTGCTTTCTGCCCTCCCCAAAGGTCTTCTCCGTGTTCCTGTGGGAAGGTCTGCCACCAAGACTGCCTTGTCTTTGCAGGGGGGTTTTCAGAGACCTACGCTGCTTTATGTGATTACAACGGCTTTGCCTTCCGTGAGGAGATCCAGTGGGTAAGCTGGTCTGTTTTATGGAGAAGAGACAATGACAGCGTACCACTTGGCAGGCAGGGAAGCAGGATGTTCACAGGGCTGCTGGGGCTGGGAGCATCCCAGGGACCAGGGGCATCCCAGAGCTGGGAACTACAGTTCTGCCTGGCTTGAGTGCCCCCTGCTCCTTGGTGGGGTAGAATCAAAAAGTGCAGGCAGGGATGAGGTGCCTTGGACCAGGTTGTTTCCCAAACTGTCACGTAAGGAGAGCCCCTGGAAATCTGGGACCTTGCTGGGTGTCCCTAGTAAAGGAGAACCCCGCTGGGACCCAGCCACAACAGGACCAGCTGTCCCCCTCTTCCTCTGGGACACTGACTCCAGCCCACCTCTCCCCACACCCTTGTTCCCACCAGCCTGGGGGTGCATTGCCTTCTTCTGGCCAGTCCCTGAAGAAGGGGTCCAAGACCCACCAAGCCGTCCCACCAATTTGGGACACATGCCCTGCCAGCCACAGCACCAGGGGAGGTTTTAGGCTTGGCATTTAAGCAAGGAGCTCCCCAGGGGAGAGTCCCCAAGGGCTCAGCTCCCTCCAGCAGTGCTGGGAACCCAAGCCCTCCCCAGGACCAGGTCCTGAGCCTGACCTGTGTGTCTGTCCATCTGGACAGGACGTGGACAACATCTACCACAGCCAGGACTGCCGGGAGTTCAACCTGCTGGACTTCAGCCACCTGGAGAGCCGGTGAGTCCCCTGGCTGTGCTGCATGCGGTGCCCCGTGCCACACCAGCACTTGTCCTCATCCTCCCCATCCATGGCAGGGGTGTCCCAACACACTCCTCTGCTCGTGTTAGAAGCTTTTATCACTTTACACGCTCCAAGGACGCTGCATCTGCAGGCTGACGTTCCCCCGCACCAAATAGAGTGAGCCCCATCCCATGGGGCAACAGCCCCAAGAGGCTGGGCAGCCTCCCCTGTTCATTTTTAACACTTAAATAAGCCTGTGAGCTGCTTACAAAGGTGGAAATCGAACGTCACAAGCAGCTCCTGGCAGCTCATGGCTGTCAGGTGTTTCCCTATGCAAAGCAGCTGGCGCTGCTGCCCCTTGCATATACAAACACATATAACAAATAGCTGTTAGGGGGTTATAAACTCATAGTGGAAACATGAGCTCTGGCTGTGCCCAGAGTCATCTCCACAGGGCTCAGCCACGTCTCCATCCTGAGAAAGATGGAGCGAGGGTTCAGCTGAAACTTGTTGCCAGTTGAGCAAAACCCATGTTTTTCTTTATATGAGAGTTCAGAATTTAAAAAACCAGAGTTTTTGACAGAAGAATGCAAATATTTTGATTAATTTTATTTTCCCTGAGGAAATAACCTGGGGAAGCTGAGCTGTGTTTGTGGGTTGCTTTAAATTCATGGACTCCAGTCCTGCTCCATTGAATGGTGTGTTGGGGCATTCCGGGGTGGGGTGTCTTGGGGCACCCATTTGGGACCAGGCTTGGCTCAGCCTGGCCCCTGACTCCCTCATCCTTGTCACCCTGCAGAGACGTGGCACTGAGTGTCGCCGCCTTGTCCTTCAATTTGTGGTTCACCAAGCTCTCCTGCAAGGACTTCAGGCTGGTGAGTGCCGGCACTGCAGCACTGGGTGTGCCGGAGGTGGCCGGGTTTCCAGAAAAGCTTTCTTCTCCCCTGCCAGAACCAGGAGATTTCGGAGCAGCTGCTCTACATGCTCAGCAAATCAGTGATGCTGGAGGAGCTGGTGCTGGAAAACAGCGGGTTGAAAGCGTAAGCAAAGGCATTGCCACGGCCCTGGCATGGTGATGAGCAGGGTCTCGGCAGCCTGGCGGTGCTCCCTTCATGTGCATGGAGCAGGGGGGTCCATGGACCCATGTGCCAGGGGGGTGTTGGTGCCCCATCCCCTCCACAGCATAAAGCTCACTTTTAGTAGCCTGGAGGCCAGTGGGCATCACCCACCCTTGCAGAGGCTCTGCTTTCGGATGGAGCTGGCTCTGCCATGTGGGTAGGTGCTGGTGGCACATCCCTATAAGGCTACAGGCTTGGCAGCAGTGTCTCCTGGAGGTGGCAGTAGCTTGCTCAGATGGGTGGCCCTTCTCCCCGCAGTGACTTTGCGCAGAGGATGGCCCAGGCACTTAGCAACCATCCCGACTCTGTCCTGCACACCATCAACCTTGCTGGTAACCAGCTGGAAGACAGAGGTACCTGACTTCTGGGCCGGGATGAGTTTCGCCCCGTGAAAACTGATGTTCAACTCCAGATCCCACTGGCAGCTGCCCCCTGCCCCGGGGGCTGTTGCTCAGGGTGGGACGGACACCCGCCTGCGCTGGCACGGCCGCTCAGGGCTCTCTGCTCTTTCATCAGGGATCATTGCCTTCAGCCAGCATGTGGAGAAGAGTCCCAAGGGTCTGCAGAGCCTCAGCTTGGCCAGGACAATGCTCACTGCCAAAGGTACAGCCTGACATCCCGCTCCCTGCCCGGGTGCCATTGGGAGGCTGGGCACAGTGGTGCTTGGGGACAAGCTGGCACCAAAGGGGTGGCTGGAGGGGCTTTTCCAGGGACACCCTGGAAAGGGCATTTTCAAGGATGCAATGTTCTGCTGCCCCAGCTGTAGGAAAGTGCTTCCTCTGCTCCATGGCTCTCCCTGGTGCAGGCGACCCACAGACCTGTGTCTCCCCCTCTCCTCGAGCAGGTATGAGCACGTTATGCAAGGCCCTTGCAGATAACAAAGCCATCAGATCCTCCCTCCGGCACTTGGACCTCTCCGGAAACCCCGGCACCCTGGCTGGGGACGACATCAGTGTGAGTGCCCAGGCTGCGATGGGGTGACACCACCTGTGCTCTGTCCCCAGCGTGGTTTGGATGGATTTGGTCTCCTGGGGTCCATGCCTTGCCTTGCAGCACCCCAGGGATGGGGAATTCATGGCTGCGCCTCCCTACCTACCCAGGGGCAGTTGGGGGATGCACTGAGGACATCCCCATGCATCTCCTTGTGGGAGGGTAGGAGATGCCACCTGAAGCAAGGAGGCATCCCAGGAGCAAGCAGCATGGGGCTGGGTCCCGCTGTGCAGGATTCATCCTTGTGCTCAGCAGGAGGGAGGAGGCAGGCTGGAGCCGGGATTTCTGGGCTGCAGGGTGCTGGGTGGGGCGGGGTCAGGGTCCTGGGCAAAGCTGCTGAGCCCTCTCTGCCCACAGAACCTGCAGAGCCTCCTCCACCAGTGCCACTCGCTCTCCCACCTCAGCCTGGCTGGCACAGACTGTCCTTTGGATGCTGTGAGTACCCACAGCAGGGGGTCTCAGCAGCGAGCCCCTGCCCTCAGCCCACATCCTGAAGCCATGCCGTGCTGCTGGGGGGTGCTGTCACCCCACCCCAGCTGGCACGGGGCTGCGGAGACAGGGCATGCATGGGGCAGCAGGCAGTCAGCCCAGCAATGCCCCGCTCTGTGCCTGCTGCCATGGGCAGGCGGGGGGACTTGGGGTTCAGCAGGAGGAAGGAGGGAGCCCCAGCACGGGGCAGACCCCCTTAGCACCTCCCACAGCTCATCCCATACCGTCACCCATCCATCCCTCGGCTGTGCGA
Organism: Ciconia boyciana; assembly: GCF_034638445.1. NCBI lineage: Eukaryota > Metazoa > Chordata > Aves > Ciconiiformes > Ciconiidae > Ciconia > Ciconia boyciana. Next base: position 23,881,907 of record NC_132942.1, read on the forward strand.
GGGGCCGCAGCACCGGCTGGGTCCTCCTTGACACGGCTTGCATCCCCACCCTGGCAGCTCTTTGGAGCCCTGGTCCACGGATGCCGCACCAGCCTCGTCCATCTGGATCTCTCCAAAAACGTGTACTCCCACAAGTAAGTCCCCAGGACAGTGGGGAGGGGAGTACGGTACCCAGGCAGGTGGCCGGTGCTGGGTGGGAGATGATGCCATGTTGTGCCCAACCTTTTCAGGAGGGTGAAAACCATCTCCCCTGACATCAAGGAGTTTTTCAGCCAGGCCTGTGCCCTCAGGCATGTCTCCCTGGCGGGTACTAAGCTGCCAGCAGATGTTGTAAGGTGAGGTGGGGCTGTGAGTCCACCAAGAGGAATGGATTTGGGGTGAGCAAGGTCTGGGGGGGACCTTGCTCAGGGCTTTGCATGTTGAGAGGGCTGGTAGGGAGGCTGGATGGGGCTGTGAGGGGAAGAGCTCTTGGAAGGATGTCTTCTCCACCACCCCACTCCCACTGCCTGGACCACTGGTGAGTGCCCCATGGCGGGTGCTAGTGCCCCCATTGCTCGCACAGATGTGTGGCTTTGGTCACTTTTCCAGGGCGTTGCTGCAAGGGCTGGCAGACAACAGTCACATCAGTGACCTGCGCCTGGATCTTAGCAACTGCGAGGTGAGCGGCCAGCACCCATAGATGCCATCAGTCCAGCCAGGGGGTCCCATTGTGGCAGTTGAGGGGACTTGCTCCCTGTGCGGGAAAGTCCGTGCCCTGTCCACCGTGGGGCTGGGGTGACCTTCCCGATGGCAGGATCTCATTTTCAGGGCTCGGCGCCTCCCCTTGTACTGATGTCTTGCTGTTTCTTCCAAGCTGAGATCAGCGGGGGCCCAAGTCATCCAGGATCTCATCCCTGACACCAGCTCCATCAGCAGCCTGGACTTGTCTGACAACGGTATGTTGCTTTTTCCCCAGCTGGGAGAAGATCTCCTCTATCTGCGGGTCCAGACACCATGGGCTGTTTGGCAGAGGCCAGCTAAGCTCACGGCCAGCTGGCACCTTGTGAGCTTGTAGGAGTCCCCAGGGAGACGGGTAGGGTCTGCTGTGCTTGCCTGCCTCTTGACCGTGCTGGCTAATGCAACATTAAACTGCACTTGTCACCGGTAAAAGTCCTTCAGCAGCAGAAGCTGCAGCACTACAGTCTGTGTCTTATGGGGATGAAGGCACCCAATGGCCAGCAGTGGATTCCTGCCTGAGAAATTACCACCTCATCGGGCTTTTATGGCTTTTTACCCAAAAAACCAACCACCCCTCCACCTTTCCCAAGGCAGGCGGTCCTTACATGTGCTCTTCTCCCTCTGCTAATGTCCTTCCCAGCATGCCAGGCCTCTTCCATCACCTTCCAGCATTGCATCCCATGGTAGGCAGTGGTGGTGGCCCTTGCCTCTCCCCTCATTCAGCAAGAGCACATCCAGCATGGGGCGTGAGGGTGACTTCTTCATCCTCTCCTGCCTCAGAACTTGCCAAAAATTCTTGTTTCACATCTTTCTTGGCCCAAGCCTCTTCAGCTCACTGAATCCGAGGTGATCTCGCATTGCTAGCTCAGGGTTTGAGGCATTGAAAAGGTCCCCTGGGCTGAAACTCTTCTCTGCAGGAGTTTGCAGCCTCTGCTGCTAACCTTGTCCTGCCGTGGCCTCTGAATCCATGGGCAAGCAATCCTAATTATCACAAACATCACCTCTGCCAGCTCTTAATTTCACCTAAAAGGCCCCAAACCTTAAAGCAGCCTTGCTAAGATCTCACAGCAGATCATGCAGCTCCTCAACAGCCAGATGGCTCTGGGAAAGCTGATGTGGTTTGGAGTCCTTCAAAAACCTGTTAAGGCCACCAATGCTCCAAAAGCTCGCTCTCTTACCCAAAATCTCTGGCCAACCTTTGCCAAAATATGCTTCTACTTTTGGCTTTCCCAGTACAGCAGCTCTGTGCAGGGATGGACAGTCCCATAGGTGGGACTTGGTGCCTCTTGCCCTTGGCTGGCAGAGCGGCTGGGTGAGCAGATCCCTACCTGCATCCCTGCCCTGTGGGAAGGACGTCACCTTTGCTTGCCGAATTTCCCTGGGGATGCTGCAGCCATAAGGATGGGAGTGCAGGCAGCTGCCTGCAAGCTGTGAGAACTCCTCCCATGTTGTCCAGGGTGGTGGGTGGGTGATAGAGGGAACATCCCTATGGGATGGCAGAAAGCAAGCACCATCTCTAGTTCCGTAAGCGCTCCCTGTGGCTCAGCACAGCCTTGGCACCCCAGGTGCTCCTTCCCTGGGGTCACTCCTCAGGGACCTCAGCTCTGCACAGGTCTTCAGTCTCCTTTGGGGAGCCATGAAGAGGAGAAAGATGCTCAGGAGTTGCCCTGGGCATCTCTCCACCATCCCACGGTGGTAGCTTGGTGGCTCTGCAGGTCTCCTGTGAGAGACTAAATTGGTGCCACCTCTGTGGACTGCTTGGAGCATCCTGGTGGGTGTCTCCCATCTCTCGTAGGCTTCGACCCCGACATGGTGACGCTGGTGCTCTCCATCGGCAGAAGCAAGTCTATTAGGCATGTCTCTCTGGGGAAAAACTTCAACATCAAATCCAAGTAAGTGCAAAGCCGCAGCACCCAGGCCAGGAACCATCCTGGCACCATGCACCCACCTTGACTCTCTCTCCCCATCCAAAGCCCACGGGCTGGTTGGGAATGCCAGGAACTGCCTGTCCTGCCTGCTCCAAACCAACGGGGAGCCTGGGGCCATGGGGGGACCATCACCTGCTCCTGGTGCAGTCCCTATGGGACTGCAGGCACTGCAGGGACAGGTCACAACTTCTGGCAAGAGCAGGAGGGAGGATGGAGCTCTGCCAGCTGCCCCTGTGGCCCTGGGGGATGCATGGGGGATGCACGTGTAACCCCCCCCGCCTCTCCCGCAGGGAGGGCCTGTTGGACGTCCTGCACCGCATCGTCCAGCTCACCCAGGAGGACGACTGCGTAAGTCTGGCTTGCCTTCAACTGCCCCACCTGTGCTCTCAGTCAACCTCCGCCACCACCATGCAGCCTCTCTGCCAGGGTGCCGTCCAGATCCTTCCCAGCACAGGCTGGGAGCAAACCTCCCTCCCTCCCACTGCCATTCAAATCCTTCTGCTCTTATTTTCCTCCGTCTGAAGCAGATGCTCAGACAGAGAAGCGAGAGCTGTTCCCGTTCATCTGTGAAAGCAGGAGCCTGTGTCTGGCTAAAGGCATGGACGAGATGCTTGGTGTAACCTGGCTGCAGCCCAGCTTTCCAAAAAAACCCCTCTTTCCTCCTTGCTGCCTGCCAGGCATCTGAGCTAAATCCAGGGTGTTGCCTAAGCACCCGTTGCTCTCCTGTTTCTTGGGGTTCAGCATTATTTGGGCTCTCCAAAACCAGCACCAGGTGCCCGCAGCAGCTGCCAGCCCAGTGGCTGCTGGACGGGGACGGAGGCTGTGTCTGCAAGGGTGACATACATCCTGACATGTCCTGGCCACCTCACCCCCTCCTTGTCCCCTTTCCAGCCTCTCCAGTCCCTGTCTGTGGCTGAATCACGCCTCAAGCTGGGAACCAACGTCCTGCTGAGTGCCCTGGGCAGTAACACCAGCCTCATCGCTCTGGACATCAGTGGCAATGCCATGGGTGACACAGGGGCCAAGATGTTAGCCAAGGCCCTGCAGATCAACACGAAGCTCAGGTAGCAGTAGGTCCACATCACCCTGTGGGTGTCCTTCCCACCTTGTGCTGGGTGGCCCTGATACAGTGGTCCTGGTTGTGATGCTGATGCCATCAGAGGAAGCTTATCATGGCTCCTGGTGACCATGGATGTGGCCCTGGACCATTCCTGGCACACGGTCAGATGCTGTGACTCTGTCTTGCTCTCATGGTAGTCATCTGGCAGTGCTGGCAGGGGACATGTGAAGGGCAAGAGAGAAGCTCAATCCCTGCCCTGGCACTTGCCCGCTTTTTGCCAGGCTCCTGCACAGGCTGGGATGCTGCAGCTGGACCCTTGCAGTCACTGCCCTCACCCCACACTCTGGCATCAGTTCCCAAAACACCATTTTTTGACCACATTGTGCCTGCAAAGGTGACGCAGGGGTGTCTGCAGGGGATGGGGAAAGATCTCCCAGCCAGGGCTGTTCCTCTGCGGGACGTCTGCCCCTGCCAGCAGGATGGCGCCTGACCGTGTCCTCCCTGCCCTTCACTCCCTCCAGGCACCCATGTACTTTACAGCTCCTTGCAAAGTCAAAGTTTAGGTTTTGAATATTGAGATTTGGACTTTTAACCCCATTTCTGGTCTTTCTGGTGCCTGGGATCAGCCTTGGGCTCACTCTTCCTGGCACCCAGTGGGTGGACACCCACCTTGGGGCTGCGTGGGTGCAGGCAGGGATCACTTGTGTCCTTCTCTTTGCAGGACCATAGTTTGGGACAAGAACAACACAACCGCCCATGGGCTCCTGGAGGTGGCTCAGGCTTTGGAGAGGTAAGGAAGGAGCCGCTTGATCCTTCTGGTTTGCTGCTGCCATGCAAAAGAGCTTCTGGCACCAGGATGTCACCATCCCCAGGGCCTCTTGTTCCCTTGAAGCAGCAAGTGCATCACACAGTTGCATGCAGGTGCCAAGGGAGTTGGTCCACAACTCGGGCCTTGCAGCCAGCAAAGCAACCTGCCACCCGTTCCGGTGATGGCACCTTTGTTACCGACCTCAGGGTCTCCCCTGCGCTCTGCATCCCAACCCAGCACAGCCCTGTGTCACCTAAGGCCCCAGTGAGCACAGGGGGATCTGCTGTTGGTGGAGATGTGATGCTCCTCTCCTCCCTGCCCATGAAAGATGGGTAGAAGTTGTCCACCTGCTGAGCACACCATCAGGTCTGGTGTTTGGCTGTGCAGGTTCTCTGGAGGTCTGAAGAGAGGTGGATAGAGAGCCTGGGCAGGTGGTCACTGCCGCCCCATGGGGGTTTGCTGATGGCCAGAGTTTGGCTGTCCCCATCTCCAGGGCTGGACCTTGGGGCAATGTCCGGGCTGCCATCGGGTGGGCTCTGGACTGATGTTATGTCTATGGGGAAATGCATGGTGGGGATGAGCACCGCGAGGCTGACGAGGGGTCCAGCAGCACCCGCTTACCCCCACGCTGCCTCGCAGGAATTACACCCTCAAGTCGATGCCCTTGCCAATGAGTGATGTGGCGCAGGCGTACCGCAGCAACCCTGAGAAAACAGAGGAGGCAGTGCACAAGGTGGGGGGACGCGGGCTGGGGGGCGCAGGGCCGGGTGCCACCGACACTGTCTGCTCATGGCCTCTTGCCTGCTGCAGCTCCAGTCCTGCCTGACAAGGAACCAGCTGCGGCGCACGCTGCCCACGCAGACCTTCCGGCTGCAGCAGGGTATCCTCACCACCTCTTCTGAACAGGTTCGCCAGCCAAATTGGTGGATGGGGCTGCCCCAAACAACCCTGGCTAGCTCGTGTGAGCTCTTGCAAGCGGCACAAACCCCTTTTCACTTTTCCTGAGTGGAGGGCAGACCAGTCTGGAGGGATGAGAGTGGGGCTAGGCAGAAAGGATATCTCCAAGGAGCCCTCCTGGTTGCATCCATGCGTTCCATGCATATGCGACACTGGGATATCTCGCTGCTCTGCTACCCCATGCAGCGTGTTCTTGGCTCCCTGTGCATGCTTGCAAGCACATCCCCACGATGTGGCATCCCCAGTTATTAAGGCAGGGATGCTCTGGGGGCTGTAAACTGCCTATGACCTGGCTTGCCCCATCGGGCAGCGCCAGTACATCCTTCTCTGGGAAAGTCACGGCAAGGAGGGGAACTGGCAGTGCTGCTCCGGCATCAGTGCATGATGCAGCCTCTCCATGCTCCAGATGGTGAATGAGATCTGCCTGAGTGTGCAGAAGCATGTTGACATCCTCAGCGCCTGCCCGGGCAGGGAGGCAGAGGCGGACATCCTCTGCGCAGAGGAGGCCATCAGGAACGCCAACCTCTCTGTCAGCGTGAGTCTGCCACACAGGGAAACCCCTCAGTTCTCCCAGCTTCAATTCAGGATCGAAGTGGGTTATTGATTAGTTAATGACATAATTAACCACAGTCGGGGAACACCAGAATCATCAAGACAACAGGTGCACATCACCGAGCTCTTGCAAAATGTTAAAGAACAGCTGTGAATTTCTGAAGCCCCTTCTAGAACAAGTCCCAAAACGTTCTTAATCCCTCCCTACACGTGCACACAGGTGTGTGCACACCCTCCAGGAACTGGGGGTTACAGACGCACCCCCTCTTCAGCAAGGGCATCCCCTGCTTGTGTACCCCTCCTTGGGCGAGGTGGGTGCTCCAGCTTTGGGCACACCCTGCAATCCACAGATGCCCACACTGGTGAGAAACACTCCCTGCATCCCTGGGGTGTCCCTCCTTGGGGGACCCTCGTCCCACCCTGGCTGGACACAGCCCAGCGATGAGGATGCTCCATCAGCCCATGACAAAGGCCACCACGTTCGCTGGGCAGCTCCTGGCCCTGTCAGCCCTGGTTTGATCCTCCTGGTCCCCCTTCTCTCTCCCTATCACATCTTTTCCTCCTCCTCCTCTGCTTCTCTTCAAACCACCTCCTTTTCCTTTTTCCCAGCTCTCTTGGCACCCCCCTGGGTACTTAATCCATCAGAGATGGGACTTAAGAGGACAGTGCTGATGGTGGAAAGGTGGTGAAAGGGATGGGAAAGGATCTCCCCTGATGTGGGCAGCAGCGTGGCTGGGTACAGGGGGGGAAGGAGGGTCAGTGGGTGGTGGGGAGCAGTTGAAGGTCTGGCTGGGGGGGCACAGGGACCATGAGGGGCCAGGATGCCCAACCCTGGCCCAGCAAAGCCAGAAGGTTGCTAGGTCTCCCCAGCTGATGCAGGCGATGCTCTTCCACGGGGCAGCCTTGGATGCAGGCTGCTCATGGAAGGATGGAAAGCAAGGATGAGGTGCCACACGATGATCCATGCTGTCTCTCTACCCATGGTAGATCCTGCCCCTCTTGTATGAAGCGGGAAACACCCCATACCAGAATGGGAAGCTGCAGCACAAGCTGGAGTGTCTCACAGAGGAAGCATCGCAGACCTGCAGCTGGGAGATCCAGGTGGGCACCCACGGGGAGCTGCTGGCAACACAGGATGCTCATCAGCCTCGGCCCAAGGATGAGGGACATTGTGTCTCCTGGAAACCATGTGAATCCTGATAGAAAAGACACTGAAAACTCCTCTTTCCTCCCCAAACTTCAGGCGATCATGCAAGCGGCACTGGACACGGCACACAGCCTCTGCCCAGCTGTGGTGCAGAAGAGTGGGGTCAGGGACCAGCTGGTCAACGCCATGTCGGAGCGGATCTACCTCCAGGACCACCTCAACCTCAGTGCCGTCCTGGAGCAGATGATCACCGATGTCTTCAGCAAGCTGAAGTGGGTGACGTGCTGTTCTTCCTTCTTGCTTGGCAGCTAGCTCTCACCCATAGGACCAGATGGGGATTTTGGGTGCTCCCTACCAACTCCTCGCCTCCCCATGTGGTAGTGGTGTGCTGGGTCCTGCTGCTGCGTTTTCCCAGCTGTGGCTTTGCTTCCTGCTCAGATCCAGTTTGCGGAGCTGGGAAGTCCTAGGGGGTGATGTTCCTGCAGGCACATCCCTGTGACTGGCAGAGGGGATCCCCAAGCATCGATGCGGGGGATGCACTCTGCATCCTCCATCCCAGCCAGCACCTGCTCCCGTTCCTGCTCCAGCAGCACGCACCCAGAGAGCTGGAGCCCAGGGCATGTCCTGGGTGCCCCCCTGTGTGTCACGGCCGAGCATCCATCTCCCTAGCAAGGGTCTCCCTGGGGGGCCTGGCCCCATAGCTTGCAGGGGCTGTGGGTGCTGGCCCTGACACCCCTCTCTCCGCTCCCAGCGAAATCAAGCTGTCCGTCACAGCTGCTGTGGCCGACTGCATTGTGGATGCCGTGCTGGGAGACCTGACCGTCGCCCAGTGCAAGCTGGTGAGTGCCAGGGAATGCCAGCCCCAGTGGAATGGGGATGCGGGGCTGGGATGCGGGATGGGGGTCTGGCTACCCTGGCATTGCCCAGGCACCAGACAACACTATGACCACAGATTTGCTGTCTGGGAAGCAGGACAATTCCCACCCAGACTGGTTTTCCTCCCAGGATTACCTGGGAGGAACCTCCCAGGATTACCGCACTCTCCCAGTGCGGTCACAGCACCATTAGCATCCTGAGCGAATTCCGAGAGCTGTTGCGTGGTGGGGAGTGCTGGGGTGAAGCAGGGCACCGGCCGCTCGTGCACCAGGGCAGGCACGGGGCAGCTGCGCCGGGGCCGGCAGCCAGCTAATCAGGCCTAAATCCGCTCACAAATCCCGGGTAGGGAACGGAGCAGCACGGAGCACGCAGGGCGGCTGGGCGCGCTTCAGCCCCCGGACTACTTTAAGCGCTTCCTAATGGTTTTAGGCAGAGAGCCTCCCCAAGCAGGGGCTCGACCTCCCGGCACTGCTTCCGGAGCCAGCTGAGGATGATGCCACTGCACCGGTGAGGGGCAGGAATCCTCCGGACCTTGCTGCAGAGGAGGTAGGGTCTGACCCCACTGCTGCTGTGTGATGCCCGTGCTATAACCACCTTTTATCCGCCTTACTGGATCATGCCAGGCTTAATGCTGCAGCCTCTCCAGGCGCACGCACCCCCTGGCACCCCCCCATGTCAGCACTAAGGCAATTAGTGCTGGGAAATGGGACCATTAGCCTTGTCCAGCCATGCTGCCTGCCCTGCCAGCACCAGGAGCATGTCCTTGCAGTGGCCCAGGCTGGTCCTGGCCACACACAGCCCCTCCAGCTGGCTATTGCTTCGGGACCTGGGGTCCAGCGCAGCATGGGGTCCCAGCCGGGAAAGCAACTGATCCGGCATTGTGGGTGGTTTCGGTGCTGGACCAAGATGAGGCGGCGCAGCCCTGGCGGTCTGGGGGTGATGGAGGGATTGCACCCATCACCAGGCAAAGCCTGGCTGACTCCGGCTGCCACGGGATGCCACTCACCACAGCCAGCTTGTCAAGCCCAAAGTCACCACCATCCCTCTCTCCCTGCAGTACAAGATGGCCCTGCGGAGGAAAAACAAGCATTTCAGGAGCATTCGGCCCACACCAACTGTGAGAAGTAAGGCCACCGCATGGCTTTCCCTTTGCGACAGCTTGGTGTGTGCTGTGCAGCCTTCACCAGGGCATGGCAGGGGTGGGGGGCTTGCAGCAGCGATCTGGGGGGCAGAGCCATCCACGATGATGCTATGGGCTGCGGGGCAGAGGCTGGCAGGGGTCCAGCCCCCCCGGTGCCATAGCATGGGTCTGCAGGCAAAGCTCACCTTGAGCTTGCTCTTTTTGGGGGGCTGGCTGGCTCAGCCCCCATGAATGGGTAGCAGGCTAAATGCCCTGAGCTCCCTCCCCATGTAGCCAGGCAGGGGTGGGAGGTTTGTCCATGACTCTGGATGCCATGGCATCTCCCCCCACTATCCCAGGGACCACCCCAGGCATGGGCATCACCAACCCACCCCATATACCAGAGACTTGGTGCAGGGGAGGAGACATTGTCCACAGGTTCTCCTGCTGCTGGTGCTGAGCTTCCCCAGGCTTCTCCACCACTGGTGTTGCCCCACGGAGCCCTGCGTGCCTGGGGGGCCAGGGCCAATGATCAGCTGATGGGCAACTTCCGCTTTTCGGGGCTTTGGCTGTGATGCATATTTGGCTTTGGCTGAAGCAGAGCTTGCGCCGGACCCCAGCACCTGGCACCCAGGTGGCCCCAGGGGACCCCTGATGTCCCCAAGCCCAGCAGCATCCTGACACCTGATGTCCCTGAGCCTAGCAGCATCCTGACCCCCATCCAGAGGGTAACGAGGGGGGCTGAGGACCTGCCTGCAGAGCAAAACAGGGTGCGTTTGTGAGTGCCGCTTGCCAGGCCAGTGCTGGCAGAGCTTGTGCCGTACAGCCGCTGCTGGCTGTGGGGGTTGGCTCGGTCCTTGCCGGAGCATCCCCCCTGCACCCCCCCCATGCACGCAAACCTCTGGGGACTGTGGCAGGCTCCAGCTACATCGCCAAGCCGCTGCCCCAGGGCCACCATGCAAGCTCTCGGTGGGCACGGCCATGCTCTCCTCCCCATAGCCGTGCCACGACACAGCGCAGCCAGCACTCCACCAACCCCCTGCGCGTGGGCGAAGGTGACGGCAGCAATGATGGGGAGGCCTGGCAAGGGCGGGTGCCAACCGGGGCCCTCTCACCCCTCGTAGGTGTCTCGGAGCTGGAGCCAGCGGCGGGTAGGGACGCCAGCGGGCTCCGAGCTCACCGGGTGCCGCCGTCACTCAGCCCCGCCGCGCTGCCGGCACGCCCTGCCTCCACAAAGGATGCTGAGCCTGCGAGCGGCTCGCTCCCTTCCACGCAGCCTGCCACCACCGCCGGATCCCTTATGGACCTGCCGACCGCCGGTGAGAAGCTGGAGCATTGCACCAAAGCCAGGCCCCGGCCCAACCGCCGGCACAAGCAACCACCCAGCAAACCGAATGTAAGGGGGGAGGACAGTTGGCAAGGGAGGGGGGTGGATTTGGGTTTTTTTTCCTTTTTTTTTTCTCGGTTGGGTGAATTATTGCAGTCAGTATTTGTTGCAAGGCAGGAAATGAGATGCGCAGAACCACGGCTGGTTTGTTATCCTGCATTTCAGCTGCTGCCGGAGCCCCCTCGGAGGAGGGGGGCAGCCCGAAAGGAGGGGCAGGGGGGCTGGGGGGAAGGCAGGGAAATCATCCATCCCTTTTCCTGCTGCCCGCTGGGAGCTGCCAAGCGGTGGGAGCCAGCAGAGAGGCAGGGGGGAAATGAAAAAACCTGCAGAGTTTGGGCGCAGAGGGCCGGCGCGTTTGGCAATGGCTCTGGCTGCCTCTCTCCTCCTGCGCCCGGTTTGCTCCCCCCCATCCAAAACCCATCAGCCCCGAAGCACCGGGGGCTGCCACGGCTCCTGGTGATGCTGGTGGGTCTCTGCTGGCAGCGGCAGGGTGGGTTTCGCCTTCCCCCCCCACTGAAAGGGCAAGCACCTGGGGATCCTGCCTTTGCAGCCCCCTTCCCAAAGGCAAAGTAACTTTTGGGTGCAGTCGGTGGAAAGTCTGGCTCCATTGCTGTCCCCAGGGCCAGATCCTGCCAGCATCACCTCATCACTGTTGCTGCCGCCGTGATGCAGCTGGATCTTTCCACCTGCTGGAAAGCCCCAGCTTGCACAGCCGTGGTGATGCTCGCCCTTGGACTGTGGTGGGACCAGTGCTGCCATGGGGCCAGAGGAGAGGCAGGAGCTGTTTCCCACAGGCAGGGCGGATGCTGGAGGCTGGCAGGGGCCAGGCAGGGTCTGGAGGCCATCCCTGGCACCTTGGCACATCTCTCCACAGTGGGATGGGCACGCTCGGCACCCAGGGTTGGCCAAGCCTTGAGTGAGAATGGGCTTTGATGGATGTGATGTGACAGGGAGAGCAGATCTCAGATGGCTGGAATGGCTCCTGAGCAGCATCAATCCAGCTGTAATGAAAAGCCATTATGGATTGAAATGCCACCAATGGGGAAGCGCCTCCCTCTTGTTGATAGGAAGCCACCGATGCGGTGCCACATGCTGGGGCAAGGAAGGTGCCGTGGAGGAAGGCTTGGCCATGGCGTGGGCCATTTTGCCATGGGGATGGAGTGGGTGGCCTTCATCCAGGCTGTGGTGGCACTCCAAGGTTGGACTTGAGGATGAGCACTAGCTTGAAGGAGGCAGATGTGGGTCCATGCAGGTCACCTGCTCCATCACCCATGAGCAGCACGAGTGTCCCTTCCTTGGAGCTCAAATGGACGAAGCATCCCTGCCAAGGGCTTTTCCCATGGGACAGCAGCATTGGAGACCCGGCCCAGCTCTAGGAGGGCTTTAGCAGGATTTGTCATCATGTGTCACCAAGGAGGGTCAGAGGCACCTTACCTGTGTGTAATGCACAGGTACCTGAGTGTGTACAGATGCCATACCCCAGCCACCGTGCAGATGTGGCACCCAGCGGGGTGCCAGGGGGCTGGCAGCTGAGCTGCCCTGCCTGCACAGGCAGGGCAAGGAGCTGGCAGGAGCCCAGGGCAGGCTGGAGCTCCCGATGCCCCAGGGATGCAGCAGGATCAGAGCTGGGATATGTCTGATAATACCATGGTCTGGCTTTTGTGCTGGATGCACAGCGAGACAGTGGGTGCCAGTACCCATCCCACACTTGCACCCACTTGTAGGTGCAGAAGCACAGGTGGCACATGTTTGTGCGTGGGGGTATCTTTGCCCTGCGCCAGGCTGACGGCCATGCTTGCTCGCAGGTGCAGCCTGTGGCCTGCGAGAACAGCGAGGACAGGAGCATCACCCGCGTGGACGAGGGGCTGGAGGACTTCTTTGCCAAGAGGCTCATCCCAGAGGAGCTGCCGTAAGCCATGGGGGGTGCTCAGGGTCCCCCGCACCCACCCAGCATGCACCCAGCCCCAGGATTTCACCTATCCTGCAAACGCTGCTGGTCCCAGTGCCAGAGGGATACTGGGGAAAACACCCCTTCTTAGGGCAGGCACCCAGCTTGTGCTTCTCCCAGGGGTATCACCAAGGGCAAGGCTGGTGGGAGAGATCTGGGATGTGGCTATAGGGTGCAGGATATGGCCAGCACCCCGCTGGGGAGCCTGAGGAGGGGCTGTGGGGCCTGTCCCATAGTGGGGAGGCAATGGGGCAGCACCCATAGGGTCCCACACTGGGAACAGTTGCCCTTGCCGGGACAGCATCATCTCATGGGGTGTCTGGGGTCTGGATCCATCCCTTTGGGGTGAGCAGGGTGGAAAAAAACGATCCTTAGCCCCTTGGCAGCCCAAGGCTCACCTTTCCCAATGCTTCATCTCTCCCCAGCCCCATGGCTCTGGACACCTGCCTGGGATCAGCCCCTCTGGCACCCTCTGGCTCCCGCACCCTCAAGAAGAAAATCGGGAATTTTTTTGCCTTCAAGAAACCCAAATCCAGCCGGGGCTCGAGGTGTGAGAAGGAGCCTGAGGGTGGCCCCGCCGCCCACAGGAGCCGGCGCTCGATGCTCAGTGACATTTTACGGGCCCCCAGCAAGGCGGGCGAGGCAGGCAAGCCACTGAGTAAATCAGAGGAGGGGGGGCTCGCTGCTGAGCCCCAGGCAGAGCCCAAGCACTGCCAGACCCCCGACTCTGCCCGCAGAATACGGCCCAAGTACTCGCGGGAGGGCAAATCCCAGTCACTCATATTGCTGTCCGGGGAGGACGAAGATGCGCTGGGGGTCAGGCATGACAAGGTAAGCACTGTCACCAAGCCACCACCGCTGACCCTGCTGTTTGGCTTCCTGGTGAGTGCTGCCTCCCCTCCTCAGCCAGGCACCACAGGGGGATGTGGGGACATCAGAGCAATGGCTGGGGACATCCCTGCTGGGTTGTGGCCATGCCTCCATCTCCCGGGGTCACAGCTGGGGTTGGGGACCTGGGTACCCTGCAGGCAGGCAGGTGGGTGCTGCGCTGGGTGCCATGTCCATGGCAGGGCTGTGTCTGTCCTGCAGAAGAGGCACCTGGAGAAGAGCGAGGGGGAGCTGCCTGGCTCCTTCGAGCAGCGTGTGCAGGTCATGCTCCACCGCATCGGTGTCACCAAGGGCCCAGCCATGGAGGGCAAGAAGCAACAGGTGAGGAGCCTCTCCACTTTTGGGATGGATCCTGCATCCAAAGGGCAGGTAGAGGTGGTGGTCCATGGGATGGGGGTCCCCTGGCTGGGAGCGGCAGCACCCAGCTCTGTGCCGCCACTGCCCGTGGCCTCTGTCCTGTCACCTAACCCTCTGCAAGGGGACCGATATGTGGGCTCCTATGTGCTGCATGGAGTCTGTCTATTCCTCCTTCCCTGGCATGCACCGATCCCCTGCACCCACCCCAGAGCCCAGCAGCACCCTGCCCTCTGCCACCCATCATCCCTGAGGGCACTGCCACCCTGACACCCCCCCCCCGCCCTTACCAGGTTTCTTTCCCCTTGCAGAGCAAAGACAGTGAGATCAAGAAAGCTGGCTCAGACGGTGAGAGTCTGCATACTCCCCACCCTGATCCCCACCCAGCTTGGGCACCCATGGGCTGGGCACGGACAGGCCCCCTCGGGCTCCCAGCTGTGGGTCCCACCACGTCTCCCCCTCACTGGGTGCTGGTGGCACGGTGCAGACTGAAGCTCACTGATGCTGGCTGGTGGCTTGTGCTTGCAGGGGACATCATGGACAGCTCTGCGGATTCCCCCCCCTCCTTGAAGGCCCGCACACACTCCATGTCCACAGGTGGGTCACCATTGGTGCCAGGAAGGTCACGCTGACCCCGAGGGCAGGAAAGCTCTGTCCCTTCTGCTAGCACCAAGCAGCGCTGCATGGGGACTGGAGCCAACGGGGACTGGCGGACATGGGCACCTGGGCAGGTTCTCATCCTCGGGAGGGTGCCCTGCACCCATGGGTGCCCAACCCTGGCAATGGCGGATGGAAACCCAGCCCCTTGCCCAGTCCCTGGGGTGGCTGCAGGCTGGTTCCCAGCACTGAGAGCCATCCCTTGGGGCTGTCACTACCGGGCACCCACAGCTCTGTTCTTCCTTCTCCACAGACGCACCCTTCCGCAGCCCAGCCGTCACGGTGGAGCCGAGCGCCAGCCTGGCCGAGCCCCGGCCAGCCTGGAAAGCCCTGGGGATGCAGCTGCCGGCCGAGCTGCAGGGCACCAGCTCTGACCAGCCCTGGCGCTCCTATGTCCTGGCCGAGCCCAGCAGGCTGCCGGAGCCTGGGGGCCGGGAGGGCTGGAGCAGCAGCCTGCCACGGCCAGGAAGGAGTGCCCCGGCAGTGCTGCCGCGGAGGGTCAGCCACGGTGGGGACGCGGGTGCCAGCAGCCCCCTGCCCACCCTGCCCGCACTGCCCGACACCGAAGGTAGGGATGCGCGAGCTGCCGATGGGGTCCCTCATCCTGCTGGTGGCGTGTTCCTGGAGCCCCTTGGTACTGGAGGGCAGCAGGGACCCAAGCACCCAGCGATGGGTGCTGATGGAGGGCTGCTGGGAGGTTGGCGTGCTGCGGGCACTCCCCTGATGGCAGCTCCCCGCTACTTTTCCAGACAACCGGCTGATGCCGCAGCTGGCAGCACCGCGGGGGACCAGCCGCCGAGCTGTGTCCATCCACGAGGAGCAGCTCAGGGAGCCCGAGTGCCCAGCAGAGCTGGGAAGTAAGTGGGGGCTGGAGTGGCACCCCGAACCCCCTTGCACCCCATGCCGGCGGAGGCAGGCAGTGGCACGGTGGCATCCCATGTGCCTGGCGGTGCTGCCTGTCTCAGCTGGCAGGTGGCTGCCCACGGTGCTGGGGTGATAGATGATGGCATCACCACCCTGGGAAGATCCCGGGGCGGGGGGGACTTGGCATTGGGATTGGCTCCGGCAGCAGCCAGGCTGCCCAGGCTTGCAGGCAGAAAGGGGACAGGAGCCAGGTGGCTGCACCCCACCATAATGCGGGGCTGGGTTGTGTTTCCCCCAGCGGGCACCGTCCCCCTGCGCCTGCGGCGGTCGCCTGTGTTCAAACGGAGGACCAAGCACGACTCCCTCCTGGAGCCAGAGGGCGCGCCTGGACCATCCTCGGACGCTGCAGGTGAGATGCGATGCTCTGCCCCCTTGCACGCCTGCTAAAGCGGGTGTTGGGGTATGGAGGGTTTCCCCCACACTCACGCCAGCACCCGTGACCTCTCTAGGTGCCATGCCACAGGACTGGCCCCGTGCCAGGCTGGAGGAGTCGCAGGCTGAAGCAGGCACCAAAGGCAAGCAGCCACAAGCCCTGGCACAAACTGTTGCAAATGCGCAAGACTCAGCAGCCGTAGACCAAAGATGCCCGGTGCCAGGCCGGGG
Source organism: Ciconia boyciana (assembly GCF_034638445.1). Classification (NCBI taxonomy): domain Eukaryota; kingdom Metazoa; phylum Chordata; class Aves; order Ciconiiformes; family Ciconiidae; genus Ciconia; species Ciconia boyciana. The sequence continues at coordinate 23,897,833 of NC_132942.1, forward strand.
GGAGCCAGCTCTGGGACAGTGAAGCCCCTGCATGCTGCTGCACTGTTCCCAATAAAGCCCCGCAAGCAAGCGCACAGTGCCGGGGTGATTGGCAGCTGGGGTGCAGAGAGCAGAGATGGGGCACAGGTCTGCTCTGTACCGGGCTGGTGTGGATGTGGCCACGGGGCTGGCCAACACCAGCATCACCCACCTTTCGCTGCGGGGACGACTGGGCCACCAGCATCACCTAGGAGGGCAGGGTATGCCCAGGGACCGTGCCGGAGCCCTCAGGATGTGTCAAGCAGCATCGCCTTCCCCGGATGGCCTCTGCCACCGCAGGCTGCAGGGAGGGAGCTGGTGATTTTAGGCAGCAGCTGGGCAGGCAGAGGCAGGCAGCAGCAGTGCTGGCAGCCAGCCATTTTTAGCAAGTGTTACCAGGGCCCTTTCACCTCTCCAGCTCCTCACCCCATGGGGTACTGCTCTCTCCAGCCCCCCAAGACAGAGGTTTCCATCAGCAGGACCATGACCCATGGCATTTCAACACGCAGCTCTGCAGCCAATCTCCAGCCGCGCCTGCCTCGCCATCCCCACAGCTCTCCCGATGGCACCAGCGTTACCCCAACACCCAAGCGGCTTTCTCCTGTGTTGACCTCCGCTCTGGACCAAATGCATTCCTTACACGGATGTTTACAAAAAAGCAGCAAGATGCTTCCCCCCCCCCCCCCTTTTTTTTTTAATACAAGAGCTGTGTATTTAAAAAATATACAATTTTTATTTTTAATTTCTACAGCATAACCCTGCGGGATATTTTTTGTAACAAACAGTGCAGGACCCTACCTAAAGCAATCAATAAAACATCCAAACTCCTGCGCTGCCTTTGGAGTGGGGATCAGGTTGTGGGGCCTCTGCCATCACTGCCGCCCCTACTACGGTGGCACCGGGTCACCTCTTGTCCCCACTCGCTGGGCCAGGGCATTTGGAAAGGATGGAGAGGGAGAGGTGGGAGAGGGATGCTGACTCATGCACAGGCATCGCTGAACGGATGCTTTTTTCCCCCTCTCAGTGCTGAGGGTGCTGGCCTTCAGCATGTCATGTCCCCAGCAGCTCTGGAGCCAGAGTGTCTGCAGCCAAGCCAACCCACTCAGGGGTCCTGGTGTCCCCCCCATCCTTCTCCCAAATGCTCTTCCCAGGCAGCCCTAAATTGTTTTGGCTGAACCAGTGAAGAAATGAGGGACGGGCTGGGCTCAAGAGTCCACCTCCCTGCCTGCGAGTATCCAGCACGCCCATTTCAGCATTGCCTTCGAGATCCTGCAAAACCAGACCGGGGGAGCCAGGGTGAGAAGGGATCTGGACTGGGGACACACCACTGCACACCAGGGCAGCCCAGTGACAAGGTGTAAGGCAGAGTTTGGGGACCCACTGCAGGGATGCAAGCAGCGATCCCTGCATCCCATGGGGCCAGCTGTGGGGGGAACAAGGGATGGCCGTATGAGACCATCACTGCACTGACCTGACAGATCTTATCCGCTCGCAGAGCTCAGGGCTTGGTGCCTCGTATCTGTACTGGACCAGCTTCTCCTTCATGTACTGCAAAGCAAAGGGGAGGGTGAGGCTGGTCCTGGTCTGCCCCAGCTGCAAAGCCCAGAGCACAGCCCTGCCACACAGCCCAAGACCCCGATACACCTAAGAAAACTCTGGAGTCTCTCCCTCAATCGTTTCCTGTTCTTCCAATCTTATTTTACCCGGAGAGCTGGAAGATGCTCCAGCAAGCGTTGGTTCGCACCCAGCTCAGGCTCAACCACATCTTCACCCAGTGCCCCAGATCCTCCTTCAAGAGGGTTGGGGCCACCATCTATGTCGAACACCTGATTTCAACTCCCCATCCCCACCAACCAGGTGAGGAAAGGCCTTGGCGATGGACACCAGCAGTGGGGGGACACAGAGAGCCTCCCCGGCAACCACCCCCCAGGGGACCCCACCAGCTGCTTCATCTTTACCGGCTGCAAAGCTCTGTGCTGCTCCAGCCTGGAGCTGGGGCCGCTCTCTGGGGATGCTTGCTCTTCCTCCTCCTCTTCCCCAGAGAGCTCCTTTCCACACCGCAGCCCCGTCTCCTCGTTTCTGCTCTTCTTTGCACCCCGTGTGTTCACAAGCTCCAGCCTCCTGCCTGTGCCTCTCCTCCTGCCCCATGGGGCACCTTGGGGATGCTGCTGCCCACCGAAGGCTGGTAGCGCTTGGCCATCTCCTGCCAGCAGCTTCCTCTTGGCACCCACAGCATTTCTTCCCTGGGTCCTGGCACGAGCCGGACCATGCTTCAACGAATCTGGAGGGAATGCTGTGCCACTGGAGTCTGCCTGCTCCCTGTGAGGCATCCCTTCAGGCAGGGATTGCAAGCGGCTGCTGGGCAAGACGGGAGAAGTTGGAGAAAGAGACTGCAGGGTGGCCTGAGAGCCCCCCGATACCTGCGGTCCTCGAGCAGGGCAGGGGGCATCGCAGGCTGCCTCCGCAGCTAACATTGTCTGGGTGGTGCCGGTCTCCACCAGACTGGTATTGCAGTAGGAGCGGAGCAGGGAGGGAGAGGAGGTCTGCACCGGCTCTCCCTGTGGCAAGGCCTCGGCACAGTCCTGACTGCACGGTTCCAGCAAGTCGGGGGTGTTGCTGTCAGCAGCCATATCTTGCTGGGTCTTTGGTGAAAGGTCATGTTGAAAGGTCTTCTCTGGTAAGAGAAAATGCATGGTCAGCTTGGGCAGGGGGTGCGGTGGGACCGGCCCCAGCACATTGGGTTGGGCAGGAGAGCATCAGAGTTGGAATGATGCAGGCACAGGGCAACTACAGCACTACTTTTTGGACAGGGGAAAGCAAGCCAGCATCCAGGATGAGCTACATGGTCACCCAGTTAAGAGGAGAGGGTGTTGTCTCCTGCCGGCGAGGCAGGCTGGATGCGCAGGGAGATGGGGACTCACCATCCGAAGAGTTCAGGGTCAAAGATATTGGGGGGATCCTGTTCCAGGGGTTGTCCAGGGATCCCTCCGAGCTCTCCGACAAGGCTGTTGACTCAGCAGCTGCAACAATCAAATCGGGGGGTTGATTTTGCAAAGGAAGCGGCTGCCCGCTCCCAACCCTGCAGCGGCTACAAAGAACTGTGCACGAGGTCTTGGACAGAGACGGCACTCAAGGGGAGCTCTCAGAGCCCTTTCCAGCCGAAACTGGGGTGTACTCCAGCCAGACTCCTTCCACAACCTCAGCCAGCCCCTGTAGCAGGCAACGGAGAGGCAGACGCTGCCCAGAGAGCAGGCAGGCAGGAGGAAGACCTTCTACACCCTGCACTGTCCAGGACAGCAGCTCTGTTCATCTCCTCCTCTACATGGAGCTCCTGCAGTACTTCTGCAGCAAAGCTTGGTGACACCAAGCCCAGTGAGGTGACACAAGCCCATCCCAGTGCCACACCACAGCCAGCCAAGAGCCCACACTCAGGCAGGCAACTCGGGCTCCATGATGGCATCAAAGGGACAAAATAATTTGTTGTTCTCCCAGCACAATGAACCAAAGCTGCTCAGCTTCAGGAGGCTGCAGGAATGGGACCATTCCCTGCCTGCTCAAGGCAGGGCTGGGAGTCCTGGTCTCCCAAAGACCTCGCCATGCCAGTATCTCCTCTACTCAATCCAAGAAGATGGGCTGAGCCAACTTCAGAGGAAAACATTATGAGGCTGGATGGGATCTGGAGGTCCCACTACTCACGGCTGGCTTGGGATATGACACTCAAGTCGCCTGGCACTGTCTTGTCATCACTGCTCTTCCCGGGAGTTGCTTCACTTGTGTCTGCAATGAAAGGGGCACTGCTGGTTGCATCCCAGCACAGTGTGCAGCCAGAGCAAAGGAAGTCTTCTCCCCATCCCAGGGAGACCCTTACTTCGCATGCTTGGGCACTGAACTGCCCACCTGCCTACCACACAGATGAAGCCACCACACTGACCTGCCTTGGAAGCATCGCAAGCAACTGCCTCCTCCTCAGGAGGGATCACCAGGGTGTTGGCCAGGACCATGAAGATGTCCTCACCCCGCTGAAATGAGACACACTACGTGGTTTTCGCTGGGCAGTCCCACTTGAGCTGCAGGAGCCCACCCGTAGCTGGTAGTTGAACACCATATCTCTTCCCAGCAAACCTCCAGCTCTACCCACCACTCTTCCCCTTCCTTCTCCCACCCCTCCAGAGCAGGGTCCCCACCATAAGCTGTCTCAGCAGCCAGACTGACCTCTTTCTTGCGCTCTGCCTCCCACTGGGAGACAGGAACCTCGTCCTTGACCGTCACTGGCGTCTCCTTGGGCATCCATAAATCCAAGCATTCCTCAGCATTTTCCTTCAAAACCTCCAGCTGGTTCTGTCCTATGGCATCGATCAGCTGAGAGATGGATGGCTCTGGAGCGAGAACACATGAGTCTTAGTGGAGAAGACACCTTAATTCAGGCAAGCCTCACTTGCAAATGCTTTTACTCTGCTGCATGACTGTCACATGCACTGAAACCTGTGGAAACACACAAAATTCTGCATTTCCTTTGCTTCTAAGAACTATCTTTCCTTTCTCCACACAGATTCTGGAGCAGCAGCATGAGCATGGGTGTGCAATGGCCTACACTGCTTTAGCTGTCAGCACCATCTTGCCCTGCTTTGGGCTTAGCAACGTTGCCTTGTGAGATCTGGTCATGTTTATGCTACCTCTGCCTAACAGAGACCAAGCTGAGAAGAGCCAGGAGCCCCACCAAGCAGCCAGAGCATCGTGTGCCCCTCCCCCCCAACCCTTTACCTGAGCTGGGAGCGTTCTTCAGAGCGAGACTCCTCCTGCAATGACCAAGGAGAAGACAAAGCCTAGTTAGGGCTGGGGCATATGCAGGCCAGCAGCCCTTTGCAGCTCTTGGTCACAGATCGAGCACCCTGGCTTGGGAGAAGTGGCTTGTGGAAGCAGTGGATTCCCAACTGCGTGCCGGATCCAGCCAATGCTCAGTATCCCAGGAATACCCACTGGGGAGCCCTGTTCCTGGAGATGGACCAATGGAGACCCCTGAGGATCTCCAGAGTTGGAGCTCCAAGCGTGGAGTGAAGAATGAGCTGTGCAAGGCTTCACTCACCCGGCCATGCTGCCCATGGCTGGAAGAAGCAAGTTCCCCACAAGTGTTTCCTCCCAGCTCTGCCAGCTCAGAGGAAGAGGCTGGGTTGCAGAGCCCTCTGTGTCACCAGGATCTCATTTTGCATGGTCTACTCAGCTCTGTCACATCCTGGGGCAGGGAGTCCCACAGGTTAACCAAGAGCTGCCATAACGTGTGCCTGCTCTAACCCCACTCAGAGTCTGCATGCTCTCATCATGGTGTCTGGATACGTTCCCCAGCAATGGCCAGCCCCATACTTACAGCCAGAGCTCCTTTATCTTCTGCAGCACAGAGGGCTCCTGGTTCCTGCAGCAAGAGAGAAGCCAGTTACCAACTCCCTCCACATCCACCGTCCTTCACAGCTTGTGATGGAGACAATTCCTCTTTCAAAGAGCAAAAAGTCCCCACCACAACCAGCTCACACCAGGACTCCCAGGGTCAACGCCGCTCTGGGGAGATGAGGAAGCCCCCCCAGAGCAGAGCCCCCCGCCTGCCCCATGGGCCATACCCATCGGATGACTCCAACCTCTGCCTCTCCATGGGCAACACAATGAACCGCTGGGCCGTGAGGTAAAACTCGCAGTCTTCCTGCAGGGAAAATGGAGCCCATAAGGCACCTCTGCACTATCACCTCTGCAGTCCCACCTCTGCGCCAACGAGCACCCACGCACCCACCCCAGCTCTGCCACCAACCCTCCAACCAAAGTGAGGGCACCCCTAAAGGATAACCCCCCTCAATGGGGGGTTTGTACCCTCCTGCATCAGCCAACGGCTCTTCAAGAGCCACAGGCCAGGCTGGGCCAGCAAAAGGCCACGGGGACATTCCTGAACCCCTGCAAGGGGACAACAGGCAGCTCTGCCACCAGTGGTCCACACAGGTCTCCTGCAGCTGCATGACAGCAGGAGTTAACAGCCAGGTGGCCCTGGGGGAGATGCGCCAAATCTCCATGGAGGCCTCATGCCATCCCCTGCCCCAGCGCCCAGGCCAAGCCATCGTCACTGCCACAGACCCTCTTAGGAGCTGCACATGGAAGAAGAGAGAAGAAAGGCCACCCTTCATCTGCTTCCAGCTCCTGGGAGCAGCTCAAAGCAGGTAAGCATGCAGGAAGCAAGGCAAGGGCAAGGAACAAGTTGCTTCCACTCATCAGAGCACTTACCAGCCTGGCCTCCTCCCGGAAACACACTGTGTACTTCTGCAAGACAATAATTCTGCAAATAAGACTGGAAAGTCTGAGCTGCATGTGGGTGCTAGAAAAGAGCAGAGCAGCAATGTCTTGGAGAGATGAAGGACGGAGTTGGACCACCCAGACACATAGTGGTGCTCCCCAAACAGCTACGCCAACCACATTGGGGCACGCTGGCATGCATACCAGCATGAGCATCAGGGACCAAGGACTCCTGGTTCCCACAACTTATTCCTGCTGCTTATCCTTGGCTCTGCTACCAGCACCCCGCCAGTCCAGGGGTCTCCAAATGGGGAAACTGAAGAAAGCACTGAAGGAGCAGCCCAGGCTATGATGGTTAATGCTCTGGCTCCTTTCACAAAGCCCACAGGCTCTTTAGTCCTTTCTAATCATGTCTACACAGCATTGCAGCTTCTGCCATCAACCCCTGCCCATCCTAGCCAGCCGAAACTGGAGCACCAGCGTTCCGGCTTTCTTCTCTTAGCAGCTCTTTCACGCAGATTTCCCACCCTGTGATTGCTTTAGCTTAACACAACCTGAAACAAGACCAGGCAGGAGCCCCACTAGCAGCTGTGGAGAACCGCTGTCCCAGCCACAGCCGAGTCACGGTGGAACCCACTTTTCCTCCGCCTGCAGAGCTTCAGATGTAATGACCACGCGGATGTAGTAGGACCCATCTGAGACCTGTAGGACGGCATCTTGGAGGACCCCGGGTTGGCCTGGAGCAGTTGAGTCACTCAAAACCTATCAAGAGATTGAGGAGCAGGGGGGAAAGTCTCACTCAGACTTCCCAGTGAACAAGGATAGGACACCAGGCCTGGCTGAGAGCCTGGACTCTTAGGAGAGAAGGTCACCATTCACCGTGAAGCCAGGTGGTAATGCTGACCCCAAGACCAAGGATTCCCAGCTGGACTGAGCAGGCTCCACGCCAAGACAGAACAAGGGACAGGCCACATTGTGCAAGAGACCAATCGAAGGCAAGGTGGGAGAGGAGCCACAACCAAGCATTTTTTTACCCAAACCAGCAGCAGGAATCCAGGCAAAAGGGGTCTGGGCAGGCTTGGGACACATGCTCCTCTGCAAACAGAGGGAGCCAGAGAGCAGCAGTAACCAGCAAGATCATTACAGCCATTCCCTTCTTCTGAATGAAGTTTCTGGTGTAGCAGCCCTGAGCCTGTACTAAGCCATGTCCATGCTGGGTCAAAACAACCCCTGATGGAAGCAATAAACTGTTCCTCCAAGTCTCATACCTGCCTGCTCCATGGGCTGGGAGCCATGGATCAGTCCTGGCCTGTGCTAATCCCTACAGCCCTGGGCTTCTCCTGGTACACACCTATGGTTTGGTCATGCCTACAGTACGTTGTTCACCCAACTAGTGATGTTGGGACGCAATGCACAAAGAGGGGATGTGAAATCGCATGTCCCACCGTGCACAAAAGCCACTTGCATCTGACAAGGGGTGCACCCATGTAATTTAATAGGTGCCCACCATGCTAAAAAGACCAGTCATTGTCAGCTGGGACCTTCTGACAACAAGAGCCTGCCAAACCTACTGCATAAACTCCCTGTACAAGCCAACAAGACTTGCTGCTGGGTTTAAGGATGCCCATGCTGCCAGGATCCTGCTCCTGTTGGTATCGCAGCTCAGCCACCCAGCAGTCCCTGCTGGCTGTGTCCCCTCGCCCTGGTGGGTGAAGCCCAGCGTGCAGGTGGCCAGTCCCACTATGTTATCACTCACTATGGGCAACTCATGATTCCCAGCGGAGGCAGAGTGGCTTAGTGCACACTGCAAGAGAGCACCCGTACCAGCAGCAGGCAGGGCTGCTCACAGGAGTGGGTAAAAAACAAGATAAAGAAGAGGGTAGGTTTGGAAGTTACAGATCTGAAACAGATAAGAGAAGAAGGTAGGCATAGCTGGAGCCCAGAGCAAGCTGGAGAAAGGCTCTGCTGCTCAAGATATGCTCCTAACCTTCATTCATTGTGGAGGACTCGGGTGGGTGTAGGTTGGAGAGTGGTCACACTGAGGGAACTCTCCCCATTAATCTCTTGAGCCCTAGGGAGGTCCACTCATTCACTGCTGGGTCTTCGTCAGCCCATGCGCAAGAGATCTCATGCCTGGGAGAGCAGACTGGGCCAAGAAGTAGGGAACTAGTGATTTCACCACCTCCACATCTTCAGACAGGATGGGGAACAGGACCACAGTGTCTTCTCTCTCCCACTGTCATTTTTTTCTCCCCATCTCATCTCTCCTTCCATTTAAATCACAACATGCATCTTTCTGCTTCCTCCTCCTGTTTGAGGCAAATCAGGTATCTCCTTACTAACATCTCATCCCCAAAAGACATTAGGAGATTGCTAACAATAATGTTGTCCATGGTGGGATGCTGCTACAAGCACCCAAAGGCTGTGAGAGCACCGGAGCTGGGTCTCTCCAGCATCCAGGTCGTGATCACAACCCATCACAAAGCAGGAACCGCATGGCCCTGCCCGTACAGGTCTCACATCTGCTTGTGCACCCAGTTGTCTCACAGCATCTTCATCTAATCCCTCCAAGTCCACAGCTAATGATCAGCAGCACTGACTCCGCTCGGTTGTTTTCCTCCTGCTTCCTTCCCGCTGCCCATCAGGCCTCAAACAGGCAAGAGTCCACTGACTAAAGCTCTCTCCTGCCACATAGGATAGATCAAATGTCAAAGACATGGCCAGCGCTGCACAAAAAGCTCTCCAGGAACGACACAGGAGCAGGTTTTGTGCCTCAGAGCCCCGTGCCCTGAATCACTTTGCAAGACACAGTCCCAGAAGAGCCAGCATCCGTGGGAGGATGAGCTCGTGCTACCGCCAAGGCTCACCACCAGACACCTCAACAGGTCCTGCTTCTGCCTCATACTACTCACTGTCAGGACCACCCATCAAGTGATATGCTACAAGGAAGGACGGGATGCAGAGAGAAGGAGGAGGAAAGCAAGGCAGACTGCGAGTGCAAGGCTAGGGGAGAACATGACTTTGGAGACTGCAAACTCTTTGGACGAGAGCAGGGCACACCTACCAGGGGTGCAAAAGTCAGCCAAGGCCACCAGAAATGGGCAAAATTCCTCCACCTCAAAAAAAAAATACTGGGGGCTTTGAGGAGGAAGGTTCACCCACCCACAGCCACTGAATTAGGAACCTCTGAACACTTCCAGGAATTTGGATTGCAAACGGTGTTGGCACACTTTAGGACAGTCCCCCTCCGTACCTACCCGCAGGACCTGCCCGGCCAGGAGATTCTCATTGGCATCCAGCTGTTCATAATTCACCAAGAGGTTTGCAATCCAAGGCTGCAAGACGTAGACTTTAGGAGAAGACATGTTTTTGTTCTCATACACAAACCTACAGGACAAGAGATGAGGCACCAAATCAGAAAAGCGAGACACAGCAAAGCTTTGGCATCCCGGGAACGGTTTTGCACCCCAAACACAGCCACAACCCCAGGGGCTGGCTCAAATCCAGCCCAAATCCATCCGCTTCTCCACAAAGACACCCATCCTAAGGGAGCCGTGCCGAGGAAGATGCACTGCTGGGGGCACGCAGGTCCTGCAGCATCCCGCTTGTGCCGCGGAGGGGGGACATCAGCAGGCTCCGGAATGCATGCGGGCCGGGTCAGGCCTTTTGCAAGTCTCCCACCCAGTTCATGCCATTTTTTTCCACCTTTTCCCATATTGTCTATTATCCCCCAACACATTTCCTGTGTCCAGGACTTAACCATCTCTCTCTTAACTGCAGAAGGGGGAAGGGGTCTCTCTTTGCTGGACAAGGGCCGTGCAGCAGGGCTGGGACGGGCAGGGGTTTGGGGACAGGCCGGGCTGCCGCGCCTAACCGTGCCCGGGCCCCTCGCCTCACCTGGGCCCCAGCGCCTGGCGCCGCCCCGCCGCGACCGCGGGCTGCTCCCGCCGGCCGCGCTGCTCCCCCGCGCCGGCCCCGCCGGGACAGGCGGCCGCCGCCGCCGCCATGGCCCCGCGCAGCGATGCGAGACGGGGCCGCGACCCAGGAAGAGGAAACGGGGCCGCGCTGCCGAGATCCGGGGCGGAGCCCGTCCGGCTCCATCTGCATCCGCAACCTCGTCCTCATCCGCGACCGCAGCCCCATCTGCATCCTCAACCCCAACCCCATCCCTATCTGCATCCCCATCCGCGTGCCCAGCCCCATCCCCGTCCCCATCTGCATCTGCAACCCCACCCGCATCCCCATCCCCACCTGCATCCCCAGCCTCGTCCCCATCCACATCCCCATCCCCATCCGCATTTCCAGCCCCAGCCCGCACCAGGCTCCTTGCTCTCCTCCAGGCTTTTCCTAGGCACACACTCGTTTTTCCCCGTTGTTTGGCCAACTTTCTGTTACTGCTTCCCGTTCAGTGGTTCACGCATGATGACAAACCATCACTGAAACACTACCTTGTTTTCGCGTTGTTTTCTTTGGTTTTGGCCCCAATAGCTCTAAGCAGCCCCAGGTTCTCCCCAGGCAGTCACCCATGGGAAGAAGCATCCTTCCACAATGGGCTCACACACATTTTGTCTCCTCTCGAGGCATTAAAGCTGCTTACCTGCTCAAATCCAGCAAGCAAATGGGGAAATGTTCAGGCACATGCTGAAGGGATGGGAAACCCATCCTGTCGCGCAGGTCAGGGCTGAAATCAAGCCATGTAAGTTGTGGCTCGGTCCAGCCAGCATCTTTCCATCCCCAGGCCAGAAGCTGTGCCTGCATCAGTGGGCTTGAGTGAGTGCGGTGAAATGCCACAAGAAGACTGATGAGTACTACACAGATGAATAGACAGCAGGGTTTGTTTTTTTTAAAAAAGGTAATTTATTGGGATCTTTGCATAAGGTAGCACACACATGGATCAAATCTCTTGAACAGGATGGTTGGTTACTGTCAAGCTGCAAAGGTCCTTGTAGCAGCATCTCCAGATGGCGCAGGTGAGACTCCCCAGGCTTACACCCACCCGGTCCTGCATGATCACCTGCCTGATCTGTTGTTATTGATTATCTTAAACTACCTACAAAACATCTCCTACTACCTTATATGTATGTTCTGCTATTACAAATTGTCTGTGCACAGTTTCGTCAACGCTGCAGCAGGAACCACCTGGGGAGGCCGTGGGATTCCCAGATCCTCCCCGCAGGGTGTTCATCAGCACATGGAGACACACAGGTGGTGCTTCTCCATTGACTTTAGGCACAGCAGGAGCTCCTGGAGGATCTTCAGACCTGTCCTGAAGCTCCCGTATCCACCAGTCAGAGGTTTTCTTTGGAAGGCAACTGGGACTTCAGTCCATCAGCCGGTCCGGTGCCTTGCTGCTGCAGGAACGAGCCAGGGAGTACCTGGACCACCCTGGGACTAGATGTCTGTCGTGTGTTGTGCATGTGCCTGGGCACAGCCCTGATTCCCGGCCATGCCACAGTTATACCTGGGGGGCAAAACTGAATTTTATCCTTCTATCACACTTACAACTTAAATACTATAGCTGTTGTTAGAGCAGACCCTCAGGAATGGTTTGCTCTGGGCAGCTCTGCAAGGTTTCCAAGTGGTCCTGGAGGGTTTCTAGGTTTTCCAGCCTGTTGAGGTGACCAAGGGACATTTGCCTGTCCCGGCTGGTCCACCCCTGACCCTGGCTTTGGCGTTGCACAAATTAAGGCCAACAAACTGCACTGTGCAGGGCCAGCGAGTCCACCCGTGCCTGCCTAACCTCGGGCGAGGGGAGGGACAGAGCCTGGTGTCCCATAAGGGAGGGGGGTGGTGGAAGGGGACATCTCGGTGCAGGAACAGGGCTGACGCTGGCCCGGAAAACTGAGCAGCTCGGGTTTGGTGGAACAGGGAAGGTACAAAGAGCAGCTTTCCAGACATCCAGCTCAGGGCATTCCCTGCCTGGGCAGAACACTCTGCTCCCCTCGCGTCATTCCTCAGCCGCCAGGAAAGGTGGATCGTGGGTATGGACCACAGCCAAGAGACTGGAGTGCAGGCAGAGAATTTCCTAGAGCCACGGGCTGATGCAAGCCCTCGCAGGAAAGAGTGAGATAACCGGGTAGCAAAAGGCACCTACAGAGTCAGGGCAAGAGCAGTGCAGCGGCAGATGGAGCAGCATGGCAGGGCTTTGGGTCTGCTCCCTTCTGGTGACTGGGGCTAACCAGGGAATCGGCCTGGGGCTTGTCCAGCAGTTCCTGGGGCTGCCAAACCCACCTGAGTGGGTCTTTGCGGCTTGTCGGGACCCCAAGGGACAGCGAGCACAGGTGAGGCCAGGCTGGGACGCAGTGGGTTTTGCTGGGGGACAGGAGCACTCAGTGCCAGGGCAGCAGGTTGGAGCAGGGAGGAGGTTTGTAAAGGGCTCGAGCTGCAGTCGGGCACCTGTGGCACAGGGCAGCCAGGTTGGGATGGCTGTGGGACCAGCTGTGCATGGGACATGCGGAGGGGACAGTGGCACGTGGTGTGTGAGGGAGACACAAAGCCCCATCTGAGGGGAGCAGGGCAGCCAGAGCAGTGTGCTGGGCATGAGGCGGTGCAGGGACAGAGCCGGAGCAATGCGGGCTTTGCCTGGGAAAGGCTGAGCCTCTGCACAGCCAGTCCAGCCTCTCTGTGCCCACATGGTTCCCTCTCCTTGCAGGAGCTACAGATTTGGCCTCCAGGCACCCCAACCTGGTCATCATCTGGCTCGGTAGGTGTCCTGAGGTGGGGGTCCCTCACCCCGGTTCCCCTGGCATGTGCCCAGGCACTGCACACACCCTGGGAGCCCTGCACCGGGAGGGAGCCAGCAGGGACACCAGGCACTGCCCTCCTTCCTGCCCATGGCCAGCCCCAAGGGCACGTCCCTGGGGGAACACGGCGGGCTTCCATCCACTGGCACTGGGTGAGGTGTGAGCCACCACAGTGATGCTGACCTCCCCTGCACTGGCTCTGCAGAAGTCACTGACCTTGCCAGCATCAAGGTGGCTGCAGCCAGAGTTGGGGAGCAGGTGGGGGGCTCAGGGCTTAACATCCTCATCAACAATGCTGGAATTGCCAAGTTGAACTTGCTTGATACAGAGATGCTGGAGGACATGTCCCAGATTTACATCACCAACACAGTTGGGCCCCTGCTGCTGAGCCAGGTGAGACCCTCACCCGAGCTGGGCTGTCCTGGGGGGCATGAAGGGCCAGTGGGAGAGTGTCCTGCCTCTGCTCCGGTGCCGATGGCTCTTGCCCGACAAGAAGCTCATAGAGCCATGGGCTGGAGCTCAGAAGCTAGAGCCTGGCAGGCTAGGGCAGTGGGAAGACGAGGGAGGATGCTCCAGTGCTGGTGCCAATGTTGCCCGCTGTGGAAGAACCTGGTCCTCTCCCCTGTGCCACCTCTGTGTGTGCTCCTGTCTCCTCTTTCTCCTTGCAGGCGTTCCTGCCCTTGCTGAAGAAGGCTGCCCAAGGGAGCCTGGGCTCAGCGCTGAGCTGCAGCAAGGCAGCCCTCATCAACATGTCCAGCTATGGGGGCTCCATCTCTTCTCCCTCTAGTTGGGATCTGATGCAAGTTGTCTCGTACTGCTGCAGCAAGGTACAGCCATGCCATACTGGGGACAGATTCCCCTCCCCTGCCCTGTTCCTGCCATGGGGTCTGCACGTGTCCCCTTGCAGGCACCCTTCCCCTCCCACCGCCATCCCTGCCCTGTCTCCCTGCAGGCTGCTCTGAACATGCTGACCAAGTGCCAGTCCCTGGGGTACCGGGAGCACAGCATCCTCTGCACTGCTCTCCACCCCGGCTGGGTGCAAACTGACGTGGGGGGCTCTGTTGGACACACGGTAGGAGTTTCACCATGGCGGGTCCATCAGAGCCTCCGTGCTGATTTTCCACAGAAGGGAGTTGTTGCCCTGAGCCCCTGACCACGACCTCCCTGCCTGCCCCATCGCTGCCTGGGCAGCTCCCCCTGCCCTGGCCCCGGGTGCTGCCTGGGGCCCCCATCCCCTTGGCTCCCTGCTCGGCCCCTCTGCCCAGGGCTGGCAGCTTTCCCCTTGCCCTTGAGCGGCTGCTTCCCCTGGCCCCAGCTGCTCCAGGGCACCCCTTAGCCAGGCCTTAGGCACGAGCTGCCTTTCCCCCTCTGCCCCACAGCCCCCCATGACGGTGGACACCAGTGTGCAAGGGATGATGAAGGTGCTCTCGTCCCTCTCCGAGAAGGACACTGGCACCTTCCTGGACTGGTAAGGGAAGGTCGTGCCCTGGTGAGATGCTGGCCTGGCCTCCTGGCAGCGGGGTCCTGTGCCACTGCTCCCACCTGCCCAACATCCTCAATAAACCCCTGTCTGAGAGCCACCAGCTCTGCTGTGTCACCCCGCTCCTTATCCCGGGGTGTGGTGGTGCCTGCAGCTGCCCGCCCAGCCCATGGCTGTCTCTGGGGTCCCCACGAGTGACAGCCTGTGAGTCCTGTGGCACTGTGACCGCCTTCTGGAGATGTCCCCTCCAGGAGGCACTGGAGCCAGGATAGAGCCCCTCTCCCACGAGGAGAGAGATCTCCCAAGCATCTGCAGGGCTGGCAAACATCCCAAGCACCCACAAGGCTGGCTTTCCCCCTGCCTGGCTGCGGGGCACCCCCAGGGCTGTGCTCAGCCTGGGGTGCCCGAAGGGCTGCGGGTCGCAGGGATCAGCTGCCCTCTCCCCTCAGTCGGGAGATGCTTGGTTACAGATGGACACAAGACACTCGGGCAACACATGGGGAGTGGGTGCCAGGCTCAGCCGGGAAGTTTGAGGCTGGGAGTGTGGAGATGGAGCAGAGAGGTGTCAGCTCCTGGCATTTATGGAGGTGGGGGGTACAAGGGGGCTGCAGGGTCATGCGTGGGGTGGGGAAGGGGGAGAGAAGCTGCTTCCCATGCCTGTCCCCTCTCCCTGGCAGCCCGGAGAAGCTGAGGGAGAGTGGGGTGACCATGTGGAGGGGTGAGCCAGCGAGCAGGAGGCTGCAGCATGGGCAAGAGGCACCATCCGTCTGTCCGTCCATCTGTCCATCACCAAGGCAGGCTGTTCCCTTCCTAGTCGAGGAAGGCTCTGGAGGTGTCCTGTGAGAGGCTGGCCAGCACGGTCAGGATGCCCCACACACTGCGCTCCACCATCAGGGGTACCTGCAGAAGAGGAGAAGGCATAGTGTCACTGCTGTGGGCTGCGACCAGCACAGAAAGCAGCCGGGCTTGGGCAGACCGGAGGGTGCATGGCCTGGGGAGCAGCACCCAGAGTGCTTGTGGAGGCATTTTTTCCTTACTGCTGCCCCCCCTGCTCTCTGTGCTGGCTTGGGGGGACAGGGTTGGCTGTCCTGTGCACTTGGCATGTTGCAGCCTGCTGCCTGCTCCCTGCCTGCACCGCCCCAGGAGATGGTCCTGGCAGCCCACAGCATCACACAACATCCCCTGCCCCAAGTGCCCCTGCCCTCCCCGAGAGGTGGGGGTACAGCAGGGGTCCTGCTGACCGTCCCCTGCACACAGCCCAGTACCTTCTCTGTCCCCATGTCAGTCTTCACCCAGCCAGGATGGGTGGCCACACACAAGAAGCCCTTATCTTGGAGCTCCGCAGCCATGTACCTCATCACCACGTTCTGGGTAGCCTGGAGGAGGCACTGCCATGCCAGCACAACTTGGGGCACAGGTGGGCAGGAGGGGGCACATTCCCCAGCCAGAAAATGGCTGTTGAGGTGGGAAATGGGACTTTGCCCAGGGGTAAAGCATCGGCACAACCTGCCTGAAAGGCTCATCCCTGGGTGCTGCTGGTCTCTGTCTCTGTGCTTTCGCTTGGGATAACCAGGCAGGGGATGGGTGGCCTGGGGCAGGTGGGTGCCCCCATGGGTGCACAGCAGAGAATCCCCAGCACCTCCCTTGGCACCTCACCTTGCTGGCATGGTACGGGTACATGGGGGCCTCCAGCACCCCGAGGCACAGCCCGATGGAGCCCAGTTTGGTGGAGACGTTTATGACTGCGGCCCTGCTGCAGCTCAGCCCCTCCTTCCCTGTGCCCTTTGCTGCCTTCTCCAGGAGTGGCAGAAATTCCTGACGCAAAGACACTGACGCTCTGTTAATATGTGAGAAGCCTGAGCTTGAGGACAGCCCTGCAGGACTCTGTTGCAGACTGTGGACAAGCAGCTGGACAGACACCCCAGCAGAAGGGCAGGGGGTGGGGAGGATGCCCCAAGGATGGGCCAGGTTCCAGCCTTTCCCTTCCTCAAGAAAGGAGCGAGTCAGCACGGCCAGTCCGGGACAAGCAGGAGCTTCAGCTGGGGAGGAGCAAAGCATGGGAGATGCTGGGGCTGAGCTGCCTCTCAGCCTCCCTGCTCCTCTGGGTGGGAAGAGGAGACCCACGGTCCTGGTCTTGCCCCCATCAGTCTGCTTCATTCAAGAGAGTAAGAACCCACCCAGCTGAGGGCACCTTTGCCATGGGGAACATCTCCCCAAGCAGGAGAAACCCAAAAGGTCCACATATACCTTGGCAACCTGGAGTGGCCCGACCACGTTGGTGGCAAACACGGAGAGCATCTCCTGCAAATCCAGGGAGCACAGCGTGGCATGTGAGCTGAGGCCTGCATTGTTGATGAGCAGGTTCAAGCCCTGGTCCTTCAGATGAGACCCCACAGCCTGTACGGCCCCTCGGATGCTAGGCAAGTTCACTGTGTCTGCCAGGGCAAAAAGAAACTGGAGGAGAGCTCCAGCGGGTCATGCAGCATCCACTGGAAAGAGTGCTGTGGATGGAATGGTTCTCTTTAAACCAGCATTAGCCAAAAAGAAAGGACCAGGTTTAGCAGGTCAGGGTGCTAAACACATCAAAATGAGCAGCAGTTTGTCCTCACCTCTTGGTTTCACAACCTTAGCTGAATTAAACCGCGATTCGGCTCCTTTTTGGTCATATGGAGGCTATAGTTAAGAAGAACTTAGCTGTATTTGCTTTCTGTATTCAAGGAAATTTTGATTGCACAAGGGATGCTCAGTCCTTGCACACTGAGGGTCCCAGTTTTATTTCCACCAGGAGCCAATGCAGTCAGATGGGCAAATTTTAAGGAGACAGCTTTGCGGAAACAACCTAACTACGCTCTTCGAGCCCTTCTGTATTGCACAGCAGCTATAGGGGCTGTTAACATAGGGGAGATACATTCATTTTATTGTTGAATAACGTGAAGATCTTTTCTGGTTGATATCTGTTGTGAGCTATCATTTAGAGCTATCTTTGTCTTTTTTAACAATTTGTGCTTGAATTGATCTTCCATAGCACAATTTCCCATAGCTTTACATCCATTTGTATGCAAAAATCCTTCTTTTCTTTCTTCTTCTCTTCTCTTCTCTTCTCTTCTCTTCTCTTCTCTTCTCTTCTCTTCTCTTCTCTTCTCTTCTCTTCTCTTCTCTTCTCTTCTCTTCTCTTCTCTTCTCTTCTCTTCTCTTCTCTTCTCTTCTCTTCTCTTCTCTTCTCTTCTTTCCCTGTCCCTTTTCTTTTCTTTTCTTTTCTTTTCTTTTCTTTTCTTTTCTTTTCTTTTCTTTTCTTTTCTTTTCTTTTCTCTTCTCTTCTCTTCTCTTCTCTTCTCTTCTCTTCTCTTCTCTTCTCTTCTCTCATTTCATTTCATTTCAGGGGTTTTTTTGTTTTTTTACTTCACATTGTTACCAATGAGGATTGGGAGCTGACAGATGAGCTGAGGTGAGTACAACTAATAAAAGATTTGGGATATAACCTGCAGTATTTGTTTGTAGGCTCTGAGTCTGAACCGCCCCATCTCTACAGATGCTCCAGCCAGGCTGTGGGGACAACCCCTCTCAAGCAACCAGAAACAACTGACCTCCCTGAAATTGTGCTAACAGGGGTAAGCACTTCCAGTACCTTTTGGTCACTTAAATACTGGTATCTCTTTGAAAATCTGCCATGCTTTAATTGCAGGATTTTTTTTGCTACAGCGATAGGAGTGGTATTTTTAAAGTTTATGTTCAGCTTTTGGGTTTGCTTGTTAGGATGTGCATCCCCTACCAGGTGCTCACCCCACTGAAGTGGCCATTGTTGATTTAAAAGGGGTTATCTAAACACCTTCAGGATCTGAAATGGGATGGCTAGGCCAACATTAAACTTTATATATTGCCTTTTAATATCCCAAGTACACCACCAAGCCCTTAAGAACCATGAATATTCATGTGTATGAGCATGTTGCAGTGTGCCTTTGCTCCCTGGGCACATTTCTGCACACATTTTTTGCAGGTGTTAATCTGGTGAGCCTGTTGGGTGGGGGGGATCGCAGAGCTGGATTTCTTTTTTGCAACACTTTGGCCCCTGAGCTGTGTTTCTATTCTCACACTTAGACAAGACTGACTTAGCAAAAGTTTGCAAGGCTGAAGATTCACTTCTTGGAGTATTTTGTACACTGATGAGCAGCAGAACAATCCTTTTTCCTGGCATTTTTAACTAGCCAGGTGGCTTTACAGTGGTAAGCAAGTATTTGAGTGGCCCAGGACTTGTACCACCTTGCCTTGTGCAGCACAGACCTTTGTAGAGGTGTCATGAAAACATGTGGGGGGAATTTGATGAGATAATCTGCTGTGGGGCTGCCATACATGAGAGAATAGAGCCTTGGGATTTGAGAGGACATGCACGGCCAGCTGCAGGACATATCACAGGGTGCTTTTTAGTGACTTCTCTTTGGATAATGACTGAACAGAGTTCAAGGCTCCCATCACTCCACCACATGTGAGAGATCTTTTAGTCGCTTTGGTGAATGATTAATTGCTCTGTTTGGACTAGCTGAGTCATTGCTCCAAGGGGCCAGGTGTGTGGGACCACCAGTTTCTAGTGCTGGGCCAGCCACATTTGCTGAAGGAACAAACTCTTGTCTCCTTGGAATAAATAAGAGGATAAGGATGGGAAAGAAAGAAAGAGAGAATGAAAGGAAGTGACAGATTTTATGCATTTTGGAGTTAATTTCTAACTTTCCTTTCTGAAAAGTGCATTCCTGTTACTGGTTTGAAGCTAACCGTTCCTTAAGATGGAGAAAGACAGCCTGAAGCAGCTTCTCCTTTTTAAAAATACTTTGTTGCTGCTGGATTTTTCATAGCTTTTTAGCTTATTTGGGGACTTTATTGATATTCAGGGTTTTGGGGTGTATGTGTTCTAGTAAAGATTGTTTATTTAGTGGTCAGCTCCTTGAGATGTCCCTTTTTATGTTAGCCATACTTTGGTGAGCAAAGTAAGCATGCTCTTCCTATCATGTACTGCTGGTTGGGGCTCACAGGTAATTTTAAAGATGCTATTTTTTATCACAGAGAAGGTGTTCTACTTTAATAATCTATTTAATAGTAAGAGAGAGATTTGCTGCCTCTTTTAGTAAAACCTGACTTCAGGAATGCCTTCTTTGCTAAAAAATGCTAAAAATTTACTTGAACTTTTCAGGTGATTTTTAACAAATAAATAGGTAGGTAGAAACCGATATGGTCTCTGCATTGCCTTGATTCAGTTTCCTTATTATTGGCTCTAAGGAAAGACTCAAACTTATTTGGAAGCTCTGGTTGCTTCCCACCTCACTTATAATAGCGATGGCAATTCTGGTGCAAACCCTTCCTTAAAACGCCTCTTTTGGGTTTGGATGGGTCTTTTACCAAGTCTTCTTAAAAAAAAGAGGCTGCGAGCAGCCCCTACTCTCAGACACCGCTGTCTGCCCCCTCAAGACACATCTGCAGGAAACCATGTTCCTCAGCCTGGTGCTCCTTATCTCCCCATGCTTCACCGCACGCTATCCTCCCCAGCGAGCCCCCATCCCTGCCCAGCAGGGATGCCCAGCAGGGATGGGGGCTTCCCCCTGGAAGCTTCCTGCCTGCGAATACCCCAACTTTGGCAACACCAAGCGCTGCCCTGGCTGCTCTCCTTTTTCTCCCCCAAGTTGCTGTGCTGCCCAGGTCTGTTTGCCACCTTCTCCTGCTGCTCCCCAGCACTGCTGACAAAGGCCACCGAATCTGGCCTGCCTCCACAGGAGCAGGGAAAGAACATCTCCCCAGTCCAGGCTGCAGACATCCCAAACTGCAGCATGCCTCCAGGCCTGAGCATCAACGTACCACCACCACCACCAGGCAAGATTTCCCTTAAGCATCCTTTTAGCCTATTTCTTTTCTCCCTTTTTACCAGCAGCAAAGGAAATGCCGACTGTGGCTACCTCCAAACAGACCCCAAACCAACCCTCCTTCTTAGGAACCATCCAGTAAGTTTGCTTGCTGTGCCCTGCCTTGCTTCGCTTTGTGAACCCACATGTCCCAGCCCAAAACCTGGGCACTGTATTTAGCATCTTTGGGAACAGAGGTCATACCTTTCCCATGAAACTCACTCAGCTGAGGTGTCTGGACCCACCTCTGCCTGCTTACAAAGCCGGTTTGACTGCTTCCAGCCAGAGGACAGCCCTGCTTGGAGGGGGAAGCCTGCCCAAATGTGCGCCCCTCCCCCCCCCCCCCAGCCAGGGCTGGAGCTGCCTGGCTGCCAGCGTTAAGGCAGGCTGCCTGACAAAGCTGCCCCTCGTCCCGTTCCCGAAGCGAGCAGAGGACTAGGAGCAATGCTGGGTGCAAGGAGAGAGATTGCTCCATACCTAGCTGGACCAGTTTGATGCTGGGGAGCTTCACAGCTAATTCTCGCAGGGCCAGGAAACAAAGTGATGGAGCAAGGGGGGAGGTTAGAAGTCACCAGTGGCATGGCCAGGTCTCCCACCCCTGCTCCCAGGGTACCCCAGCTGGAGACGGGACAAGGTGGCTTTGCTTTTGCTGGGGAAGGTGTGCGGGGCTGTTCCCAGCGGACAGGGCACAGTGGCATCCCTGTGGCCAGCAGGAGAAGGGGTGCCACTGGGCTCAGGCACTGCCCCCCATCCTGGGTGATCCCAGCATGGAGAAGGGGTTGGCCAGCTATCAGCACAGCCAGGAGTGAGCACTGAGGACATGGGCACCATGTCTGCCCCTCCAGCTTCATCCCACCTGGCTGGGTCAGGCACTGCCATAACCACGGGGCTGTGGGGTTATGAGACCCCGTCGGAGCACTCCTGCCCCCACTGCCAGACCACCCGGCCAGGGCCAGATCTGGCAGAGAGCCGGCAGAGATGCTGGGACCACGAATTCCCTTTGCCCGCCTGGCTCGGGACCATCCCCGTGCCCTTGCATCCGCACTGACCTTCCCTCTCTGACCCTCAGGGTTGTGGCAGGTGCTGGGGGGGCCAGGGGCTGGCAGCGAGCTGCCTCACGAGCTCCAATCCAATGCCCCAGTTGGACCCCATCACTAGGATGCTCCGAGCCAGCACAGCCATCTCTACGGCCTCCACACTGGGCAGTGACACATGGCAGGATTGCCGCCTGCTTGGTGTGAAGAGGAGCCAGGCACAGCCCAGGGTGCGGCTCAGTGCACCCACGGGGATGGGGACAGTGCCAGCACCAGCCCTGGCCCCTCGCCTGCCCCAGGCAGAGCCAGGGTCCCGGGGTGGACCAAGGGCTCCCCATCATTTCAGCACATGGGGCTGCATGTCTCCTGCATTACCCATTTCCCCACCACTTCACTCCCTCTAAAGCCCCAGCTCCCAGAGTCCCTGTAACCACAGGAGAAGCGTCACCTCTAGCACAAGCTTGGAAGAGCACTTGGAAACACCACCAGGAAAAGGAAAACAGGTCCAAATCTGGCTGTGGCCAGCGATCTCCCAGTTTGGGGGGTGAGTCTGGGATGGTTGAACCCAGGAATGCTGATCCAAAGCCCAGCCTGGGAAGCGCAGGGAGGGCATGTCTAACACTGCAAGCTCAACTCATTGCCAATGCTTTCACCCAGAGCACCCAGGAGCCAACAGAGAAGATGCTTAGCTCCCTGCAGCCCCATCCACCCACTGCTGGGGCACCAAGCTCACAGCCATCACCCTTCTCCTTGCTGGAGGACAATGCTGGATGCTTATCAGACCAAGAGGTGCCTGCAAAGCCAAAGCTCCTGCAGCCTAGACCAGCCTGGGGGCATGGATTTTTAGGAGGCAGAAGTGAGTAAGGTGCTAAAAGAAACAAAGAACTGCCATGTAAAAAGCCTCAGCTGAAACAGAACAATTGGGGCAACCTGAATTTAAGGTGGGGGAGGAAATAAGAAGAAGAAAGTAGCAGGGATGGGTCTGTCACATCTGGATGTGCCCAAAGGGACACATCTGTTGCCCAGCCTCTCTCAGCCTGGAGGAGGGGACAGAGCTGACTATTCCCCAAGTATTTGAGTGGTTCCAGGTCTGGCAATCACCAAATAAATACTTGAGCCAGCAGCTGGGAGATGATGAAGGGGTTCCAAGTTTGGAAGATGTGCTTTCAGATGACACAGAGCATGGAGAGGAGGAAGCAGTGATATTTCCCTCCATGTTGGTGGGTAGACTATGGCTCCCATGAGAGGTAAGCATGCTGGGTGTGGATTTGGATGGTGTTAGACTCAGACCTGCTGCAGCAGGCATTATTGAGAGCGTTATCACCCATGCAAGCAATTGCACTGCACAGACTTGCCCGCTCCTGCTGCTACCTGCAAGCAGCATCCAGAGCAGAGTTCCCATTAGGAACAAAGAAGACTGGAGTTTCCTCTTTTCCTTCCAGGCTCCTTGGGAAGGACAGAGCAGACACAAGTGAAGAGGGCTGCAGGACTAGAAATGGTGGGAATAGCCACAGGCCAGCACCGAGCTGGGGAAGGCAAGCAGCTTTGGAAATGGAAATGGCTAACCGATGGCAACTGAGGCCAAGAAGGACAGCAGCACAGACATGCTCATGGCTCAGGAACGACAGCTCGGGGCCAGGAGGGATGCTCTGGGCAAGATATGAGACCGATCTACAAGATCCCAATGCTGTAGATGCACCTGGGGACCAATCAGGTTGGAGAGGACCTGGGAGGACTCTACTCCAAGTCCCGTCAGGAGGAGCAGGGTCAGCAATGACTTCAGATCAGGTTGCCCAGGGCTTGAACCAGACCTCAAAAACCTCCAGGGACCCCACAGTCTCCCTGGGTCCCTGTTTCAATGCTTGATTGTCCTCACAGTGAATTTTTTGTCAATGTGGCACTTCCCCTGTGTATGTGCCATGCCTCTTGGCCTTGGACTGCATGCCCCCACCCCATCAACTACCCAACTGCATGACCAGAGCATGTTCGCCATGTAGTGAAAACCCTCCCTGCATCTCTTAGCCATGACCTTGTCCCCTCAGACCCTTGCAAAGGCCTTGCAGCCATTACATCCCCCACCAGGGAAGCTGGTGGGGCTTTGCTGACCACTCCAGCAGCCACCTCACCCACCATCCCCAGCCAGCTCCCTCTCCCCCACATCCCCTTCTTGGCCTGAGCCTTTTTCAGCTCCCTGCTCTCTCCACACCAGCAGCCGAGGCCTCAGGCCCACCTGCAGGGAGTAAGGCTGCACCAGGTGGGCCAAGGCCTCATGGTACTACACTGTCATTGTGCCTACAGTGAGGAGGGGCAGTGAGGATGGTCTGGAGGGCCCTTACGGTCCCAGCCGCCTCAGTCCCCCCTGCCCTGCCCTGCCCTGCCCTGCTTTGCTTTGCTTTGCTTTGCCCTGCCCTGCCCTGCCCTGGAGCAGACCTCCCATCTCAGCCCCACACCAGGGCTGGCTCTCCTGAAATGGCTGCTCCCTGTCCGGCTTCAGCCTGGCCTCGTCACGTGGCCGCCGTGTCTCGTCATTGCATCAGCCGGCGGGCGGCCCTCCTCCCGAGAGGAGGCCGGCCGAGAGGAGGGGGCGGGGCTGATCCGGAGCGACGGCCCCGGCAGCCAATCGGGAGCTGGCGCACGGCGTTGCGCCGGGGAGGGGCGGAGCGGGCGCTGCGGCGGCGCCGGTGGTGCAGAACGAGGGGCGGCGGCGGCGGCCGGGAGGTAGGGCCTCTGGGGTTTCCGCTGGGGCATGAGGGGTCGCCGGCCTTCGGGGGTTGCCTCCACGGGCCAGTCTCCTCCTCTGGTCCGGCTGGGTCCCCCTGGGCCGAGGGGAGACGGTCTGGCCTGGCCTGGCAGGGGGCCGGGGCGGGCAGCGGTGAGGGGCGGGAGGGTGGCGGTGCTGCTGGTCTCCTCTACTCAGCCAGGGCCGCGGGGGCATGTCTGTCTGCCGGCTCTCCAGCGGCTCTCCGCAGGGCTGCCGGATATCCGCTGTGCCCTCGCCTCTCTTTTGGGGACTTGAGACTGGCTGGTGCCAGGGCAGAGGCCCTGCTCTGCCCGGGAGCCGCCGCTGCGCCGAGTCCTTACCTCTTCGAGTCCTTCCCGCCTCCAGCGACTCACAGGCCTTAGTTGTATGAGGAATTATCGTCCCTCTGCGCCGGAGCAGGCTGCTGGGAGCTTGGCCCTCTGGAGAACTGCATTGTGCTTCATCGGCAGGGGACAGCTTTATGTACCCGTTAGGATATACAGGAGGTGCTCACTTCCAAACTGTCACCTCTAAACCATCACCTGTCACTGGTGTGCGTATGGTGATGTAGTTCCTCACAGGGAAGGTTTCCAGGTATCCCTGGAGCTGACCCTGCTTTGAGCAGGGGGGGTGGACGAGGTGATATTCAGAAGTCATTTCCAAACTCAGCCATTCTATGATCCTATGATTTAATCAACCTGAATGATTTTAGGCGTTAGCAATCCTCCCCTCCCCTGTGTCCCTGGCAAGGCAGATATAACCTCTTAATAAGTTCAGTATCCAGGTGAACTTGGTATTTTAAAAACGCATGTTTTCAAAGAGCAGGTAACTTGAGCTCGAGCTCTAGAAATCAGGAAGGCTGGGGGAGAGGAAGTTTGGGTCAGCACCATTTGGGGCGGACCGATGGTTAAACTGAAGAGTTGGTAAGAGTAGTTATCAATGCAGGGAGATCCTTTCAGGAGATGTAGGCAATGATCCTGCTGTTACTGCTTGAGCTGACACCATGTAAGAGCCTTGTTGTTGTTTCTTCAGACTGCACCAAGGCCTTACTGCTTTACCTTCCACTTGCTTTGGACAGCTGTGACTTGCAGCTTCAAGATGGAAGCTATGCTAACAGCTAGCCAGATCCGGCAACGGTTTATTGACTTCTTCAAGGAAAACAAGCATACCTATGTGCACTCCTCTTCTACAATCCCCCTGGATGACCCCACACTGCTCTTTGCTAATGCTGGTATGAATCAGGTAGGATTCCCACTCTGGTACTGTGGTCCTTATGTACATATCCTGTAGCAGTTGAAACCTGTGAAGGTGTTTGCAGAGCTGTTTGTGTGGAAAATTATTGTTGTTTTCTCCATCTTCCATCTGGTCACAAAGAGGTGGTTGGTGTGTCTGCTGGAGTCCTCTGCACTCTGGCAAAATTGGCAAGAGCACTGGGAGAGGTTCCTGTGTCTGCTGGGCTGACTGTGCAGTGATGGGAGTGCTGCCAGTCTCTCTTCCTTGACCCTTTGTACCACAGCTAGTCCTGGCACAAATGACTAATGGTGTCTCTAAAGAGTGGTTGGGGCTGGGCTGCTGGAAGGGCTCTGCTGGAGATCAGCACACGGTTTTTACTGACTTTTTTTCTGGTCAGCTGGGAATCTGGCAACTTCCAGTCCCTTTGGAAGTCCTGGGGTTTGGTAGGCTTCAGGAACACCTGTGTGTGTGTGAGTGCTAAGTTATAAGCAGTGCTGCAGCTTCCTCGCATGCAGGAGACAGCAGGCTTGTTGTTTCTGAAAGCTGCCTTGGGTACGTCCAGGCTAGTGGTATCGTGACGTAGATAACACTGTTGCTTGCAACATTTGAAAACAGGCTTTCAGGGCTTTTCTTGATTGCCCTTTTTTCTTTCCCCTCAGTTCAAACCCATCTTCCTCAATACCATTGACCCCTCGCACCCGCTTGCTAAACTGAACAGAGCTACCAACACTCAGAAGTGCATCCGAGCAGGGGGCAAGCACAATGACCTGGATGACGTTGGGAAAGATGTCTACCACCACACCTTCTTCGAGATGTTGGGGTCCTGGTCCTTTGGGGATTATTTCAAGGTAAATAGGCTAGGTGCAGCTCTGAATTTCTTGCACAAAGTTACCTGTGTCTATGAACTCAGCAGAGCAATTGCCAAGAGGAAGGAGAATATCTTGGCACAGAGTGGTTCCTAAAGTGTGTGTGGCTCCTCTGGAATAAATGAGCTTGGAAGTTGCCTGGACCCTGCAGAATGTTTTGAGATTAATTACTTAAGGTTTACAAAGCTGATTATATTAACTCTACCAGTTTGGAGTCTTCAGGCAGAGGTTTTAGTGGCTGTCCTGGAGCTGTGGGAAATTGCATGTGCTGTGCAACTATGATGGACCTCAAACAGGAGTGATTATAAAATAACAATGTCCTTTCCCAAGTGTCTTCCTAGTGTAGGGTCCATATTCACAAAGGTGATGTTAAGAATACAGCATAACGACAGAATTCAAAGGTTTTTTTGGGGCAGCAAACATTGGGGGCAGGAGTTAACTTGGCTGCATCTGGAAAGCCATATGAGATGTTTCTTGTCCTCTGTTCACTGCATATACTGGTTTGCCTATTTCTTGTGCCAAAAGTCTGAAAGTTTTTGGCTGTTTCTTTGTAGAGAGCTGCTGATACATACAGTAGCCAGTACTCTGCATGTGCAGGTGCTGCACATTGAGGAGAACTCTGTTTGCATTCACTTGCTGACCTCATCTTTCATTCTGCAGGAACTTGCTTGTAAACTGGCACTGGACCTTCTCACCAAGGAGTTTGGCATCCCTGCTGAAAGACTCTATGTCACTTACTTTGGTGGAAATGAGGCTGCAGGACTGCAACCGGACCTGGAGTGCAAGCAGATATGGTTGAATTTGGGGTAAGGCCTTTAAGTGAGGAAGGTGCATGTTTTGATGAGCAATAGTCATTCAGAGAAAGATGGCATGTGTTATGTGGCAGAGCACATATAACAGGAGGTTTTAACAAAATTGAAGTGTCACAAATAACGTTTGCAGGGTGGCAGAGCTGCAAAGCTAAAGGGAGATACTGGTATTAGATAGAAAGAGACTGAGAGCTTTAGTTTCAAAATCTCTTGTGTAAGCTTAAGAACATAAGAAGTGCCCCACTGGGTCAGATCAATGACCTGTCCAGCCCAGCGTGCTGCCTCTGACAGCAGTTAAGAAGATGCTGTTCAGGGAAAGCAGGCACGCATGACTGTGGCCTGCAGTCTGTTTTCCTCCTTCCCTTCCAGCATCCACAGTCACTGGATTAGTTTGTTAGAGGGTGATCCATCTGTTCCCCTTAGCCTCTGTTTGGGGCTCTGGGCCTTCAGAGTATGTCTGATTCTGTTTTGAACCTGTTGGATTTTTCTAAATCTCAATCATAGCCTCCCACCCAGCCTTGTCCTCTCCAAATTGAAGAGTCCTACTCTTTTCTATACTCTCTTCGTAAAGCAGATGTTCCACCCCTAGTTAGTTTTAGTTGCCCTCCTCTATACGTACCTCACCCTCCTTGAGATGAGGAAGCAAGAACCGCACTCAACGCTCAAACCTGCCTTGCGTGTATTAAAGTTGGAGATCCGCCTGTCTCCTTGCTGGTGGCTTCATTGAGGTGTTGTGTAGGCCTCTGCCTCCATCTGGGGCCAGTGCCAGGTGCTGATGCTCATCTGATCCTCCTCAGCAGGGAACCTGGGTGGTAGGGTCTTATATTGGTCTGGTTCAGGACCCTGACAATTTGTCTGTTCATCCAGGGAATTAGTAAGCTGAGATTTCTCTGGTATCATCCTTGCTTGGGGGAATTCTTGCCTTGCTGTAAGTCTGTGTTGTTCAATAAGAGTTTATTGTTACAGGCTGGCTGAGGGCAGGATTCTGCCTGGCAATATGAAGGATAACTTCTGGGAAATGGGAGACACAGGCCCCTGTGGCCCCTGCAGCGAGATCCACTATGACCGGATCGGGGACAGAGATGCTTCGCACCTGGTCAATCAGGATGACCCCAACGTCCTGGAGATCTGGAACCTGGTGTTCATACAGTTCAACAGGTGAGCCAGACCTGCTTCCCTCCCCAGGCTGCTCCAGCTCAGCGTGGGAGGATGCTTGGACTGCGTACTCTTTTAACTGCCCCTGGCTTGCTTGCCATTCCCTCTTGTCCAGGAGCTGTGCACTTTGTGATGCTCTGTCCCCTGACCCACCTGTACAGAAGAGGTTGGTCACACTGGCTTTGGGAACAGACTGGAAGTATTTTCTCACTTCATCTGCCAGGAGTTCAGTAGGGAACAAGTGCCACCCCAGTCTGGGTCTAAGTTGTCATTGAGGGTCTTGTTAACTATATTTTATCAAAGTTGTCCTTTGTGTGGTTTGTGTATGAGCCCATGTCATAAATCTGATGGAACAAAATCTCATGGGGATGAGGAGAGAGATGGGGTTGCCCTTGCAGAGCCTCCATCCGTAACAGCTCATCTTTCTTTTTGTGGCTGGGCAGGGAAACCGATGGGACACTGAAACCTCTTCCTAAGAAAAGTATTGATACTGGGATGGGCCTGGAGAGGCTGGTCTCTGTGCTGCAGAACAAGATGTCCAACTATGATACTGACCTTTTCCTTCCTTACTTTGAAGCCATCCAGAAGGTACAAACTGGGGAGTCTGGGTCTGGGCCTGACCCAGACTCCCATCTGTTCCCTGAATCCCTGGGGAGATGTGTGGGGCTGGTTGGACAGGGCAGTTATGTCTGCAGGTCTCTGCTTTCCCAGCTGCTGTGAGCCCTGCATGTTTGTACTTTGCTGAGGGTAGGAATGCAGGCTGGTGCAGTAATTGCTGCCATGGGGCATGTTTCCAGGGGAAAACATGGGACAGTGAGCAGTGCAGCTTTCCCAGGTGTTTCCTGTGCACTGTCCTGATGGTGCTCTCCTTGGTTCTCTCTGAGTGGGAGATGCTCTGCTGTCCCATGTGGCCAAGGGCCATCTTTTTGCCATGTGGTAGAGAGCACGTGGTGCTTCTTACCCAGAATCAGAGTTTGTCCTTCAGTCTTCCACCTGGAACATGCTGATCTGTAGAAAATCCCCTGAGAGACGAGGTCTTTGCCATAAACCATGACAGTCACTTGCAGAACCAGTGTGCTGTTGCTGCATCTTCCTGGGTGGGGGGCCATGTTACTAGTGCTGGGAACTCTGTGTGCAAGTCCAAGCCTTTTTTTGCTCCATGGAAGGGGCAGAGCTTCCTGGCTGCAGATCCTGTTGGAAAAAAATGCAGGGAAAAGAGCCTGCTGCTGCCTCTGAGAGGTGTGGAGCTCCAGAGTTGGAATTAGAGGGCTGCCTTTCTTCAGTGTTAAAGTCACTGCCTGGACACAGCCCATGTGCCTTTGTCTGCCTTCCTGCAGTGTGCTGGGAGCCTGGCTTAGGGACTGTGCCCATGGTGACAGGCTTACACCATGTGCAAGCACTGCTTTGTTATAGTGTTGTCTTTCTCTTGGGTATGGATAAAAACACCCTGAAAGAGGGAAGCTGGGACCCTCTCCCACATGACAAAATTTGAAGTTTCTTGGCTGGGCAGGCTATGCCAGGCTGGAGTCTGTGGCTGCGGGCAGTGGCATGGGGCTGGCTTCTGAGGCGCTTCCCTGTTGTCCTGCCATGTTGCTGCTCCCTGCTGTCCGTAATTGTCCCCTTTGCCCACCGCCTTCTCCTCTCTGCACAGGGCACAGGTGCCAGGCCATACATGGGGCAGGTTGGTGCTGAGGATGCCGATGGTATAGACATGGCCTACCGCGTGCTGGCTGACCATGCACGGACCATCACGCTGGCCCTTTCTGATGGGGGTAGGCCTGACAACACTGGCAGAGGGTAAGAACAGAGCTGCTGCAATGCTGCTGCTCCCATTCTGTTCAGCACATCTTTCCTGAGAGGTCTGGGATCTCATATGTCTCTGGGATGTCTTCGAATTCATCATTAAAGCAGTGGATAGCAGAGTGTTTGCTCAGTATATTTGACGCTTGAATCCTTGTAGCAAGGTCTGCCCAAAAGGCCAAGACACACAGGTCTGAGGGTTCTTGTGAGTACCAGTCCTGCTGTGTCAGCCCCCAAAAAGGATCACTGTGGGCAGACAGGCACAAAACCCTGCTTGGTGCAGTGCTGCTGTCAAAAAAAACCAGTGAAGTTTGGGCTGGGGGGCTGTGCTGTGGGTGCTGCTGGACTGACTCTTAAGCACGCAGTGAGCCTGGGTTATGGAGCTGGGGCCTGGCACCTCACCTCTGGCTTGCTGCTGGTGTGAGCAGCTATTTGAGAGGACATGTGGGGAGAGAACCCTGTGCGGAACCAGAGGTCCTGGGAGGGGGTGCTGGCAAGTGGATGCTGGTGGATCCCCTGAGAACAGCTCAGAGGTCTAATGTTTGCATGAGGGGCTCTGCTATTCCCTAGGTATGTGCTGAGGCGGATTCTCCGACGGGCTGTGCGCTACTCCCATGAGAAGCTCAATGCCCCCAAGGGTTTCTTTGCTACTCTGGTTGATGTGGTGGTGCAGTCACTGGTAAGTTCTTCCCCTGCTCCACTGTATCTGCTGAAGACTTCCTCTGCTGACGTGTGCGGATCTCCATGCTGAAGGACTAATCCTCTTGGGTCTGCAGGGAGATGCCTTTCCTGAGCTGAAGAAGGACCCAGATATGGTGAAGGACATTATCAATGAAGAAGAGGATCAGTTCCTGAAAACACTCAGCAGAGGACGTCGCATCCTGGACAGGAAGATCCAGAGCCTGGGAGACAGTAAAACCATCCCTGGTAAGGCTGTGACTTCTGTCTGGATGCACCAAAAGGCATTTATCATCCGGGACTGAGTTAGGGCTCAGCTGGGCTGGGAACTGAGAGATGGTGGAAGGTGTGAGGGGACAAAGTTGAAGTCAAAAGACTGCAGAGCTGGGCCACCCCTCTCTCCTCTGGCCTGCGTTCACTTGCTCAGGTTTCTAAGCTGCCCAGATGCAACATGATAGTGTGATCTCTGTGCTGTCAGTGAGGAGTCTTTTTGATGTTTATGTTCAGCAGACCTGTTCCCTGTCCTGCCATAGCTCTGGGCCAGTTGGGTGGGACAGAGCCAGTCAGAGAGTGGGGAAAGGAGCGGTGTCTCACAGTACAGGAGCGCCAACTGCTCTGCTTTTTTCTCTGAAGGTGATACTGCCTGGCTGCTATATGACACCTATGGTTTTCCTGCGGATCTCACTGGGCTGATTGCAGAGGAGAAGGGCCTTGTTGTAGACATGGAGGGCTTTGAAGAAGAGCGGAAAAATGCACAGGTAGGTAACAGCTTCAAGGAGAGCTGGTCTGAGAGTGGGCAGGGAGGATTCCCTTCCTTGTAGTTTGCAGTCGTGAGTCTGGTCCTTTCTTACTGGGTCTGCTCACACCCCACATGCCCCAGTGTCGTGTGGGAAAGACCACCGCAGTTTTTGTGGGACATATCTTTTCTGTGCAGCTGGGGCTGGTTTTGCTCACTAACACTGTGAGGCTTAGGGCTGTCAGCTCAGCCTTCAGACAGAGTTGGTGGACTGCTGGGAGCACCTCCCCACTGTCCTGTTCTGGATAGGGAAGTTCGGGACTTCCCTGTTTGAGGAGCAGTGTCCAGGCAGGCCTGCAGCTTGGGTGCCTCTCCCAACAGTTTGCTGCAGCAGCAGAGAGTGGCATCAACCAGCTCGCTGGGTACCTGCCTTGCCCTTGGTGGGCTCAGGCCAACTTTATCTGCGTGCTGGTAGCACTGGAACAGCCTGCTCTGAAGTCGGAAAAGATGGGAGCACTCCTGCTGCTGGCATGTGGCTTCCCAGAGCAAAGCTCTGAACCAAGGAGTTCTCAGGGATGTGAGTGAGGATTGCAACTAGGCTGAAATGCATGGGCCAGCGCTGAGGTGGATTTTCTCAAACTTTGCTGCTTGTCATTGGCAGATCAAATCCCAAGGGAAGGGTGCCGGAGGGGAGGACCTCCTCATGCTGGACATCTATGCCATTGAAGAGCTGAGGGCCCGAGGGCTGGAGGTGACTGACGACTCGCCAAAATACAGCTATGCTTCAGATCAGAGTGGTACCTATGGTATGAAAAAAACTTCTCAGAATCATCCTCGGCTGCCAAACCTTTCCTGGCATGTACCTCAACGAGATCCCCTCTGGGCTCCCCTTTCCTGGGACATGGAGGTGGGAGTGGAAACATGTGCGGGTGAATAGCCTGCTTGTAACAAATAGAGCAGGGAAAGAGAAGGGCAGACTGCTCAAGGGCTGCTGTATTCTTCGGGTCTGTTGCTGCCAACTTAAGGGAATTCCTGTTCCCTGCAGCTTTGTGTCTCCACACTCCTATGTTTGTGTTTCCTAGCTGCTCCTTTGCTAGTGCCGCAGGAGACTGCAGTTTCTGCTTGGTCTGTTAGAGGGTCCTTGGCCCACTTGCTCTGGCTCTTGCTGCTAATTCTTCAATTTGTTAGAGATTCAGGAGGCCCCAGGCTCGTAGCAGCACATGTGTCTGACTTCTACTGCATAGGTGTGGAAGGAGGTGAAAGTCCTTGCCTTGGAGAGCACTGAATGAAATTCCCTCTTATCCAGCTAACTATTGCCCTAGTTGTTTCTCCTCACCCCCTGCAAATATAGCTGCCGTGAGCTTCTGCAATAGCTGGGATGTGTTGCTATGAAGTTCTGCTCCCATGTGGTGTCTACAAAGTTTTCCTGTTTTACTGACACTGCCTGTCATCCTGGTGACAGATTTTGGGAGCCTCGTGGCCACAGTGGCGGCCATCCGCAGGGAGAAGATGTTTGTGGAGGAGGTATCCACTGGCCAGGAGTGTGGGATAGTGCTGGACCGGACCTGCTTCTACGCCGAGCAGGGCGGGCAGATCTATGACGAGGGCTACATGGTCAAGGACGACGACGGCAGGGAGGATGTGAGTGGGCCTGAGAGCCTTTTGCTAGACTCAGTCTCACCTGGGGCCTGGGCAGGTGTGGGCAGAGAAGGAGAAGGGGCCAAGCAAGCTCCAGCAATTTCCTGTCCATGGCAGGTGTGAGGCATTGTACAGGTTTTCTTTTCGGGGGTGCAGCATGGCACAATGCACTGGAGTATTGTTCCCCTTGCTTCCTGGGGAACTGAACTCTGTGCTGCAGCGTCAGGCTGTCGCCAGAACGTGGGTGCCTGTGGTGGTAGTGCTGGGATTGCTGTGTGGAAGGACAGAGCTTTCAAGCCATGATGGGGAGCTGGGGTGGGGAGCTCTTTCAGCTCTGCTGTGCACCATAACCATGCCCCACCTTCATTCTCTTCTCTGCTTTGTGGCCCTGTGTGCTGTGCCTGGGGACACTCAGCTTTCTCCTATCACACACACCAGTCTGGCTCTCAGCTGAGACCTTTCTAGTTGCAGCTCAGACCGCTGGCTGGACTGTCTGTCTCCCCTTGGCCTCTCACCCTGCTCACTGGGTGCATTTCCCTCTTTGTACAGAAAACAGAATTCACGGTGAAGAATGTGCAGGTCCGAGGAGGCTATGTGCTTCACATAGGAACTCTATATGGAAGCTTGAAAGTAGGAGATCAGGTCCACCTGTCTATTGATGAGGTGAGTTAAGACATGGTATAACAGATGGCCTCATCTCTTTTCCCTGGATTTTTTCTGCTTTGTTTCCATCGGTACCGCTTGGGTGGCCTGGAGTTCAGGGCCTGCTCTCCCTGCAGCACACGATGCAGGCAAGTAGTGTGGCCCTTCCAGTCTGGCTGACTCAAGGCCTCTCCTGCCTGGCACCTGGCTTTCTCTTACCACGAGGCAGATAACGCCCTGCCTGGCTCAGAGCCATGCTCACTGACCAGCAGCAGAAACACATTTTGGGTCACGGCTAGGAGGTGGAGCTGGTACAGTGTCCCACTGCATTGTGGATACCAGTGGAGAGCCTGGGCTGTCTGCCCCACTCTAGACATTGCTCCAGTGGGCTCAGCCTGCTGAGTGAGTTCTGGGTTGAGCCTAGTCTGCAAAATGCATTTCCCTTCCCTATAGACGTGGCACCAAGAGGGAAGGCTCCCATCTTGCAGTGCTTTTCCCTGCTGAGTGTCTGTGACCTGGTCTGTCTTTGGCCTCTCTCCAGATAGACCTAACAAGGGGACTGCCAGGGAAAAGCCATGCACAAATTTGGTGGGGTACATCCTGCTCCCTTAGCTGAGGCTCCAAGGCAGAAAGTGTGCTAAGTTGTTTCTGGTCTTCTGAGCTAGTTTAGGTTTCTGTTGGAGCAGCATGTTAAGCTCCACTTCTGCTGCTAGAGGTAATCTTGGCTCTGTAGTGCAGGACCCCACCTAACAGTGGCTTCCTCCACCAGACTAGGCGGAGGCCAGTCATGAGCAACCACACGGCCACCCACATCCTCAACTTCGCCCTGCGCTCAGTGTTGGGGGAAGCTGACCAGAGAGGGTCGCTGGTCGCACCAGACAGGCTGCGGTTTGACTTCACAGCCAAGGGAGCCTTGTCTACCCAGGAAATCAAGAAAGTCGAAGGGATCGCCAATCAGATGATTGAGGAGGCAAAGGTGGGTACAGCTGATGGGTTGGATATACTGGGGAAAAAAAATACCTTGAGTCAAGTTTTTGGATGATCTAGGGTGCTGGATGTTTGGCGCAGCAGGAGTCTTCCGAGTTGCTGATGCAGTACTGTGCACAGATTGGCATCACCTCAGAGGATTTTGAATGGGAAAACTCCATGTAGACTGCTCTGTTCATTGGTACCGAGCCCTCTCTAGGGTTGGAGTGGTTCTGTACCTGCTCTAGTGTCACATTAGCTACAAGAGCCAAGAAGTTTGGCAGAGTAGGCCTGGTTGGATTTACAGTGTAAAGCCAGACCCTCCAGTGATGTGCCCTCAACAGCGAGAGAGTTGCTCTGTCTGGTGCCAGCCCTGTGTCAGAACAGATCCTGGAGGACCCTGTGCTCTGCTCAGGAGTCTGGTTAGAAACCATTCAAATGTACAGGAGCACAGGGGGTCTGAGCAGGCAGTGGTATCAGGAGTTTTGAAGATGGGGCATCTGTCAATGACTGCAGCTCAACAAACCCCAATGAAGGTGAGGCACGTAACTTCCCATTTAGGCTCTTCCAGAGGAAGTCAGGATTCCCTGGGAACACAGGCCCGCAGTCACAGCTGACAGGACCAGCTCTTACCTGTGTCCCTTTCCTGTCCTCTGCAGACTGTGTACGCCAAGGACTGCCCTCTCGCAGCAGCCAAAGCTATCCAAGGACTGCGGGCAGTTTTTGATGAGACCTACCCCGATCCTGTCCGTGTGGTCTCAATTGGCATCCCTGTGGAGGAGCTGCTGGCTGACCCCTCTGGCCCTGCGGGCTCCATCACTTCTGTTGAGTTCTGCGGAGGGACGTGAGTATCTGGAGAGGCCGTGGAAGGCAGTGGGGTGGCTGAAAAGGAGTCCCTGGGGAGCCCGAGCTCCCAAGGGCTGTTGTGAGTGCTGTGGGTGTATGCTGGGCACAGCCAGGGCAGAGCTGGAGGTGGTGATGATGATGTGCCTTTGCATTCCCAGTCTTGAGTCAAGCTGCGTTTCAAATCAGCCTTTGCAGGCAGGGAAATTGCCTATATGCTGCCCCTGCCCACACGCATAGTCTCTGACAGTGCTGGGAACATGGCCCTTCCCACCCTTTCCTCGCTCATTTGCTTTTAGCAGCTAGGTTGGGTTTTCTGCCTGTCCCCACGCTTGCTGCACCTCCCTGGCAGGGTGGTTTTCTTGTTTCCATGCTGATTCCTGCTGAGACGAGAGGTGAAGTTCTAACTCTCTCTTGTTGTGGGTCTTTCTGTGTTCTTTCCGAAGGCACTTGCAGAACTCCAGCCACGCTGGCCCCTTTGTGATTGTTTCAGAAGAAGCAATTGCTAAAGGCATCCGGAGGATAGTTGCAGTCACCGGGGCTGAAGCTCGGAAGGTAAGGGGAGACAGGAGACATCCTGTGAAATCCATGCCCTGTGGGACACCATTGGCATGTGCATGCACAGATGTTAACCCTGTGCCAAGGTCCTTTTTGCTTATGTTTGCCCAGTATCCCTCAGCGCCGGGGAGAATTGGTGTGAGTGCCTGAGGAACTTGTGGCTTGGACTCCACTAACACAGTGCAGAGAAGGATGCTGCTGTTGGCAAAGGCTGTGCTGGAGGCCCCTGGCTGTGCTACAGCCAGAGGAGAGAGCTGGGGGGGAGGGGGGGGGAAGTCTTGGCTGTAGCTGTTGTGTTAGAAGGGCCTAGGGTGGGTCCCTGATATGGCTGTGGGTTTAGCGCAGGTTGCTTTGCAGAATGGGCTGCAAATCTAGAGCCCTCAGCAGCTGGCAAGATTGACAGGAGAGTTGTGCAGTCTAAGAATCCAGTCATCTGCTGCAGGAGGCAGGTGACTGGTCCTGGGCTGGTGCTTCCTAGAGTAGGAGAAGGGGCTTGGTGATGAGATGTTTTTTTCTTTTTGGAGGATCTCGGCATTCTTTCTGGCAAAGAAGAGTGGGGGCCTGTCTGCCAGCATCACACCCTGGTTCTGGTCAAGTGCTGCCTGCTTTGGCTCTGCTGCTTCCCAAGGAGTTACTGAACTCCATCCTGGGGCTGCAGTATTCTTCACCCCATCTCATGGTGGTGGCCAAGAGCCCAGCCTGCTAAATCTCCTTGCATGACTTAACTCTGATTGTATTCTGCTAGGCCCTCAGGAAAGTCAACAGCCTTAGGAAGCTGTTGTCAGCCCTGGAAGCCAAGGTGAAGGTCCAGACAGCTCCCAACAAGGATGTGCAGAAGGAGATCACAGACCTCAGTGAGGTGAGGATGGCAGCAGTGCTCTGACTTTGCAAAGTGAGTGGGATCTTGATTCCCAGCACTGGGTGGTATTAATGAGGCCAAAGTTCATCTTCCTTCTCCTGTCTGGACAGAGGAGGCCTCAGCCCTGTGTCCTGTGGGTTCTGCAGCTAGCACCTCATTCCTGAGTTGTTGGGCACTGGGAGAGGATGGGAGGTTCGTGACTGTGGTGCAGCATCCCCTGCCTCCTGCCATGGTCACCAGTAGCTCTAACCCTGTCCACCCACTCCTGTTTTGCAGACTCTGGCCACTGCTGTTATCCCACAGTGGCAGAAGGATGAACTGAGAGAGGCTGTTAAAGCACTGAAGAAAGTTATGGATGACCTGGACCGAGCAAGCAAAGCTGACATCCAGAAACGAGTGAGCCCTGGGCAGGAATAAAGGACAGTGTGGGAGGGCTGTGGGGGGCTCCCTTGGGAGCTCCACTTGTGTCCAGTGTGGAAGCGAGCTGAGCTGTGGGGATGCCCCTCACTCTTCAGCCTTCCAGCCTCTCCTGCTGCCTCCCAGGGCATGGCTACCTCCCACACCTGTTCCCTGGGGTGAAGTGCTGGCAGTGTGTCTTGGAAGTTGGGGTGCTCCTGGGCAGGTACAGGTGGTGCCCCTGAGTGCACGGTATGAGTGGTGTGTCGTTCTTCCTCCTGGAGCCCATTGAATTTTCCTGGAGGAGGAATCACGCACAGCACTGCTGCTGCCTTGCAGGCCACACACCCGCCTGGCTGCGGAGCATGGGGCTGCTCTGGGCTGAGCCATGGGAGTGCTGGGGCACCTTGGGGGACCTCTGTACCTGTAGGGAAGCTCTACCCGGTGGTTCTTGTGTCCATATACAATGTGAGTGTGCTCTAGCATCTGACCATTGTTGTCCTCAGGTGCTGGAAAAGACCAAGCAAGTCATTGAGAGTCACCCTAACAAGCCATTGGTCATCATGGAAATGGAAAATGGAGCCTCAGCAAAGGTATGGGAAGGCCTGGTCTCCTTGACAACCTTCCTTGTGCCTGAGGAGCAGTTGGGTGATCTCTGTTCACCTGTGGAGGCGGTGCTGTGTTGTAGAGCTGCCTCTCTTGCCACCTGCCAGCCCTGAGCAGCGGCTAGTGAAGAGGGGGAGGACCACTGGGATACTCTCTGCATCCCACCTTCTGGACTAACACGGGTTTGCAGGGGTAGGGGGCTGGATCTTGACCATTTGCTGAGTTTCCAGACCTGGTGGTGGATAGGGGCCCCAATAGAAATCACAGTGTGTCCCAGGTAAGACTCACCCAGGAGCAGTCGCAACACTAAAATGCAGGCTTAAGGAACTCTGAACAGCAGCTCTGCCAAGCTACGGAAGTCGTGATGCTTGTGGCCATTGCAGATCAGAGCTGGGAACGGTGTCCTGGGCTGCATGTGTGGACAGGGCCAAGCCAGAGAGCTGCTCCCCAGCTCCTGAGCACTCTGCTGCAGCAAGGTTCAAATTCTTCTCCAGCCAGGGCTGAAACTGCTCCTTCCCTCCTCCACGCACAGATTAAGTTTCTGAGCGATTTCTGTTGTGAATAAAAGCTCCCTTGTGTGCTCTGTGCCACAGTGCTGAGCCCAGCAAGTGCCAGGCAGCGGGGGCTGATCGTGCCCTGAGGTTGAACCACTCAAGTTTTAATGCCCTATTTAAATTTCTGCGCTGGGAGTCTTGGAGCTGATCCTGCTTACAGATGCCTGCTTGCTCTCTGTGGCTGTCCCCATGTCCATGATGCCAGCGCTCCTGCTCACAGTGGGTGCCAATGTAGCGTTCTCCCTGGCAGAAAGGTGCATCCCAGGGGATGGTGGTGCCAGCAGCCTGGGGAGCTGCTTATTCCCTTTCCAGCTAGAGCAGCACTGCTTTGCTCGCTGGAGGGCCTGCTCCTGCAGCTCTGTGCTGCATCATACTGTCTATGGGAGCAATAGATAACGGTCTCCTTGGGAATAATAGGGTGCCTGGCAGTCTCCCCGGTTTCTCCAGTGTGCCTGCTGTGTCTGATAACCCTTGCAGCTTCTTCACGCTGCAGTTGAGTCCTCCTGACTTGCTGCAGAACAGCTGCTACCTCCTGCTGGGAGCTCATATCACAGGGCACAGCATTTTCCCACCAAGCCAGCACACTCAGGCAAAGGTTCACTTGCTTTGGAGCTGCACGGCCACTAATTCTGCCAGTTCCTGGATAACTGAAGGTGGGGAAATAAAAGCAGCTCCTCACTCCTGCCTCCTTGCAGCTGTGAGGGGACACAGCCAGGGCTTGTCCCAGCTGCACAGGCTCTGCACAGCCGGGGATGTGAAGATCACTCATGTTTGGGAGAAGGAGCGCTGCAGGGTGCTGCTGGCTGGTTTAATGCAAGTCCAGATCCCTGAGGTCTTTGTGGGTGCTGCAAGGACTGGAGCAGGGCTGGTTGCGAGCAGCAGAAGGTGTGTTGCAATGCCTTTGTCCTCCTATAGGCCCTGAACGAGTCTCTGAAGCTCTTCAAGACTTACTCCCCCCAGACTGCCACCATGCTCTTCACTGTAGATAATGAAGCTGGCAGAATCACCTGCCTGTGTCAAGTACCCCAGGTAACACCCAGACTCTGTGTCTGCCTTTCTCTGAGCCTCAGTGGAGGGTCTGCAGCCTCCAGGCAGTAACTGTCTAATACTACACAGCTGAAACTCATTTGGGTTGGCAAGAGCCATGACCCTTGTGCTTTGGGTTATCATCAGGCGGCAGAGGGGTGGAAGAGGCATTGTCCTCTGCAGGTGGGGAAGGGGGAAGAGCCAGGACTTAACGTGGTTGTAGGCATGGGGGCAGGCAGTCTGCCCCTGGACTGCTGCCTCTTTTCCAGATGCACCTGGAAGAGCTTTGTCGTTATACTGTGCTCACGGACCCTCTTCCCTTGCTGCTGCCTGGGTTGAGGTCGAGCTGCCTCTTTTTTTGTTTCTTTTTCCTACCCAGGAGACCGCAGATAAGGGCCTGAAAGCCAGCCAGTGGGTGCAGGAGGTGTCTGGCTTGATGGACGGTAAAGGTGGTGGGAAGGACATCTCTGCACAGGCGACGGGCAAGAACGTGGGCTGCCTGCAGGAGGCCCTGAAACTAGCCACGGACTTTGCCAGGCTCCGGCTGGGGGAACTGAAGAACTGACGGGGTGCCACCGGCACCCCTCTCCCCTCCTGCCCGTCCCCTACCTGCTGCTCAGCCACCACCCGCGTTTCCGATGAATAAAGGCCGCCTGCCCTGCGCGCTGCCGCCTCGGCTCTGCTTGCGGGGGCGGGGCGGGGCGGGCTCCTCCTCCTGCCTGTGCCTGCCTGCCCCTGCCTGTTTTCTCCGGCGAGCATGCCGCTGGATCACCGCCGCGTGCGGGGCCCGGAGGAGTCGCAGCCGCCGGAGGTGTGGGCAGCGGCCGGGGGAGCCGGGGAGGTGCCGGAGGAGGAGGATGCGGCGCCGCGGGACCCCTGCGCCCTGCGGCCGCTCTTCGCCCGGGCCGGGCTGCTGAGCCAGGCGGAGGGCTCGGCCTACGTGGAGCTGGGCGGCGGCACCAAGGTGCTGTGCGCTGCCTGGGGCCCGCGGGAAGCGGCCGAGCCCGGCGCGGCGGCAGGAGGGGGGCGGCTGCTCTGCGAGTTCCGCCGGGCCCCCTTCGCCGGGCGCGGGGCGCGGTGGCGGCCGGGCTCGGCGGCGGAGCGGGAGGCCGAGCGGGAAGCGGCGGCGGCGCTGCGGGAAGCGCTGGAACCGGCGGTGCGGCTGGCCCGGTACCCGCGGGCTCGCCTGGCCGTCAGCGCCCTGCTGCTGCAGGACGGCGGCTCCGCGCTGGCCGCCGCCATTAGCGCCGCTGCCCTGGCCCTGGCCGATGCCGGCGTGGAGATGTACGACCTGGCGGTGGGCTGCGCCCTGTGCCGGCCCCCCGGCCCCGCCGCCGCTTGGATGCTGCAGCCCGGGGAGGCTGAGGAGCGTTGCGCCGTCGCCCGGCTCACCGTGGCTCTTCTGCCCGCCCTTAACCAGGTGTCGGCGGTGCTGGGCGGTGGGCAGGGCAGCCCTCCCGACGCTTGGGCGCAGGCACTGCGCCTCGGCCTCGACGGCTGCCACCGCCTCTACCCCGTGCTGCGGCAGAGCCTGCTGCGGGCCGCCCGACGCCGCGATGCTGCCACTGCCACAACTGCCTGACTGGTGATGCCCAGGTGTCCCCCATCTCGGGATGGGGTCATCTCCCAGAGCCCATCCAAGCTGCCCTCGGTGCTGCCAGAGTCCCCTGGAGCCTGCCTGATCCACACCTCACGCTACCGGAGAGACCCCGGAGCCTGCCCAAGCCAGCCCTGGCCCTGCCAGAGACATGCCGGAGCTGCCCACACAGGTGGAGGCCCAAGAAACCTGCCCAAGGACACCGTAGCCTCCCTCCCCCCACTGCTGGAGAGCCCCCAAAGCAGCCCCCACACTGCCTGAGCACCCTGGAGCCTGCCTGAGGAGCCTCATGTCGCAGGAGACTCCTCCCAAGTGGCCCCACAGGACCCAAGCAGCCTTGCACACTGCTGGAGCCCCACAAGAACAGCCTCCATACTGCTTCAGCTGCCAGAGCCTGCCAGCTGCGCCAGCCCCTGGTGGCTGTCCCCTGGACCCGTCCCCGTTCTCCAAGGATGCCCAGTGGGGAGGATGCTCTGGAGAGGAGGATGCTCCAGAAGTGGCTGTCCAGGATGCCGTGTTCCCCTGGCTGCGCCAGCCCCACGCTGCTGGACCCTGCCTGAGACCTCCCTCCAAGCAGCTGCCTGCACAGTGGGACCCCACACCCCACCCTGGGGTGGCCCCAGCACCAGGGCTGAGACCCTCGCACTGAGCTGCCCACCATGACCATCCATGCAGGCAGGGTCCAGGCAGCACTGGGCAGGAACCACGTTGTGGCACAGACTGCTCATGCCTTTGACCTCTTGCCCAGGCAGCGCTTCAGGGTGGCGGAGATGTGTTCTGTTGGGGGTTTTTTATAATAAATCAGGTTTTTCTGGTGAGTCTTCTGCCTGTGTGGCTCTGCTGAGGCCTCTGCCAGCCGCGGGCAGAGGTGGAGGGCCACCAAGCATTGGAGTGACCCCCCCCTCTGCTCCCGCTGTCCTTCCCTGAGGGGTGTGGAGGGAGCTGGGTGCTGCCTTGGGCTCTGGTTATTCCTGGGGATGGAGAGGAGCTGGTCCTGTCTGCCCAGCTGCACTGTGCCAGGCTGGTAGGGAATATTCTGGGTAAAGGCACTGATTAATGTTTCCATTGAGAAACAGGGCAGAGCTGCGCTCCTCCTGCCTCTGGGTTGAGTTGTGGGGAAGGCAGCATCCTAGAAAGCCCCCAGAGCCTAGGGTACACAAAATTGGGTGCAAAAATTACATGTGCTCTTCAGACGGTTAAAAACTGCATCGGAGTCAAATAACCAGAGAAAAGAAATACAAATTATTTTCCTTTCCAACACAATACACTCTTTTACCAGAGCAAATTAGAAATACAGAACATGTTCCTACCAGCGAGAGAAGGATGACCTAGAAACAAGGGACACCGAACCAAGATGCAATGCTGGGGAGCACGGGGTGGGGGGAACCACGACTTCCTCGGGCACAGGTGAGGAGCCCTGGCAAAGCTGCTCATGGGAGTCCTGCTGACCGCAAACGCGATCCATGGCCAAGAACAGCGAGCGGTAAACCAGTAAGGAAAACCTATTTGTGAGCAGGGGCAACTGGGAGAAATTGGGTTTGCATCACCTGTTGCTGGCCCTGCAGCCAGCATCAGAGCTGGGCTCAGCGCCACCCCTCCATCCCAAAATCCCACAAAAGCCCTTGGAGCTGTCTCAGGGTGGTCCCTCCTTCCCATGGCATCATGGTGGGATGCCAAGCAGCTCTGAAAGCCTTCCTGGGCTGTACCCACACCTATTGAACCTTGCTGAACCAGTTCCCTGGGGGGGTCTGAAGCATGGAGGCAGCAGGTGGGCTTGCAGGGCCGGGGAGGTTGGGATGTGACCTGTGCCATAAGGGCTGAGAGACCCGGGGTGCTTTCTCTGCACCCTACAGCACCCTATGGGTGGGGGGATGCTTGCACACAAGGCAGCTGGGATTTGGGATGCTCCTTTGGGATATGGTCCTTTTTTTGCTCCTCCCCTCCCTGCCCTGGCCACGTCTG
This sequence comes from Ciconia boyciana, assembly GCF_034638445.1. Classification (NCBI taxonomy): domain Eukaryota; kingdom Metazoa; phylum Chordata; class Aves; order Ciconiiformes; family Ciconiidae; genus Ciconia; species Ciconia boyciana. Next base: position 23,940,921 of record NC_132942.1, read on the forward strand.
CTTATCCCTAGGTCTGAAAATAGGAGGAAAAAGAAAACAAGCGCACTTGAACACAAAGACTTCTCTCGCCACGGCTGGCCAGCGTCTCGCAGGGGTGGGATGCAGGGCTGCCGGCGCCGGTGGCAGGGGATGGCCGTGCCGAGAGTGGGCACCTCATGTCGTGCGTGGCACTAGCTGGAAGCCTCAAAAGAAATACAAACACAAGACGGGAAGAGTTGGCCACACGCGGAGGCCATGGCATCCCAGTCCATCTACTGGCTCCCCTCGGGATCCGACATGTGGTTTTTCACCTGCAAGGAGAAACACACAGGGTGGCTGTCCTCTGATGTGCCTGGGCAGCAGGATCAAACCCAGCACCTGCCTGGCACTGGGACCCCTGGGGTCCTGCACCCAGCTGGGGGATGCGGGTGTGGGAGCAGCAGCTTTGATAAATTGATTTGGAGTAATGCGTGCCCAGAGGTTTGCTGCAGCGTGCTGGGGGCTATCCCGGAGGTGCGGGCAGTTGTAGCCCCAGCACGCAGCTGGGACAGCTAGGGGACCCTGATGGAGCATCTCCTCTGCTCCAGGCATCCCCCACCAGGACCCGCATGGGCAGCAAGTGAGGATGAATTTTAGGAAAGCAGAGAACCTGGCACAGGATCTGGCCCTCCTCTTACCGTCTCCTCTGTGTCTGTGCTCTCCTCGGCACTGTCGATGTTGCGCAGGTCGCTGTGCCTGTCAGCTCCTGTCCCCTCCTTCCCCCGGGGCTCCCGTGACCCCTCTCCCACTGGGGACAGTGACTCTGCCCCTGCCTCAACCCTCTTCTTCTCACTCTCCTTGGACCCTGCAAGCACAGAGACAGCAGAAATTTGGGGTACCTGTGCAAACATCAGCCCTGTCCTCGCCGGGTCCCCTCATGACAAAGGGCTGGACTCTGCCCTGCCAGCCAGGGAATTTGCCCAGCGAGTTCTGGATGCCGAGCTCCCTCCTGGGCACACAGGGAAGGGCCTCTTACACCCAGCTCGGGGTCTAGGCTCGCATGCACCCACAGGCTGCCCAGCATGCACACGTGTGTCGGAGGGTCTACAGCCCATCCCCTCACCCGTGAGACGCTCTCTCCGCTGGTCCATGCGGTCCAGGCTCTCCAGCAGACTGTCCACCTGTGCCTTGATCTGGCTCAGCTCCCCCTTGATGGAGTGCAGCTCTTCGGCCCGCACTGCGGGGAGAGGAGCTGTTAGGATCCCACCCTGCCCTACAGCCTGCCCGGAGCCAGGGGAACACGGCATCCTGGACAGCAACTTCTGCAGCATCCTCCTCTCCAGAGCATCCTCCCTACTGGGCATCCTTGGGGAACGGGGACGGGTCCAGGGGACAGCCACCAGCCCAGCGCAGTCCAGGCTGTGTCTGCTGGAGCTGGGGACTCGTAGCAACAGGGTTAGCACTGAGCGGGACCTTCGGGCACCAGCATGGCTCTAACGCACCGAGACACCAGGGCCAAGCCTCCTCTTCCTCCCAGCCCCATCGCACTTACACTTTGTCCGTCCCACCGTGGAGCTGGTGCTGCTCCTTGCCCCAGGCTGGGGGCTCAGGCTGCTTTTGCTTCCTGCTCCCACATGAGTTCGTCTGGCCTTGACGGGGATGCGGTTAATGAGGGGGGGGATCTTCTGGTACTCGTACACCCTGTAAGGGCACAAAAGCATAGTGGTGTGAGCGTGGCCCTGGAGGTGCAGCAGCAGGCCCTGTCAGCCAGGAGAGCATCTCTCGGGTTCCCTCCGCAGTGGAGGAACTCCAACCTGGGCATTGCCCAGCCCACATGCTGCCCCTGCCCCATGAACCCCATCCCCAAGGCCCCCAGCCTGGGGGGAAGCTGCAGCATACATGCCCCTTGAAGGGGGCGATGCCACTGACCCTCTCCTGGAGGTGAGGGGCGGATGCCCAGGGACACCCTGCTTTTCGCCTTTGGCAGAGGTGCAACTGCACGCCAAACCCATGTGTGCTCAGCCCACCTCGCTCATGGAATGCTGCGCTCACCGGTACGGGAAGTCGTCCCTATAGAGATCGTAGTCCAGGTCACAGTTACTGCTGCAGGAGGGGGAGAGAGGAGAACAAGTCACCCGCTCTGCAGGGCCATGGACACCCCGGAGCAGCCACGGCTGGGCACAGCAGGACACCCACCCAGCGTCCATCCCCAGCCCCAGGGAGTGGGAGGCATCCCAGAGGGTACCGTGCAAGCTGCCTGGGCTGCAGCACAGCCCGAGGAGGTGGCTGTGCCCTGGCAGGGGCTTGCCCTGGACCCAAACAAGGGTGTTGGGCGTGATGGAGAGAGCCCCCGGGGCAGCAGCAGCAGACTCTGCTGTCAGGAAGCTGCATTTAGAGTGCCTTGATGTTAAATTTCATGGTCCCTGGCTCCACGCACACGCTGCCGGCTCGCTCGGCTCCAAATTAAGAAGCGATCTGTCAACGGATCGCCTCCAATGCGGGCAGCCGACGTGCCGGTAATAAATCATGAGCCGTAGACCAGGAGCGGGGGGGAGGAGGAGGAGGAAAGATGCTGAAGCTCATTTTGCTGCTTCAGCTCCTGTGGAGTCAGGAAGCGTAGGATTAAGCCTAACCTGAGGGGAGACAAAGCTGTGCTCAGAGCATTGCTGGGAGTGGGGAGCCTTCCCCAGCCACACTGCCGGGAATGGGGGGACCAGGACAAGGGCCCCCAGGGCTCTAGATTTTGCTGCAGAGGAGCCTGTTGCCACAGGACTGATGCTGAAGCTTGGGGAGAGCTGAAGGTCTGCCGGGGGGGGGGGGCCTAACGGGCAACCTGGGCTTGCCCAGCCCAGGAGGCAGCTTGGAGCCCATCACAGGGCAAAGGCACCCCCAGCCCTGCTGCCACCCTGCCTTTGGGTGGGATTAGTCAAGAATAATCCACGTGGGGCGCAGCCCGCAAGTACCAGCCCTCCTGGTAAGGGTGAGCTGGCAGCCCCGGGGTGCCAGGACCTGCCTGCCCATGTTCTTTGCACCTGGGGATATTCTGGAAGCTTTCGCTCCAGCCTCACTGCTTTCCAAGTTTTCATCGCTGTGAAGGGGATGGCGAGCCCTTCGCATCCCCACCTCCTGCCCGTCACCTACAGAGGAAGGTCACAACCTGCCTTGGGGAAGAGGGGAATGGGCAGCCGGAGGGGAGTCCCAACCCGTGCACGGGGCACAGGGAAGGTGCCAGCTCCAATGGCTGCTGCTGCCTGCAGCCCATGCCGAAAGGGACGGGGATGCCACAGGCCACCCCCTGCCATGGGAACACCAGTGGCTCTGTGAGACACCCAGTCTTGGGGTCCATTGCCCAGCCAGGGGCACAGCAAGGGTTTTCCTGGCTCAGTTCTTTGCTCAGAGCATCCCCCGGGAAGAGCAAAAGCAGTGGTTGCCACGCTCCAGCAGCCTGAGGGGACTGGCGGTCCCTGCCCTGCCAGCACTGCATCCCTCCAGCGCCATGGCAACGGGCAGAGCAATTAGTTCAATCAGGGCATTCGCAAAAAGCTCTCTAACAAGAGACAAACGGAGCCCGGCTCCGGTCCCCTCCTCACCACACGCCTGCCGAGCTGGGGAGCTGAAAGCACGCAAGGATGGGGACCTGCTCTTCTGCTACATTCAGTGCCACCATCACCATCATCTGCCATCGTCAGGACCATCACCACACTTATGTGCCTCTGCAAGGGTGTCCGTCCCCCCAGGAACAGCATTTAAAGGCCAGAATGGCAACCAGCATCAACAACTGTAACAGGCGTAGAGACTACGGGGCTCTGCTCTTCTCCTGGCACCTTCAGATGGGGAAGGAGGATCTCCACACCCCACTGGCAATGCACATCGGGTGGGACCCAGCGAGGACTCCAGCTGTTACTGGGTGCAGCCAGGCAATGCTCCAAGAACCCCATCGGGATGGGGCAAGGACATCGCACGGACCCATGTCCACCACCATGAGCACGCAGCTGGAATAGTCTGAGGAGCGAGTGATGGAGAGCAGGGGGAGGAAGAGGAGCCAGGCGTGGGACAGTCCCCAGCCCAAATTGGCCCCCCTTGATGCAGCCCCCGCCCCACATGCCGGCACTCACTGGTACAGGCTGCTGCTGTGCTGCCGCTTCTGGCCCAGCCTGGCCCGGCTTGGCTTGGGTTCCCTGGCCATGTCCAAATCTGAGGGGAGAGAGGAGGGGAATGAGCACTGGGAAGAAAAGGGGATGCCAACATGCTACCCCACATGGACATGTCTCCAGCATCAGCTTCCCGGGGGCTCCTGGCCACACTCCTCTCCTGGCTGGAGGCATCCTACTCCAGAGCACCCACAGGATGAGCCCGAGGCCAGCAGCTCTCTCTAGATTTAAGCTTTTGGAGAAGGACAGGAGCAGCCCAGGGTTGTGCTGGGACATGGAGCTGCTCCACCAGCAGCCTCTTCCCACGGGTGCCCCATGCACAGCATTGCCCTGTCCCCCTGAACCCAAGCCCGTCCAAGGCCGGGCAGGCTCCAATTAAGGCAGCAGAAAGCACCTCTGATGATGAGGATAATTAACCCCCAGAGACATTTCCCACCACCATGGTGAATCTGCCTTCACTACTGCTCCTGCTGGGCAGCATGGCCATTTTTCGGAGACCCCCGGGCCAGCAGGACGTCGTCGAGTGCTGCCCACCACAGGTGGGTGCTGGGGATGGGGGAAGCCCCGCACCCAGCCACTTCACACTCCTGAAGGCTGCTGAAACGCGTGCAATGCCGAGATGCGGGGCGGAGATGCCTCTGGACATGTGGCTCGGCGATGCCACATCACAACTCCCTGGTGATGTTCTTCACCCCTTCTTAGGATTTCACAGCCAATGTCCATATAAAAGCTGGCTTGAATCTATTTTCTCAGTATACATTTAAGAGCCACCAATGCAAAGCTTTACTAACAAACACCCCCACATATTTAATTTTGTAATTTGGGGGTGCTCCAAAACCTCTCTGACCCCTGGGGTCAGCTGGTGGGTGAGATGTTGAGGTCTCCCTCTTGCATGCTCCCCCTTGGCTATGGTAAGCGTGACCAGCTGTCCGACGGGTGACATTGTGGATGCCACTGCACCAGGGAACCCCAAGCTGAAGCTTCCTGAGTCCTCTGGGAACACACCAGCTCATCGGAGAGGTCCAGACCTCCCCAGGAACATGGATACTGGCCATGGATCCCCTCCAGCCCCACAATCACCTGAGCAAGGTCCCTCCATCCCTGCAGAGGAGAGGGCTTCTGAGCAAGATCTGAGCTGAGGAAAACTGGCACTTGTTTGCTTTCCAGGCTGTCACCTTGTGTGACGAAGTCTGTGGGCTGGCTCTGATGTCTGGGCGAGCTGGAGAAGGTGCTCCACTCACCTGTGCACCGGGTAATGCTGGCACCCATTTTCTGTGGGTGCAGCCAGCATCCCTGGGGACGGCTGAGCTCACCGCTCAGGGCTGGAGCCCACTGTTGACATCCCTCTCTCCAGCCCATCACACCCACCCAGCAGAGCCACCTGCTCCCCTCCCTGCCAGTGGGACGGAGACCTCAGCGCCCCAGCCAGGAACCCCAGCCATGGCCAGGTACCCTGTCACAGGCTGCCTGGACTGAGGGGACTGTCCTGCATCACCCTGGGGCCATCAGCCCTGTGCCTGAGCTCCCTTCCCTGTAATGGCAGTGGGGGCATGCCAGTACTGGGAGAACATCCCTCTCCTGGGGGTAATGGTATGGGGGGCATCCCAGTACTGGGAAGATATTCCTGACCTGGGGGTAATGGTATGGGGAGCATTCTGGTGCTGGAGGGGCATCCCTGTCCTGGGAGGGGTAATGGTATGGGGAGGACCAGGCATCCCAGTACCAGGGGGACATCCCAGCCCTGGGGAGGGACTGGTACAGGGGTGGGGGGCAGCTCGGTACCGGGAGGACATGCCTGTCCGAGGGGAGGGACTGGTCCAAGGGGGCGGGAGGCATCCCGACACCGGGAGGCGGCCCTGCCCGGGGTGGGAGGCCACGGAGCGGGGGAACACGTACGTGCACCAGAAGGTTGGCTGCAGGGGGGCACCCGTGCCCCGCCGTGCCGGTGCCGGACGAGCATCCCGGTGCCCGAGCATCTACCGGGGGGTGGGGGGTGGGGGGCGTGGGAAGAGGGCCGATCCCGGAGGGGGACCCGGGGGGCATAGCGGGCCGGATCTGGGTCAGTACTCACATCTCCAGCCCGCGTCCCCGCTGCCGAAGAGCGTCATCCCCCCGCGGCCCCGGCGGCCCCGGCAGCCCCGGCCCCGCAGCCCCCGCAGCCCCGCCGCGCCGGCCCGAGCGCGCCGCCACCGGGCCCTACCACCGCCGGCCGGGGACGGGGGGGGACCGCGGGCCGCACCACCGCGGCACGGCGGGGGGGCGACCACGCCCTGCCACGCCCGCGCCTCCCCCGGGCGCAGCCCTGCGTTATTGCAGCATCGCTGCCTGTCCCTGCCTGCACGCATTGCTGCCGGCAGCACTGGGCCTGGGGGTTTCCCTTCCCTGAGGTTGCAGCTGTACGGACGTGGCTGCTGTGCTGGACCATCCCCATCCTCATCCTCCCCGGGCTCCTTCCCCCATCTCCTCCCTCCAGTCCCCTCCGACCTGTTGGACCCTGCCCCCCGGCCGACGGCTTGGTTGCACCCCGGGTTTGCCCAGCTCGCCCCAGAGCCGTGAGCCCAGTCTTGCCGGCAGCCATGTGTGTGGCTCGTGCCTTCCCTCCCCGGAGCCGGGGCCGCAGCACAAACAACCCACGGACAACACCCTGGCTGGGGACGGTTTAATTTCCACCCCAGCCCTGCGCTGGAGCAGGCTGTTCGGAAGGGAGGGGGGCAGCTGAGGGAGGTGACTCCCTGGGTCTGCAGCGCGAAGGTCCCTGCAGGATGCCAGCTTGGGGACGGCAGTGGCGTGTCCCTTCCAGAGGCACCCAACAACCACTGGCGCTGGGAGCACAGGCTTGGACTCAGCACGTGGGGTGGCATGGCTTGGGGCTGTCCTGGGGCTGGAAGAAGCAACTCTTGGCTATCGCCACCCCTCCAAAACATCCACAGGGTGCTGGAGACACAAGCTTGGCCAGGAGCCAGGCTGGTCCAAGCCCAGCACCTGCTCCACCAGGGATGGAGCTGGAGGTACCACCCAGCGCGAGCAGGATGCGGGCCATGGCAGAGAGAGATTGATGGGTCTGGGGGAGGAAAAGGAGACAAATGGCTCTTCCCAAGGGAGAGAGGGTCTTTATTAACTACCTGGCAGATGGTGAGGAACCGGGTGATGGTGAGGAACCGGGCGATGATGAAGGACCAGGTGATGGTGAGGAACCCACGGTACCAGGCTGGGGAGTTCCCACCCAGGTTGGGGCAACGGCTCAGAGCTGAGCCCAGCCCTCACCCTGAGCCATGCTGAGGTCTGCGCCTCCCAGAAGCCCCTCTTGGCCCCTCGTTGCATTGGGACCACAGTCCGGATGCAGCCCAGCTGCCAATTTAGGAGGATGCTGTTGGATCCGGCTCTTGCAGGGGCATCTCCCTGCCCTGGGGGCTGTTGCAGCATGATGGCGACAGAGGAAGGTGAGGGGCAGAAGATAATGCTGTTTTGGGGATGCTGATGTAGAGCATGCGCCCTTCTCACCAGGTCCCAGCACCATGGGTCCCCTCCACCCGCTGTCCTCTGCACGAGGGAGCTGCAGGGGGGTCCTCCTGAGCCGAGGTCTCAGCTTGGCACAACAGTGGGGTCCTCCTGAGCCATGGTCCAGGCTTAGCATGGCAGTGGGGTCCTCCTGAGCCATGGTCCAGGCTTGGCACAGCACAGGGCTCCTCCTGAGCCATGGGCTCAGGACAGCAGCCAGTGCTGGCCGGTGGCTGGGGCTGCCAGCTCAGGGGTCCCACTGCCACAGGGAGATGTGCTCCTGAGCTGCGATGGGATGCGAAGAGTCAGTGCCCCCCGCACCAGGAAGGACCCAGGAGTCTGGGCAGGGCTGGCAGTGGGGCACAGACCCGGCAGAGCTGGAGACCAGCACCCCTGGGGCTTGGCACCCCCAGGAAGGTGTGGGAGGGCTCCCAGCCACTCACTCACCGAACTGGCAGATGTACCGGTTTCGGGTCTTGCAGCGCTGGTCGTTCCAGTTGAAGGCAGATGACGCTTGCATCTCCACACAGTTCCCAAACCTGTGCCCCAGCAGGAGGGTGGTGAAGCCAGCCAGCGCAGTGGCACAGCCTTGATGTCACACAGAGGTTGGGTGTCCTCTGGACCCAGTGAGCACTTACCCCTGGTTATCTGGCTGCCCGAAAGCGAAGCTGGTGAAGGAGGATGGCTCGCCCACATCCCAGCGGAAGGAAGCCTTGGACATCTTGTAGGTGAGACCTGGGGGAGCGGGAGGCGGGGTGGCACATCTGCCCACACCCCAGGCACCCTGCACCCTGCCCGCCACCATCACTCACCGATCCAGAAGTTCCTGGTCTCAAAATCGGTGTCTGTCACCCTGTTACTGGTCTCCAAGCGGCTGAGGTAGAAAGCCAGGATGTCCTGGATCTTCTGGTTTCCAATCTGGGCCAGCATCGCCCCTTTTTCCTGCAGGGAATGGAGCGAGTCAGCCCCAAACATGTGGCCCAGACCCGCACCAGGCAGTGGAGAGATGCACGGGGGGGCTGCGAGCACAGGTGGCATTTTTCAGCTGCAAAGGGATGCACGGAGCATCCTGGGAGCTCACCTGGCACTTTATTTTTGCCCCATAGTAGGTGTCGGCCTCGGGGGACACCATGAAGCAGTTGCCATCTATCCACACATCACAGGCATGGAAAGGGAACCGAATCTTCGCTGGGGACACAGGCAGGCACAGGTGGGTCCCTGTGCCAGCAGAGCCGGGCCCACTGGAGGACCCTTAGCCCGGCTGCAGGGGTCCCTGCTGCCACTCCAAAGCAGCGCAGGTGGGCACAGACTCACTGCCGCACTCGGCTCCACCATAGCCTATGTCGCAGAGGCAGGAGCACTCCTCCTTCCTGAACTTCCCGTGGAGGCACTGCCCGCTACACCTCACTGTGGGCAAGGCACTGCGTTAGCTGGTGGGGGGTTGGCAGCCCCTGCCCACCCCAGCTGAGCTTGCGCTGCACACTGGGGCACTGCACTGAGCTGCCCACGCTGCACTGGCCTTGCACACACGTCCACTGAGCTGACCTGGTGCATGCATGTGCTTCACCACTCTGTGCACGCGGGCACCGAGCAGACCATGAATGCTGCACCAGCCATGCACATGCATGCACTGCACTGGACCTGTGCACACATGCACTGCACCGGCCATGCATACACATGCACCGCACTGGCCATGCACACGCATGCACTGCACCCACCCTATGCATGCCTACATTGCATCTGCCATGCACGTGCATGCACTGCACCAAGCCTATGCACACATGCAGTGCACCAGTCATGCACATGCATGCACTGCACCAGTCCTGTGCACACACTGACACTGCACATGCATGCACTGCACCCACCCTGTGCACACACACATTGCACTGGCTATGCACATGCATGCACTACACCAACTCTTTGCACCATGCACTGCAGTGGCCATGCATCTCCAGAGGCGAGGGGAGGCAGGGGTTGTGAGGGTCTCCTTCTCACCTTGGCAGTACCTGCCCGTGTAGCCAGGGGGACAGGTGCACTGGCAGCTGCTCATGTCGAGGTGCCCACTGTTCCTGCAGCTCATGCGACAGGGGTTCCTGGGCACCTCTGGGCACAGCAGAGAGGCGGTGTGGGTGTCAAGGGCTGCGGGATGGCCGGGGGCCATGCAGGGGCCGGGGGGACTGCAGGGACTCACCGCAGAGTCCGCCGCCGTGGTCCCAGGACTTGAAGCAGCCGGAGAGGCCGGCGGTGCAGAGGGAGCACCACGGCCCCTGCTTGTAGGGCAGGACGGGCGTCCCCGCCACCTCCCAGTTGCCCCTGTTGCCGCAGGCAGCTGGAGGCCGTTGTCCCCCCCTGGCCCAGCTCCCTGCCCCGCCCACACAGACAAGCCACACCCCTTTCTGGGGCGAGGCCCCGCCCATATTGCCCAGCCTCGCCCACACTGCCCAGCCCTATCCATTTCCAACGCACAGCTCCGCCCACACATCTCAGCCCCGCCCACTTCCAGAACACAGCCCCGCCCAGAGCGCCCAGCCCCGCCCAGAGCGCCCAGCCCCACCCGCTGCCAGCGCAAGGCCCCCCCCAGTCCCAGCCCCCCACCGCCAGGGCAAGGCCCCGCCCCCACCCCTCTCCCCGCATCCCCATAGGCCAGCCCACACCCCCACCGGACACACCCCTGTGAAGACTCCGCCCGCGCAGGGGGAGGGCTTCTCCCAGCCCCGCCCACCCCAGGGCCATCGCATCCCCGTCCCCATTGACACTCCACCCACGCTTCCCAGCCCCGCCCCCTCATGCCAGGGGCCCACCCCCGCGGCCAGTCCCGCCCCTTCCCTCTCAGGCCCCGACCCCGGCAGCCCCTTACCCCGGGGAGTAGGCACAGGCGAAGGCCTCGCTGGGGCCATGGTCGCCGGTGCAGAGGTGCCGGCCGCAGCCCAGCTGCCCTGCCGTGGCCCACACCAGCTATGAGAGAGTGTGTGTCACCCCAGTTCCCGGGCCTCTGGAACCCCCTGGGCCCTCCATGCATCCCCTAACCCCTCATGCCCCCCATGCCCACCTGGGTGTAATGGTGGCAGGTGGCATTGCTGGCACAGCGCCCCGTCCTGTAGTCGTAGCATCGGCCCTCAGCGAACCAGCGCTCCAGCACAGCCCCGAAGCCCCCGGTACCCGCCGGCAGCAGGACCTCGCTCCAGCCCAGCTGTGGGGCCGGTGGCGGAGCAGGGCCCTCCAGGCAGCTGGCTGCCCGTGCCCCTGCCAGCCGCCCCAGCTCCTCGCTCCACTCCTGCGGGGGTGTGGCCGGCACCATGAGCCATGGGGACAGCAGGGGGAGGCCGGGGGACAGCGGGGAGCCACGCAGGGGGTGTTTGGGGACCGCCAAGGGGTCTGTCCAGGGGATGACTGGGAGACATCAGACGGTCAACGTGGGGGATGCTGCAAGGGACCCCAGGGGACCAGCCCTGCCCTTGGTGTGTGCAGGTGTGGGGTGACCAGGGGACATTGAGGGCCATCATGGGATGTGAGGAACCCCACAGGGGACCCCAGGGGACCAGCCTTGTCCTTGGTGTGCACAGGTGTGGGGTGGTCAGGGGACACCGAGGGCCATCATGGGGCATGGAGGACCCCATGGGGGTCCCCAAGGGACCAGCCCTGCCCTTGGTGTGCCCTGGGTCTGGCAGTGCTGGTGGCACGCCCTTCCCCAGGGGCCCCACGCTGGCCAGCTCTTCTGCTTCATTAGCTTGTTAACGAACTACTGTATAGCACCCATGGGCTGCTGCCCTCCCTGGGCGTGGGATGGGAGGTGGATGGGACATCCAAGGGGAGGGAGCGGGGGGAGGGCTCACCAGCTTCTGCATGTTGGCGGCGGGGGGCTGCACTTTGCTCCTCAGCTTGTTGTGCAGTGAGAGCACCAGGAAGGTCTCCTTCATGCTGAGAGCTGTGGGGGGACAGCAGGGGCGGGGGATGGGGCCAAGGGGCCCGTGGGGTGCAAGTGCCTTCCCCGTATCCCCGGCTGCGGCCGGACCCTTCAGGGAGCCATGGGAGTGGCCATCCACTCCTACGGCCCTCCGAAGGGTCCGGCCGCAGCCGGGGATACAGGGAAGGCACCCGGGTCTCCATGGAGACTCAAGGGGAGAGAAAAAAGCGTTCTTGGGCTGGGAGCACAAAAGGGGCAGGGGCCGGGTGGGTCCAGGCCACTGAGCCCCCGTCTCACACGGGTGGGCTGAGACTGTACCCGCCCCACCCGCCTCTTTCCTGCCAGCACCCGGACCCCACCGGGCTGGACCCATCGCTACACCCCCATCACCAGCCCCATGCCCCCCCTCCCAGCCCCATCCTATCACCAGCCCCAGGACCCCCCGCCCCAGGCCCATCCCATCACCAGCTCCATCGAATCACCAGCCCCAGAACCCCCCCAGCCCCATTCCATCACCAGCTCCATCCCATCACCAGCCCCATGCCCCCCTCCCAGCCCTATCCCATCCCATCCCATTCCATCGCCAGCCCCCATCACCCACCGAGACCCCCGTTGCCATCCCCAGGTGTCCATCACCCACCCAGCCCCCTGTCTGCCTGGTCTGGCCCCAGGGACGGTGCTCAGGGTGCACCCACCCCCTCCCAAACCAGCTGCCCCCAGCCCTGCTGCCGGCAGCAGACCCCCCCAGCCCCTCTCCCGATTACCTCCCGGAGCCAGCGCGGACAACTTCTCCGGAGCATCCGACCTCGTCTCACCCACCCTCCACACCAGGAGGCTGCAAACCAGCAGCACCAAGAGCTTCATGCAGGTGCCTGGGGTGGGAGGCGACCAGACCCCCACGGCTCTGGAGGGAGGATTCGGGAGAGACAAGCCGCCCCGTAGCAGCCCTGGCATCGGGGCGAGCTCGGCCATGCGTTCCTGCGCGCTTGTGCGTGCTTGTGTGTGTGTCTGGTTGCAGGATTTGATCCTATTCAGGACTCCAGACAGGCACCGCTGGTCAGCTCGAACAAAAGCTTGATGGGTGAGTAATAGCTCTGTCAAAACAGTTGCTCGCTGGCGCGAACGCGGCAGACAGCTCCCGGGGCCCCGGACTGCAGCCCTGCCGGGATGCCCCGCAGCAGGGTCGGCCCCCGTGCTCTGCCCCAGCCCCACCGCCGAGCTGGGGTCGGGATGGGAAAGCAGACAGAAGCGGGGGTCTCAAGCAGCACCCACTTTGGGGCACTGGGAGATTGGATGCCAAGGGGCTGGGGGCAGCTAAGGGGTCCCCAACGCCAGCTTTCTTCCTGCCCCATGAATTAAACATGCCAGGGAGTAACATACACCGCTGCGGGCACGAAGCCAAATACCCGCTCCGGTGAGCTGGGCAGCGTGGTTACGGGGTGGGAAGACATGAGGGCCAGGGGGCCGGCAGCGGGAGAGATGCAGGGCTCAGGGGGGCACGTCTCAGCAGGCGCTCGGGGTCGAGCAGGGGTCCTGGAGCCCATGCTGCTCACGGGGTTCAGTAGCACCCTGATGGCTCTGCCCCGGTGCACGACTCCCAGCACCCATGCTGGGGGGCTGGGGGTGCTCCCCTGGCACAGGGCAGATGTGTGGGCTTCAGACATCCCTGCTTGGGGGTGGCTGGGGGACAGGCACATGCTGCCATGCCCCTTCTTGTGGGCTGTCACGGGGCATCCCACCTGCCAGCTATCGGGGCTGAGCTGGATGTCAGCAGAAATCCAGCTCTGAATGCCCTCAGTTCCTTTGCCCTGAGCCTAACCCTAACCCTGGTCCTAATGCTAATGCCAACCTCAACCCTCATCCAAACCCTCCTGTTCATAGGGACCCGAACCTTTGGCACCGGTCCTTACACTAACCTTAACACTAACCCTAACACGAAACCTGACCTTAGCCCTAACTGTGAGTCTGATGCTAACCCCAACCAAAACCCTAATGCTAACCTCAACCCTAACCCTAGTGCTAACCCTAAGTCTAACGCTAATGCTAACCTCAACCTAACCCTAATGCTGACCCTAACATTAACTCTGACCCTAATGTTAGTGCCAACCTGCACGTCAACTCTAGGCTGCAGCGGAGCCCTGGGGTCCCCCTCTAAGCTCCAGCCATGGCTGAGCTCACCCCAGCAAAGCTGTGCTGAGGCTGGCGAGTCCGTGGCATTGCCAGGCTGCCCTCCTCGGCAGTCCCAGCCCCACCAGAGAGCTGGACCCCAGCGCCAACCCCAAATCCATCCCTTGTCCCGGGAGACTTTCCCATGCTTAGCAAACACACGGGATTAGCCTCATCCTGCACCCCCATGTGCCAGGGAGCCCCGAAGCTATGGCTGGCTGTGGGGGGAGCCTGGCCACCGCAGGTACCACAGCAAGTGCTGTGACAGCCACTGCCTGGCCCCGGCATCTGCTGGCCCTGTGACATGAAAGGCTCCAAAGTCTCTGATGTGCAGAGAGGGAAGGGAAGGGAGAGGCTGGCGCCAGTGCCAAGGGGAAACTTTCCTGTGGCTCAGCCTCGGCCAGGGCAAAAAACAACAAACACACGGGCACATGCCGCAGATAAATCCCAGTGAGCGCAGGAGCATGTCTGCAAGAGAGTAGGGCAGAACCGGACCACCGGCGTCTCATCCCTGCAGCCCGTGCAGCCGGAGCCAGCCCCGGCGCAATGCTCCTTGTCCTGCTGCCAGCCTGGCTGGCCCTGGGCATCCTGCAGCTGCCACTCAGCAGCGCCCAGGTAAGGACCCTCATGCCCCGCCTCCAGCCCCCTTGCAGACCCCACACTGGGGGCTTCTCAGCACCCACCTCTCACACCCCAGCACCCTGTCACCGTCCCAAGGGTGGGGGGTACGGCACAGCCACAGCACCCGTGAGCCTACCCAGGGCCAGGGGGGACGGTCATGGGGCTTTTCCCCTGCGGCAGCAAGATGATGGTAAACCCACCCAGGGCACCTGAGCTGCTCCTCAGCATCCAAGTGCCAGGGCAGGACCAGGAGGAGGAGCTGAGGCTGGAGCAGATACGGAGGCAGGGGCAGACCTTGCACTGGGATGGGGAGGAAGGGACTCTGCCCAGAGCTGGGCATCCAAACCAACCCCAAATACTCTGCCTGCTTGGGAGGGTCCCCCCAGGCTGCGGCAGGGTGGCGGGGGAGCCCGGCGGGTGACAGGGTTGTCCTTGCATCCCCCCAGGAGTGCCTGAGCCAGCAGCAGGTGCTCAATGTGGTGCAGCAGATGCAGAAGCTGCTGGCAGCACAGGAGGCTGCCCACCTGCAGGACACGTGCGGTCTCTGGCAGCAGCTCTCTGTCCTCCAGAGCCGCCTCCAGTGACAGGCCACCAAACACAATGGTAACCCTGGGCAGGTCACCGCCGTGGGGGTGACATCCCCATGGGGCCAGCTCAGACCCCTGGACCCCCGGCGAGCAGCCTGGGCAAGGGACCCCCAGCTCCTCGAAGGGGCTGGTGTCGGCTCCAGCCTGGCAATGTCTGTCCTCACCCTTGTCTGCCTGTCTGCAGAGACCTGTCCGCAGCCAGTGGTGCCCCTGAATGGACGGGTGCTGGGCCGGAGCATGCGGGTGGGCCATGATGTTCACTTCATCTGCAACGCTGGCTTCCGGCTGGTGGGCTCGGAGACGCGTGCCTGCCGGCAGGACCGCACATGGAGCGGCACCCAGCCCTTCTGCAGAAGTGAAGTGGGGTGGGGTCGGGGCACCATGGGCTCAGCCCTGCCTGGGGGATCTTCTGTCATGCCGAGCTGCGGGGTCCCATTGCTCTGCTCCCCTGGCTGCTGGGAGAGCAGCCCAGAGGCTGCAGCAATGGGCACCGAGGCTGGGCAGCAGGATGGGGCGAGGATGCGCTTCTCCAGCTGGTGTTCATGAGCTCCTTCTCCCTAGGTATTGATGACTGCTCCAGCAACCCATGTGCCAACAGTGGGACCCGCGTGGATGGCAACCAGAGCTATACGTGCCTCTGTCCCCGGGGCTGGTCAGGCCCCAGCTGCCAGAGCCCCATCTATGCCTGTAGGTGCCCAGGTTTGGGCTGTGGAGGATGGGTATGCTCATGGGCATGGCACCCGGTCACGCTGCACCCATCGCCCCCTTCCCTGGCTGCCTCCTGGGACCTCAGCCCCCACCCATCTCCACGTGCCCCCCACCCCAGCAGTGACACCCGCTCCCCCCCACAGACTGGGTGATGCTGAGCAACGCCTCCTTCAGCCGCCAGCCCCGCTGTGCCGAGGGCCGCCTGGGCTCCTGACGCTGCAGCTGTGACGCCGGCTTCCAGATGCGAGCCGGTGGCCTGTGCCAAGGTAAAAAGGTGGGGAGGATGGGGGGGGGGGGGGAACTGAGGCTTGGCATTGATGAGAGCCCCAGCTATGCCCTGCTCTGTCCCCCCAGATGTGGATGAGTGTCAGCTCTTCCAGTCTAGCCCCCAGACCCAGCTTTGCCTACACAACTGTGTCAACCTCCCTGGCTCCTACTGCTGCCTGTGCCCCGCCGGCTACCTGCTCCACGCTGACCACAATGCCTGCAAGGGTAAGAGCGGCGGGTGCAGGGCAGGGAGCATCCTACAGGACCAGGAGTATGGCAGGGAGCAGCAGGGACAGCCCCACTCACCCTGTGTCACCACCACAGATGTGAATGAGTGCGCCAAGAAGCAGCACAACTGCACCCAGGGTGACCTCTGCATCAACACCTTCGGGGGCCACCGCTGCGTGTGCCCCAAGTTCCCCCCTCCACGCCACAACACCAGCTATGTGAAGACCTCCGCCTTGTGAGTACCACGCAAGCCTCGAGCTGTGTCATGCTCTCTCCCCCAGGTAATGGGTCCTATGGTGCCCTGGGGACCATATTGTGTCACCCAGGGGCAGCAGGGAGAGTGCCAGCCAGTGCTGGTAGCAATGTGGGGTGCCCAGGTGTGCTCAGCACGCTACCCAATGGTCTTGGGATGCCAGTGGCTGGGGGTGTGGGTGGGAGCACCCCAATACACCGTGGCTTTATCCAGAACCGCAGTTGCCCAGAGCCCAGCCTAGGGGGAGTGATGCTGCTTCTCCTCTGCTGCACATCTATGCAGTGCTGTTGGCTGCCATCTGGCAGGCAAAACACCCCTGGTCCCGCTCTTGAGACTAAACCACTTTGTGGCCGAGGACAAGTCACCCAAGTGGAGGAGCATCCCTGCTCCGGACAAGTTCCTCTGTGGGAGGCACATCTGAGCCTGGCTCCATCCCTGGCCTCCAGCCAGGACTGTGGTACCCCTGGTCCCAGCCTCGGAGCATGACCCAGAGCTGCGTCCCTGCAAGGCATGGTGTTTGCCTGGCAGAGGCAGGGATGGGACAGAGATCTGATGCTGGGCACACTTGGATGTGGCTGTCTTGGGTCGCTCTGCCGCAGGACCAGCAGTGGGACTGGAGATGCTGTCTGCAGTGTGGGCTAGGCTTGTTTGCAAGGATGCAGGCAAGCCCCTGAGCACTGAGCGGTGGTACCCCTTCTCTTCTGGCAGCCAGTGCAAGAGGAACCCCTGCTCCATGGAGAGCCGAGCCTGCCACCTGGCTGCCACCTCCATCTCCTTCCACTACCTGCTGCTTCAGGCCAACCGCAGTGCCCCACGTCCTCTTCAAGATGTCCACCACCCGCTTTGTGGGCAACAGCCTGCACTTCGCCATCATGGGCGGCCGGGGCCAGGGCGTCTTCACCGTGCGGCGCTCCAACCGGCAGACGGGAGAGCTGGTGCTCACCAGCCCTGTGGCAGGGCGAGCCACGCTAGAGGTGGAGCTGGAGATGAGCGAGTTTTCCCGCAAGGTCCTCCTGGGCAAGCACATCTTCAAGGTCACAGCATTTGTGTCCCCATACGAGTTTTGATCCCCTTTGGAGGTGGGTGTGGGGCCAAGCCAGGGTCTCTCCTGGGGAGTGATGGAGCGGGTTCAGCTCAGCGATCCCAGTTCTTGTCCAATTGGAAACATCCCTCTCCTGTAATGCTTGCTCATGGCTGGTAACGCAAAGCCACTGCAGCAGAAATGGTGCCTGTCACAAAGGCTGCAAGGAAAACGCTGCGGGCAATGGGGGGAACAGCCTGGGGGTGCCTGCCTCTGCCAGCCCCCTTCCTCTCTGCCCGCATGGCACACGGAGGGGCAGGGCAGATGGAGCTGATGGCATGTGGTGCGCAGGTCTGGCTCCTTGTATCCTCTAAACAAAAGTGTCTGTAGGAAGGGTGTCCTCCTTGTTCTATGCCTGCTGTGTGGGAGCAGCCCCATGCTCCTGGGGCAAGGCTCCTGGGGAGAGCTGGGGGCTGTGGTCACAGCAGGGTCCCCTTGCAGACCTTGGGGTGGCAGTAGAGCTGTCCAGCCCACCCAGGATCATGCAGTGT
Organism: Ciconia boyciana; assembly: GCF_034638445.1. NCBI lineage: Eukaryota > Metazoa > Chordata > Aves > Ciconiiformes > Ciconiidae > Ciconia > Ciconia boyciana. The sequence continues at coordinate 23,958,834 of NC_132942.1, forward strand.
CCATGACCCTCTCAGCACCACTGTTCCTGGGGGCCATGCTGAAGAGGCCCCCAGCGCAGGACTGAGAGATGGGCTGAACATGCTGCCCTGCACATCCTGCACAGCGAAGGCTTGTCCCCAGCCCCTTTGGCAGGTGCCAGGAAAGCACATCAGGACTCCCTGGCACCAGGTGAGCAGGGGATGGTGACCAGGGGCCGTGCTTCCTTGCGGCCGGGAGACTTCCCTCTGCAACAGCTCTGACAGGAGCCAACTGCACGGGCGGTCAAAGCTGCAACTCCGCAGCTCATGGAGCACTCGAGCTGTTCCTCTGCTTCTGACTCGAGGAGGGTGGGGAGTGAGGACAAAAGAGGTGCAGCCCACCTTGCTCCTTGGGCACCCCCTGCCACCACCAGCGCAGTCAGACCCCTGCACAGGGAGAGCCGCCAGCAGCTGGAGGTTGAAAAGGTAACAAGGGCCTTTGGGGACAGCAAGCAAAGGACATGCTGCCCCCGGGACACCCTTCCCTCCGCACACAGAAGCCTTCTTAGGTGAGTGTCTGGCCTGCCCGTGCCAGCACCCCTTGCACAAAGCAGCTGCTGTGCACAGACCACAGACCATAAAGACCTCCTTATGCGCCCGCAGCTGGCACTGCCGTCAGCTCTGCTTGCCAGCTCCTGGGACTCAGCATGGCTGCTTTGCTGGAGGAGGGGGAAAAGCCTCCCCAGGGGCAGCAGAGCTGCAGGCTGGGCTGGCGGGGCTGGCCGTGCTGCATCACAAAAATCCGCAGCTGGCCCGTGCCGACCAAGGAGAGAGGCTGGGATGCGAAGTAGAGAATTACAAGGGTAAATATTTATTCCTGCACATGAGGTGTCCCAGCCAAACTGGTCAACCCGAATGTGGTTTTGCACAGGTTTCTTATACCTTTCAAACATTCAGGTACAAGGTACAACACAATTTGACTAATCACTGACACCCACACTACTGGTTAATAATCTTAGTAAAACTTTGGAAAGCAATGATATTTCTGTAGCATTCTTGCTGCTTGTCTATTGATCCAGGTGTTCCTGGAGTCGGTCTTGCTAGAGTTGCTGATCTATGATGCCAGACGGCACTGGGAGGGTTTCAAAGCTGTGTCAGAGGGGCTGGCATGCTGGCGTTATCTCAGTTGACCCAGGGTATCTGTTATCCTTCATGGACAGCTCTAAGCTTCCACGAAGCAAAGTCCTTATTTCCAGGGCCGGGCTGTCCTTTAGTTAGTTTTACTTAAGAACAAACAATACCAAAGTCTCCAGTAAAATTCCACTACCTCATTACATTGCACTGTATAACCTGAACTAATATATGTATCAACAAAATTAATACATTTTCATACTATAAAGACTGGTTGATTTAATATTTAGGGAAGGGAATTTTCCTAACAGCTTCCAGGGAGCAGGACAACTGGCTCCAGCTCACAACCGGCTTCCCATCCTTCCACCGCCTGCTCCCGGAGCCTCCCCAGCCCTGACCACCTGGAAAGTCTTGGGTGTTTTCATAAAACCACAGCCAGTGTTACCAGCAACACTTCACAGCTGCCTTTGGGGGGACAAACGGATGAAACACAGGCACCCTCCGCTCCTTCCAAGGATGCCTTTTGAAGGGTCATGACTTTTCTGGCCTTCCCCATTCCTGGGAGGATTCGCCATCCCCCTTAGCGATGAAAGGCCAGGGCAAAGTGATAGTGCAGGGCTTTCCAATCCAAATACCCAGTGCCACCAGTTGTAAAGCCCTTAGCTTGTAAAACCCCTGCTTGCACCTCAAGCGATGCAATGCAGGGGCAGGTGCCAAAGGGCCGGTGCTGCAGCGGGCTAGGGGGAGAAGGGACTGTCCTCAGGGGGGCAAAGGGTGTGAGGCCCCCCAGCAAAAGGCCTCCCCACAGAAGGCGGGGGCATACAGCAGCCAGGCTTTCAGGCACAAAGCCCTCGCTGGGCCTGCAGCCCCCGGTTGTGGGGCCCTCGCTGGGCCCGCAGGGCCCGGGTGTGGGGCCCTCGCTGGGTCCGCAGGCCCCGCCCCGGACCCGGGGCCTGCGGGCCCAGCGAGGGCCCCACTCCGGGGCTCATGTGGAGCGAGGCCTCGCTCCTCAACCCCCCCCGCCGGCCCGGAGCAGCCCGTATCGCGCCCGGCATTTTTTGTCGCCTGCGCCCCGCCGTAGCCCCGTCCGTTGCCATGGCGACGGCCCCAGCGGCCTGAGCCCGCGGAGGCGCAGGGAGCTGCTGCGTCGGCCTCAGCTCGGGGCCCCGCTACCCGCCTGGGCATGAGGCGGGTACGGGGCCGCTCTCAGCCGCCTCTGCGGGGAGAAGGTGAGGAAAGGGCGGTGGCGGAGCCGCGGGAGGGGTCTACCCGGCCCTCCCCGGAGCGGCTGCCCGGGACCCCGCTCGCCCGGCCCGGCCTCCGGTGCCTGCCCCGTGCCTGGTTGCATGCTCCGGTGCCTGGTTGCATGCTTCCTCCCGCTGCCCAGCGCTTGGCTCTCCGATGGCTGAACATCCGAAGGGGTGAACCTGATAACTCCCGGCTGACTTACAGTTAACTAGTATAGTTAACAACCAGCGTCAACTCAGTCACCTCTCCTCTGTCTACGGTGACCGAGTAAGCCCTGATGGTGACTTCGTGCTCCTTTTTTTTATATCCAGCATTTTCTGTAGCCGGGTAGAAAGGAGTGCTAGGCATACCCACAGCGTAGGGCACCCTGCTGGGAAGGGGAGATGCTGTGTCCTCGAGTCTCTTCACATCTAGCTTTGTTTTTCATCAGTATTGGTGGATAATCAGTGCATCAGCTGCAAGAGAAGCCATCAAGTCATAAGGGAAAGGCAAGAGGAACTTCGCTTCTGAAACGGGGCAGACAAAGGACAGACGAAGCATTACACGCAGCTTGCTTCCTTCTTGAGAGTCTGTTACCAGACAGACACTGCTGTGGGATGACTGCAGCCTCAGGGATAGTTCAGCCAAGAGCTAGCTTACGCTTAGCTCTAGTTGCAGTTCACCATGTAAAAAAATCTGTTGAATTGTACCAAAGTTTTTGATATTAAATAACATAATGTTAAAACCACCTGGTGTTATAATACAGCAAAATCTTGCAGCAAAACGGGGATTCCAGGGTCTGGGTGGGCCTGGCTCCCCCTACCAGAGTCTGATTAGGAGAAAAGAGAAACCTGGGAATTTCTTCAAATAATCTGAGTGGTTTTTGTAACAGGTAGCTCAAAGTGATGCGCAAGCAAGTTTTAAACAACCTAATGAGAAAAATATCACATGATTAGTAACTATTTCTCATCATTGATGAGCCAGGTGCCATGTAGCAATTTAAACTGTGAATGCAGGCAGATACTGCTAATTTCTTCAAAGACTGAAGTTAGGAATTTTTTTTTCCAGCCTGCTTGTTGATAAGACTGTGCTGATGAGCATAAGTTATGTTATTTTGTATTCTTACCCACTACTCTACCAGTTGACCCCAAAAGACATTTCCAGCCCTTTGGCTGAGACTGATGCAGGACCATTGATGTACCAAGATCTGTATTGTTCTGCTTGCTCTTTCAGCACGTTGTCATGCTTGCTGTCTTCCAGCCGTTCAGCATTTTTCTGGTACTGGAACCATTATCAAAAATACCGCAAGTGAGCTAGAGACCTCCTCCTTTTCTTTCAGCACTCTCATGTGCAAGTTAATCAGACTAATTGAAGTTGCTTATCTCTGTTAGATGTTAATTTAACATCCTCTTTAGTTACTAAGGAACAGTGAGCATGGTGCAGAGGTACCTCAAGTCAGCTCAGGTCCCGCAGAGCTTCTTAGTGCTGGTTTTGCAATGCTACCTCTGACCTGCTGCCTTTATTGTACTCCCTAGTAACTGTTGCACCCAAGTATTCCATGAAGCAGATCAGCCCAACTCTCTATTGTTAAAAGCTCATCCCGGCTCCGTGGCAAGCAAAAAGCAACAACTAATAATCCAACACAAATTGAAAAAAGGAGAAATCGCTTCTGAGCTCGTAGCTGTTGTGCAAACAGGAATCATAAACATCAGGAACTTCCCAGGTTATGGTTTGTAACTCATCTTTGCAGTTAAGTCTTGCTTTCTCCTGCCAGGATTCCAGACGTAGGACAGCTGAATAATCAAGCTGGTTGCTGCATGGATGTCCTGCATACGTAACTTTCTGTTCTGTTCTTCTAGCAAGTCTGCTTTATACTTGTGTTGTGGAGTAACTCCTGCTTCTTTTCCCCTTTTTGTCATTACATTATGAGTTCACTTTTTCAGTTTCTAGTCTTTCCACTCCTTTGTTGCTGACAAAGGAGTCTCTGTTTGCTTGGATGCTGTGTAGTGCTAAATTGTGGTTCCAGACCACGTGCTCCAGTGGGGCCACCTGCTCTCAGTACACTTGTCTGCACTAGCTGGAAGGAAAACATGGCATATCTGAGACAGGTGAAAGTGTTTGTTCTGCCGTCATCCATAACAGCGTTCTGACGTGAACACATCCCCAGACCACAGCATATCATACTCCATCTCTGGACTGCCACCAAAATACCCTCTTTGCTCTTTTTACTCAATTTAGGTCTAGATCTATTCAAAGACTGGCAAAACCTGCAAGTTTCCCTTAGCTGTTGTTTCACACAGACATCAGCACTTGCTTTTAGAGTGTGTAATTGGTTTTTCCCTTTTGTTACTATCGATCACAAATCCCCTGTGCAGAGAGAAGTGTCTCTTCAGATGTGTCATTGTTTTAGTCTCTCCAACTTTCTGTCCACCTTGGACCATATCTCCAGGACTGGGGCTCAGTCACAATATTTTTGTATCACATATTTTTTGTTTTCCATTTTTGATTTCTGTAGATGAATATCTGCAATAAACCTCCCAATAAGACAGCTCCAGAGAATTTGGGTGAAGCTGTTCCTGAGGTGCAGGTCCAACGTGCTCGAAGGAATGGCTGGAGCTGGCCTCTGCACCTTTTCCAGATTATTGCCTGGTTGATGTACCTCTTCTTTGCGCTGGTTGGCTTTGGAATCCTGGTTCCTCTCCTGCCCCGCCACTGGCTGCCCGCTGGCTATATCGTATCCTTTGGTCAAGAGGAGAACATGGACTGTAATAAACTATCAGTGGGACTTTTTAAAAATAGTTGTTAGGTAGCATAGAAAGCATAGGAGAAAGCAGCTGAGCCAGGATCTTTTTCTGAACTATAACCATAATCTTGATCTTCTCATGTCTATAAAAAACAGTTATTTTGAGATCCTCTCTGCCCTTCAACTTTAGGTAGGTCACTGATGTTCAGCTTGTCTCCTTCATCACTCTCTGTTAAGGTGTTAATCTTTGCCTCTGAGGCTCTTCTGCTGTCTACTTCTGCCTATGTGTCTCCTTTGCTTTATTTTATTCTTCTACAAGTGTGCTGCAGGGTTTGAGGGAAGTCGTACTGAAAGCCCCTCCTGAAACATCCTTGCCGCGATGGGCAGCCACACCTCCCTGTGCTAACTGAATGAGTCTTGAAAGGCAGCTTTGTATGTTTATGATTATATGGTGTGGTTGCTTGTGATAGCTGGCAGTTGATCTTCTCCCAGGGCCCTTCCCTGTCCTCTGTAGAAAATCTGTGAGTGAAAGACAAGGTGGTGTAGTGTGAACCTCAGGGGAGAGGTCTGTCGTGGGACAGTCTTGAGCAGCAGTTTAATACACGTCTAACTGTCCTCTAAATGTGTGTAGAATCAGAAGATGAGGTGCTTATACTGTGAAGGCATCTTGTCTTGTGTGCTGCCCAGCAAAGCCTAACTCAGCCCAGCCTGTGTTTTCCACTTCCTGTCCTCAACCCACCTCCCTAGAGCTGTGCGCTCTTGCTGCTCCTGCAGCTGGGAAGGATAGGGACTAGAGATGGGGTGTGCCGGGGAGCAATCCCAGTGCTCCCAGTGCCACCTTGTACTGTCACCTGCGCCCAAGGAAGGAACTTCCTCAAGGCCAGGCCCTGGCTTCTGGTGGACTAGATTGTCTGGGGAGTGGCAGGCTTGGAAGAGGGTATCCTGAGATTTGAATTTAGTACGTAACAAGGTGGTGAGGGTTTATAATTTGTGAGCAAGTATTTGCTTTTGTCATGTCTCCGTAACATCTTCCCGGTGAAAATAAAACTGACTAAGTGGCTCAGTGCCACTTAGTGCTTTCTTAGCAGAACCAGATAAACAAGAAATATTATAGAGAGAATCTTGGGAAAAGTTCTGAAGAGATGGGATATACACTTACAGCATTTATACATCTGATTTATGTATGTCCAAGGAGCCTTTGATATGTTTGGGATGCTTTTGCTTATCATTTTAGTTACACCTGTGTGATTTAGGCATTAATGTCTTTAGCTCACAGTGGTCTTACGTCTACTTATCTTACCCAAATCCTTGGTATTATCACGGTGCAAACCTCATGAATTTGTCTACCAAATATCTTCATAACTCAATCTAAAGTCACTCTAATTCAATAGATTAATGTATCCCAAAGTTTTACTACCAGTTAATAAAGCACTAATGTCTCTTTTATGTCAAAGGGAAATCCCTCCCATTCTGCTACACCAGTCATCAGAGCTCCAGTCAGCTACACCTCTCAAAGACCTCCTTTTTCTCCTTACTATGCTGCTCTGTTTTCATAGGTCTTAGTATGATCAATGATGTGCACATCTGCATGTATAGCAAATAAAACGGAACGTTAATTTTTGCACTCATGCTCATTTAGTTGCAGTATATTGAGAAGCAAACTCTCGAGCACAGTGGTACTCCAGGCATGCAGGGTTGCTGCTTTGTATTTGTATTTTCTTACATATTTGTACATTCTTTCCAAATATCAGCAGTTACTTCAGGTGTCTGATCAAAAGTACTGCTAAACTGTATTTGCTCTGCTACTGCATTTAGAAGTAAGAATCCAAACAGGTAATATTTCAAGAAACAATGACAAATCCTGGATACTGTCTGTCTGTAAATTGTGTAGGAGCCTACTTTAGAGGGGTAATCCTCTTCCTTGGGATTCTGACTAAGGAAAAGGAAAGCAAGGTGATCAGTATTAGTTCCTTTATGTGACTTTTTTTTCCTTTCTTGGAAGTTTGGTCTTGTGAAGGGGCATGTGCATGGCCTTAACTGACTGTTCCTTTCCAAGGAGTCAGTATGGACTAAGAAATGTGGACCTATGTCAACAGTCTGCACGTGTGGTCAGATTCTGGTAAGTAAAGGTAATTTTTAAAAACTCCTCTGCTAGGAAGGGCATTTCTGTGAGGCAGAGTAGTATATAATAAGGAGGGTTGTTCCTGTAGATTCAGTTATCTTTTTCCAGATGCTCAGATTAATGTGCTGCATCAGTTATATAGCGATTTCTAATTCTAAGCCATATATTTCTCATCTCTATGGGCTTTGTGTATTAAGGATAAAAATATATGCATTAAATCATTCATACAATCCTTAACTGTGTACTTCAGTGTCCAGGAGTGTGTTTTATCTACCATTTAGTTGTTCATCTTACTGCAGTCTCCATTGATCCTGCGGATGCAAATGTGCGAGAAAAAAACTATCTAGGGCCTCTAGCCACCTTCAGTCGTAACCAACATGCACATGTCATTGAAAACCATCATTGCCATGTCTGTGATGTAGATGTGTAAGTATCTTTTCTTTTCCTTCTACTACTCTGTCTTCTTCACCATTATACTTCACCATTAGTCTTTAACGTTAGACTATAAGATTGAAATTGAGCCCCTGAAGCTCTATAGCGCGAGTTAAACTTCATCCTGTGGCAGGGTTCAGTTAGTTGGGTAGCTGCCTGCTGTCAAATGTGCGCATGGTTCTGTGTTTTATTTAATTGCTCACATGTTGTGTGGAGAGGGCTGTACTGTTCCCTGTTGTCTGGATGTTGGTGTTTGACCTAACAACATGTAACTTGTGCGTGTGTGCTTGTATCTGGCTAGATACTAATATGGTAGCAGGAAATGCTTGGAGGGCAGACATTAAGATCAAGCTTTGTAGAACTGCTAAAGGGTTTCAAATAAGAAATCAATGATCTCCAAATTAGAAAACACGCAGTGCATTGAAAGGCAAATTTTGCAGTGTTTGGGATTGTGGTCCAACGATGGCTGATATGGCCGATATGTTTGGGTGTTGAAGTGTTCTACATCTACCTGATGTAGAAGGTTTTCTCACTATTACCAGGATCTCTACTGCTGTATCCCCCTGTATTTGTGTCACTGGAAAGTCATGGTAATGAGGTGGTGCTGCCACACTAATGCCACCCTTTCTTTGGCAGGAGTGCCAAGTCAAAGCACTGTGGAACTTGCAACAAGTGTGTGTGTGGCTTTGATCACCACTGCAAATGGCTCAATAACTGCGTGGGAGAGAGGAATTACTGGTAAGAGACTGGCATTGTGACAGAAGCACAACACTGCAACAATAATGTCACCCCTTCTCTTCCCAAGATTCTCCTGCATCTCAGTCCAGTCTGTACTCAGCCACACAGAACCACTTTTCTTTCAGACCCTGGCTGAATAAAATCAGTCATGAGAAAACTAGATGGAAAATGCAAGCATGATTGTGACATTCAAATAACCAGGGATAAAACTCCTACACTTAGAATTTTGTAGCTGAACATCTGCTGAAGTTACAGCAGCATATAGGCACCTCTAATCTGTGCCAGGTTTACGGTAAAGAATAAGGAGGCTATCACTGATTATTGCTTCTCAGTTTACTTTCTTGCACTAAAACCACATGGAAAGCAAAGTTGTTACTGCAGGGTGCCCCGTTACACTGTCTTGAGATTTTGTGCAGGGAGCTCTGTCTGTCCTAGATATACTTGACTGTTTTGTAACCATGGTTGCTCTAAAAGGTCACAGTTTAGTCCTTCAGGGTAACAAATCAGAAGTAAGACTGTTAACCAGTATCTATCTTAAGTGTAAGAAAGCTTCACAGTAATTTGGGATAGCTGTCTATATCTCCATCTTTATTAGAGGTTGGGATTTTGAATTGTATGTGTGATGTTATTGAAGCTACTCAGATTTCTTACCTTCTTGGCAGGCTCTTTTTGAATAGCGTGCTGTCTGCCATTCTGGGCCTTGGGCTGCTGCTGCTCATTGCTTGCTACGTCTTTGTGGAGTTCTTCATTGACCCCATGATGCTTCGCTCCAGCCGGCACTTTGATGGTACTAGCAGTGCTTCAGTTGATCATCCTGTGAATCAGCCAGCATAGCTCGATATGGGATTGGATTCTGTGGGCTCTCCCACTGAGGAGGAACTCAATTCCTTACTCCTTCAATTTTTTATTTCTGCAAGAGTATCTCTGCTCAGCTGGACGGAATGTCTTTCCTTACAGAGCTAACTGCTCGTCCTAAAGGCCTTGCAGACACAAGATTTCTTAGGCGTCCAGTGCATAATGGGTCTGCAGCTACTTTTGAGTTAACAATATTTCCAGCTGTAAAGTTTAGTTAGAGATATTTAATGCCTGGATAATCTACTTACTTCCAACTCTTTTTGTTTTACAGCTCTAAAGAACCACACGGACCGCTGGTTTGTGTTTCTTCCTGCAGCTCCTGTTGAGACTCGGGCATCTGCCGTTTTGGTCACAGCTGGGATTTTTATTCTTCTGAGCCTAATGACCGTGATCCTGCTAGGCCACCTCTTGACCTTTCACATCTATCTTAGTAGGTATTATGTTCCTGTCTTCTGCATCCCCATTTCATTTTCGCTTAGCTTCTTCTACTCATTCTGCATTCACTGTGTGTTCACCTGTGTCACAAATATACACACATTGTGCAAGATTGCCATTGAAAAGGTAGAAAATTTGGATTTAAGATTATACTTCTGATTTTCCCCCAGTACCAGGTAGGCTTATCAGTGCACGTGCAATATGGGGCTTGCATTGGACCTGTGCATTCGTGTGTCTAAGCTGTGTTATCCTGGAACTGAAAGCACATGGGAGAGTAGTAGAGAGGCCAGGTGGGATGAACTGGTTAATTCCAGCTCAGTGCCAGTGATGGCAGATTCAGATTGGCTCCACATACAGGCTTTTGTGAGTCTCTTCACTGTGCTCCCCAGTACTTCTGTTGTGTGAGAGAGCCTGTTTCTCCGTTACCGCAGAGAAATGTGGATGGTATTGATCTAAATTTCTAATAGGAGGCCTGACGTCCAGGTCAAGGTCCCTTTATGGAAGTTGTACTGTATCGACACAAAATGACTTGTGGAATTTAGAGGAAGAGGTTTTTAGAAAGGCTCCTCATTAGATCTCCTACTTCTTGCTCTGTCAAGAAGGGATATTTTTGTTTCTTTATGTACAGATAGGCATCAAAAACCTTTTTTCATCCATCATCTAAGATTAAGCCAATGCTATTTGGCTGCCTGACGTAAGTCATGATGAGAAAAGATCTTACGCTTGCAGTAGTCGGTGGTGCCAAAACTAGGGAAGAAGGGATGTGGTGGAGGAGAAATGAGGACGGCAGTTACAGAGGATCCTTGGATGGATTTTTAGGTTGTCAGTTAACAGCGATGCGGATGCCAACACAAACTAGGTCAGCACAAACCAGTGCAGCTCCAGAAGGAAAATAGTTTCAGTGCTGAAGTGCACTGGGTGAGTGTTCCTCAGCTGGCATTAACATTACAGTTAGTGAGGTCATGGATGGTCGTTTTCCTTTTACAGCCTCTTTGAGCTTAACTTAAATTTGGTCACACTGCGATTTTGCTTTCTTGGTGGAATTGAAAGTTGACTTTGCTGGGTTAATGGCGATGCCTGGAGATTTCAAAGGTCGATCTAACACTGTAGAAAGACTAAAAGCATAACAAAGCTGGGGCCGCTCCAGGAAGATTTCTTTTGGATGAAAAATAAAGGATTATTAGGTTTAGTACTGCGCGGTATTTATCCTGTCTTTGTGTACAGCGTCCACAAGAGGGTGCTCCCTCCTTGGGATAAAGACATGCTTGTTCTTGTCAAACCGAAACGTGCATGTGTTACGTTAGTTCTGCTCTGGGTTTGAGGGATTTTTAGTTACTGTCGCCTCGGGGTGATTTTTTTTTCTCTTTCAGAATAAATTTTGAGCCAACTTAACTTTTATTTCTGGACGAATTTAAATCTTTATGACTTACATGGAAACAGAGTTTACTTATTGTTAATTTTTGTTAACATTTTATTACATTAAAATCTGCTACCCTATTGAAACTGATTCCAGCTGTGCAGAAGTGTGGTGTGTAAGTCCTTGCTTAAAAGGAGCGATGTTACCATATTGAAGCCTATATTGTGTGTTCCATATGAGTGTGCATTACACTTATAACTGGGATTCAGGGAGATAGACAAAGTATGTCTGGTTTAAATTCCTCTTACTTCACACCTGGAATTGTCAATAGTCTCATCTGAATACTTTAAGGTAGACAGTGTCGGAATGAACTGTCTAACCTCTTTTGGGACTAGAAATAGAGTTTACCAATTAAAAAGTAATTATTGCTCATGAGTATTTCTTCATAAACCTTTTTTTTTTAAATAATTAAATTACATAAATAAAATAGCACCCCTGTGAGTGGTATTGCCTTTAAGCTTCACATAAAAAAACATGGCTTAAGTCAGGTATGGCTATGAAAATTTTAGAATCTAGTTTTGTTACAAGCACAGTGAAATTTTCAGAATTACTGTCCTGATTTTAATTACTCACTGCTATCACTCAAATGGAAGAAAGGAGGTTATTCTCAAAATAGTAGGTCCATGTATGCAAAATTACGAGTCTTGATTGAGACTCAGTTCTAGAGGCATTCAGTGAAGCATGGCACTTCAGAAGTTTGGAGGGAGGATATTTTTTTTTTCTTCAATACTGAGAGGCCAATAGTAAGCGGAATAAAAAGAAAAAAATAGTAGGGATATAGGAAGGGAATATAGGAAGGGATATGGGGCTTTTCACAGGCTATGATTATATATTGCACAGTATGTGCTGCAGTGTTATCTGGCCAGACAACTGCAGTATTTTTTAACTAAACAGCTCTATTAAAATATTTTAAAAGTTTCACGGTTAAGTATTCAGAAACCAACAAACTCTAAATTAAAAATGGTTTATAGCCCTTTGCTTATGAAGCAATATTCTGTTTCTCAAATAAAGCATACAGTACCATTCTAGGAGCATTTGCCGTCACCCTGCACTGTCCCCATTAAATGCATTCACTAATCACTTGGCTGCAGACTCACATTCATTTTTATGGTCTGTCTTCCTGGCCAAATGGATCTTGAATTCTTATTTATTCATAAGGTCATTGCTTTAACAGGAGGGGCACCTTCTCCTCTGCTCTCCCTCACTTTCCTGTGAAGTAGTCCTGTGTTTAGGCCATGGTTTTGAGAAGTAAGATGTTACTGATACAAATGTCTTCAGGCAGAGAAGGATTTTAAGTCTGGATGGCCCACATCCTAGGCATCTGCTTTAACTAGTATGCTTCTGTAAAAAGGAAGAATGACTACCAGGCTGTGCACTAAAAACCTTCAGCATCCATTTCTGGGTTTTGTGCTCTAAAAATACCTACCATAACAGGGTCATTATGGGAGGAATACCTGAGTTTTGGATCCTCGTAATGTTTTGGGTCTCATGAAGAAACCAAGTGGCTCAGAAACGTCACATACTTTTGGTCATTCATGGAAGCAGATGTGTTTGTGTGGGGGAGCCCTTCAGAGCACATAAGCTCAGGCACATATAAACTCTGAACACGTCTATTTGGCACCAGATAGGTTGGGCATTTAATGCTCACTGTTTTGGACATTAAGTGTCTCGATCTCCTCTACAGGACACACTAATGTGCTGAATTTCTTTTCTCCATTTAGCATCACATACCTTCTGACTACTCACTGAGCTTTCTGTATGATACAGATCTTACCCATGTTGGGTATGAATAATGGATTTGCTCTGAAATGAGCTGAATAAATTACTACAGTATAGAAGGCTGTACTGTGTATATGAGGCTTTAGAAGAATACTGGGACTATGAGAAAGTGTGATGATGAGAACAAAGGATATAGAGATATACAGTGCAAAGGTACTTTTGGCTTAGAGTATCATCAGTCTTCATGTTTACAGTTACTCTTTGATTGTGTAGTTATTCAGACTGTTTGTATAAGTGTAATCAGGGAGTGGCCTTTCCTGCACTGACAGCTCTCTTTCTTTCTTCCCAGTGTGGAACAAATTGACTACATACGAGTACATCCTGCAGCAGCGTCCCCAGCAAGAGGTGAAAGAGGTGGACAAGCAACTGGAGTCTTGTCCCTCCCAAGTGAGACCCAGTCAGGTACTTGTGGTACTTGCAGTCCATTTCTCAAAAACAGCCTCACTTGTCCACAGTGTAAAGTTTGCTTCACTTTTGCAAGCTCCCAATTTTAGAGGCAGTTGCTAAAGATAAGACTTCAGAGGTACTTTGGTGGAGTTGAGTAGGATGTGAGAGAGTTTAAGGCTTGAAATGCGATGAACACTTCAGGCATAAGCAAGTACTGCTTTCAAAGGAATCAATCCCACCCACTCTTCTTCCACCACTTGTTTTGGGCCCTATACTATCTATTCTCTTCTGCCAGCGCAGCTGTTCATTACAGTCATGCAGTGAACAGGGTGGGGGAACTCATCTGGGTAAGGATAAACTTTATTAAAAAAATAGTTGAGCTCGTGTTTAGCTGGCCCAGCTCCCTCCCATTTGGTTCACCAAGCAGTCACATAAATGCCTGTGTCAGCATGAATGAGGATGACTGAAGAGTGGGAAGGGTCCTGTCACTGGAAAGGACAGGACCATCTGTTTTGGTGGCAGTGCACATCTTGCTGGTTTATGTGAGTGGTATCACAGGTCGTGACTGAAGGTGAGACAGGCTCTAAGGCTGGAGAAACTGGGGCTAATCATCAAGCAGCTAATAATACCAAATAGTTTAACCATCTTGAAAAGGAAAGGGACACCAATAGTCTTCAGAAATGACCCAGATATCTGCTTTTCTTTCAACTGAGACTACATAGTAAAAAGGGTCCTTGTGAGTACCGTGATGTTGATCTGTATCTCTGTAGAAAGATTTCTACAAGCTGTTTAATGCTATTACACTCTGCAGTGGCATATATATTCCGCTATGAATTGAAAGGTTCAGTGTCATTTATTTTGCTGCAAGGCAGCTCTATCCCTGGAGTTACTCAAAATTTGAGTGGACAAATTTTGTACTGGCTTTGATGGGGGTTTGACTAGAAACTTCCAGAAATTCTTCCTAGTCTAAATTATTCTGCGATTCTGTGAGCCTGTGTAACTCTATCTAGCTTTATGCAAGTAAGTTACCTACTATACAACCAGTTTTATGTTTCATAAGAAATTAATTAAATCCAAGCTTTATCCAGGTATTCTGTGTAGAGATACTGGGATCTCTCTGGACTCATTCATAGCTTTTCCCTATCAAAGCAAAGGGGAAAGTGAGCTAATTCCCTTTCGTATAATATGAAGACCCCAGCTTTTCGTGTACATTTTTTTACTGCCTTGGAAAAGTTGAACTTTCAGTTTAAACAGAGGTTTCCATAACAACAAAAATATTTGGCACTTTGTCTCATAGAGCTTTGCTTACCATGAAAATTAGAACAATAATAAAGCATTAGCTCTAATCATTTCCTAGTTACTGAATTTTGATTGGTAGACTCGGTGTGTGTGCACATTTGGGATATAGCCATTCAATAATGGCTGCGCTGATGCTTGTCTAGGTATGTGTGAATATGGTTAATTTGAAGCAGCAAGCCCGGAAGAAGCAGGGTGAAAGGAGTGCTGTGTTTCAGGACTGCAGTTAGTACCTTGGGGAACAAGAATGACTGGATGATGCCCAGTAACATTGTTAAGAAAAATGTTAACCCACCAGATTTTCCTTGTTTCTTACATAGCAACAAGAGATAAACACAAACAAATAGACTGGAGTAGGAGTACACCAAGTGACTTGCCTTTTGTAAGCTGTGTTGACTACAGCCTTCTTTAGCTTGAACACAGAAATCCTTTGTAATTGGTCCAAGATGTTGCAAGCATAAAATGGAAATCATCCTCTTCCCACTTTTGTCTCAACTGTTCATTCATTTCAGGGAGTAAGAAGAAACATACATTTCCCCTTTAATCCTTGGTTTTGAGCCTTATTCAAACTTGGGTGTTGGTTTTGGCTTCAGTTTTCCATGTTTGTCTGTGGTGAAGTCTTCAGCTATGTTCAAGTTAAAGGATTCTTGTTCAGATTAAAGGATTTTTATGTGCTTGTAGAATCCTTCTCAGAACATGCACAAAGTGAAAGCCCTAATTTTGCACACTTGAGTGCAAAACAGTTGGACATATACATGCAAAACAGTTGGACATATACAGCCTTTGCCTCTATTACTATACCCAAAGCAGCATATGCAAGTAACAGTTTTTTCTGTAGGCAGTTGCATAGCAGACCAAATAAATATGAACTAAACCAAAAATGATGCTTTAATGCATAATTGCATTCATACCAGGGAGCTGCTTTTCATAGTGAGGCCAGCTGGGATGTGATTTTTTTCACATTCCTAAAGCTTTGAACTTGCTTTGGACACTGATTCAGGTTGGTGAGGTTTGATTTTAAATAATAAACACAGATTTTACTCAGCTTCCCTCACATTTTCAATATAGCTTCTCTCTTCCAATGTCTGGTTAAGATGAACCTACTCTTCACTTTCAGCCTCAACACTTGCAACAGACACACTTTCCCTGGGATAAGAACCATTTTTTCCTGTTCAATTCTGCCTCCCCTCCAGCCAGACGACATTTCAGGGCACTGGCTGTCACTGAAGTGGATGGTGAGAGCAGCTGCAGCAGGCAAGGGATCTGAATTCATCCTGAAGTTGTAACCATGAAACTTGGGGTGGACACGGCTGGTATTCAGCCTCTAGAGGAAGTCTGAGCATGACCAGGATTTGCAAGGTGGCAATGAACTTGGGCGGTCTGTTGATTGAGCAGTCTATTTTCAGCAAGAGTAAAAGCTGAATCCTAACAACCCAGTTGCAAAAGGTGGCTTCGTCTTGCTGTTGCAGTTGAAGGATGCTGGCTGTCCTGCTAATGACTGTGGGAGCGGAGGGAGGCTGAGACTCTGCGCTGTGGTTGTAGTTTTTGTCACACTGAGAGAACGTTGTGTTTTCTACTGATCGAGCCTTCTTCCATTTGCTTCTGCTAGTCAGCTCTAATGCTTTACTTTCATTTATGTGGCTGCTTTGGTTATACATAATTTATAGAAGGCTGAAATGAACAAAATGGATTTTAAAAAGCTCTTTCATTCCCTGCTTGAAAAGAGTTATTCATGATATTCTCAAGATGTATCCTTTATTAATATCCTTTGAAATGCCAGTCTTGCAGTCCTGTTTGTACGCTGTGGACATTGAGTCCTGATCGTTTTCAGTTACTCTGCGCGGTCTTATGAGGATGTCTCCTGCTTCAGCTCATTTCAGCCATGGTGTGCTTTCCTCTGAAAAGACCTATATCTTCCTGCCTGTATGCTTACAGTGACACGAGATTGTCGTGTCTCGTGTCTGGTCTCCTTCATTTGTGACTCAGGTGCATGAGGCTTGAATGTAAATGTTAATAATTTGGTCCCCAAGGAGATTTGAGGAAACATTTATGTACTCTTGGTGTTCAGTTGATGATGAGCAATGATTTGACTTGAGTTACAAGTTCTATTTGAAATACATGTGATTAATTTCTGCAGATTATTAATCCTGCACTTGGATAAACCCTGCATATAATAGCCCCAAATAGCATAATTCTCAAATCAGAAAGTTCTAATGTTTCGGATTGCTAAACCAATTCCCTTCAAATTTGATGTCACCACCTATAAAACAGCTGCAAATTCCTTTCCACCTCTTTTTTTTTTTCTTTACAAGACCAATTAAATTCAGAGCATGTTACAAAAGGCTGAAGTCTTTCCAGTTTGGCAACTCCCTTATCTAACAATTACACGAGTACCAAGACTCCAGACAATGATGCCAAGATGTTCAAAAGCAACTAGTAATTTTGGAAGTATCTCTTCTGGTGTGTAAAGAAGGCTGGCCAAAGTTGATCAGACCAGTGTGCTGGCCAGTTGTGGAAGTTGAGAAAGAGCACAGGAGCTGTAGTCCCCAGTACACTTTCCCAGCACTTGGCAATGTGTTAGAGGCTTCTGGAGCACAAAACTTCGAACGGCTTTGTATTTGCTTTGGTTTCTCACACAAACTTTTCTCATTTCTTCTTGAATCCATGTAACATTTAGCACCTGCAGCATCCTATGGCAGTGAGTGCTACAGCTTATTTCCATGCTGTGTCAAAAATGCAGCCTTTCTTCTGTTTCTTTGGAAACTACTACCTGATTTTTTTCATTTGATGCTCCCTAAATGTTGTGTTAGAGAGATGGTAAACAATTATTCCCCATTTGCTTTCTCCGCTCATACCTGTCCTGAGTATTTCCTCTCCTGACTGAAAAGCCCTGACCCATTAGCTGTTTCTTGTACAGAAACTGCTCCATACCTTTCATTGTTCCTGTCACTCTTCTCTATATCTTCTTCCAGGTCTTCTGTGGGGGAAGATGCTGGAACACTATACAGAATCCAGTGTCCAGGCTGCTGATGAATTTATTCAGTAACAGGAAACTATTTTCTGTTTTCTTTTTTTATGCCTTTCCTTTTCATTCCTATCATCTGAAATTATTTCTTGGCTGCCACTGAATGTGCAGCGCCATGAATTCTTTTTCTAGTTTGGAGACCATTGCTTCATATGTAAAGTTTACACTACTTTTCCCACATGCATCACTTTACATCTTTACATCTAACAATATTGATTTTCGTGTGCCATTTTATGACCCCATAATTCAATATTGGAAGAATCTTCTGCAACTCTTTGCAGTTGGCTTTCATTTTTATTGCCTTACATAAGGGAGTATAATCACCAGACTTCATCTCACTGTTCTGCTCTTTTGTCGACTGTTTATGAATTTGTTGAAGTGCAGAGGCCCTGGGTCTCTCAGGAACCCGCTTGTGGGATGTCCAACTTTGACTTCATTTTCTCAAGTTTGCTGATCAGGCTGTTCAGACAAATAGGTCTTCATCAGCTTGTTTAAGCTTTTTTGGAAGCTAATGCCTATTGCATTTAAAATGCCTCTGTCTTTACCACCTAAAAGTTGCCTTGAAATGTATATGTGTCTTTATAGTCACTGCACACTAAAATGTTTAAGAGGAAGTTGTCTTGCTAATTATTCAAGTTTAATAGCAGCTGAAAAGTAGTGTCAAGGTTCTCCTGAGCATGGTTTATCCTTTTTGACAACAGGGCTTCATACCCTGCGTCACTTGGTACTCTGACTATCTATCTTAACTGTGTCCTTCTGAGGGAGAACTGGGAGCCCTTTTCTGTAATGCAGACACTTGGATTTAGGAGACTTATTCGTTAAGTCTTCTTATATGTTTATGAAAGTATGTAATTTTAAAGTTCAGGATGGCATTACTTTGAATTCATCTATACCTGAGGCAAATGAACGATATATCACATTCTTTTTTTAAAAAACAGCACTGTTATTAGCCATACAGGATTCACACAAGAAACAGAAAATACTTTATGTTTTTCCTATATGTTGCATGCTTTCATTTTCCTCACCTCCATTTTGAATTTAAAAGAAATTTTTTGCATTCACTGCTTAACTCCTATGATTGAACTGTATAACTAATGAGGGCTTTAAGTGTTATTTTGAATGTGGTCCCAAGAAATGATTAAGCTGGTCTCCCTAAGTGCACTCTGATTTGATTTTGAATCACATGAAATACTGGCTGGACAAAAGAATGAATCAGGGACTTCTAATTGTCCCAATCTTGGTTTTCCATCTTCTTAAGCAGCAGACTCCTGCTGAGTTTCGGCTGTGCTAGCTGTAAGGATGGAAAATGCCTGGCATGTAGCTGAGGAAGGAGGAAGAAGACATCTCTGTAGTGAAAATGCCTCTTCTCCTTATCTCTTTCAGTCCATATTGGTCTGAAAATGTTAATTCTTTTGGTTTTGTTTTTGTTTTCAGGAAGCAGACTTTTTTTCACATAACCCTGGCTATACAGACCCTGGTATTCAAGTAGAGGAGTTCTCAACAGTAACTTCAGGAAAAGGGTGAGTAAAGTCATAGATAGGAGTCTCCCAGCAGCATGTATGGTGAATAGGAAATTGTCATCAAAGTCACTGATGGATCCTAAGACAAAAGTACTTAGGAGGATAGGGAGCACCAATGTTTTGACCAAGGCATGGTGAAATCTTCGAGTTTCAGGAGGGTAAATACCTGCAGGAGTACTTGTCTCCCCTCCCCTGAGAAAATATCTTTCCTAGAATACTGTGTTTAGGCTGTTTTATATTAAAATTACTTTAAAGCTGCCTGATTTGTCCTGTAATTCCTATATTGAGCTCATTATAGTTATATGATTTCATGCTGTGAGAGATGAATCACAACAGCAAAGTTTGTAACACAGGCAAGCACTCATGGGAAAGCACCAACCTTGTCTCTTAAGTAATCCTTGCCTATTAACTCATGTCCCTGGGGAAGGGAGAGGAAACCCTTCATATTTTGCTCAGTTGTGCAGGAAAAGTTACCCTGCAGTGTTGCTGGGAATGCTGTGCAAGGCGGGGGATGCTTTGGTCAGGCAGATTTGTACGTGCAAGCAAAGTAGGCATCAGAGTTAAATCGTGTCTAAGGGAAGCATCTTGTATATCTTTAGCTTTTCAAAGCTCTATGTCCGCAATGATGAAGCTGACCCTGAGCAGAGCTCCTCTCCTGACCTCCCATCTCTTCACTTTGCGGTCTCTTCTCAGGTAAGCAGGAGACTTGCTACATACCGTAACACCTGACGACTCACCAAGTTGCATGGGCGCACACTCACTCTAGTGTGAACTGTGGTTACCTCCTTCACACACATGCTCTACCTGTCCTCAGAGTGTATGTGCAGGTATGGCTGTGCCCTGCAGTCACTACATCCAAGTGATACTCTCCTGTCTCAGCTTACACATGATCAGATATATTCTGCAGTTCCTTCATAAGCTTGCAGCTCAGCTGTAATACATGGAACTTGTACAATATCTTGCTGCTCCAGTGCAGTTCAGTGACTGTATCTATACTACTTTGTTGATGTAACAAGCTGTGCATGTTTCTGTAGAGCAAAATCTAACAGTTTATACGTTCAAATATGGAAGTTAAAGCATCTGCCCAGGGAAAGATGGTGTGTGTGGATATGAAGCTTGAGTGTATGAAACAGCTGTCCAAAGTAAAGTTTTCTGCACTCTTGATATTCCCGTACCTATGTCCAGATGCTCTCCCCCCTTGCTCAAATGGCAGGTGGTGGTGCTCTCCCTTTTTCCTCCAAGCTTATTAATCAAAGTCTTGTCATTTAGATGATAAGAAAAATTCCTTTTCAACTATACTTGTACTTTGGACAAGAGCTGTCTCTCTCTTGGGATGTCCTGTGCTATGTGACTTTTGGTCCCCTCTTCTAGTTTGACTCTACAAATGCATTTGTCTACCAGTCTCTCATACATGCTCCAGCTGTATGAGACAACAGCTTAAAGGTGCCTACACACAGAGAATCGCTGTATGCAGACAATGTATGTGTTCATTAATACCTGTTCTCTATCATTGCTTTATAGTAACTCAGTCTTAAACTATAAAATATTCTTGGTCTTTCGTCATACTTAATGCTCATTATTAAAAATAGGAGGAATTAAAAAGAGGTAGGAACTAAAAAAAAAAGAGTGTCTCATTACTTTGGGCTGATGAAGTGACTTCCCTTCTCTTGGGCCACTTGCTTTCACAGCGACAGAAAAAAAGAAGAAAGAAGACGCATAAGGCTTCTTCCTCAGCAATGAATGGCAGATCTAAAACACACGCTAGACCTTGGCCCTCTTTCCCAGATCCCCAGTCAGGTGAGAGTGCACCAGTCAGCTTCTCTGCTTCTGGATTGGATTTCTGGTTGCTGGCACACAGAAATGAAGTGTGTCATGAAACCCAGCACTGGCAGAAAGTTAACTTGCCTAAGACGGGAAAATGAGTGCTTCTGAGTACTTGGAGATACTCTAAATGATCAGACTTGGATACACTGCTGAGTGTAGAATTCTGTACATTTTCATATCTAATTTTGCATAAATATATGTATGATTTTCTTTAACACTAGTGGATCAACCATGTCAGAGTTTCTGGGCTTGTTGACGTCTTTGTGAGGCTGAGGGCTCGCTCTCTCTCTCTTCTTAAGCTTTCTTCTCCCTTTCTTTCCATCTGTAGAGTTCCCAGTCATGGCTGCTGCCACCTCTTCTTCCCACAGCCTTCGCCTCTTAGTGCCAGCTTTTCCTCTGAGAGCTGCTGTGCCCCCCAGCAGCATCGGCCTCATCCAGGTGGCAGGACCCCCAGCTGACTCAGAGTCCGCCGAGTCCATGCATGAGATTCCTGTGGCTCAGACTCGCCTTGGGAGCATGTCCCTTCATGGGCCTCCTAAGAATAGCTCAAGCAACTCTCAAGACTATCCCTTGTCCCCAGACAATCCCAGAGGCGACAGGAAGAAGAATCTGTACTCTGGGCACAAAGTAAAAAGGAAAAGCTGCCAGCAAGACAGAGGCGTGGAACAAGACCTGGAACTTTTTTCTAAGATTCCTGCTGTGTTTGTAAGTAAGAGCAGTGGAGAACCTCATGTCTCTCAGCCCCAGCCCAGTGAGAGCACATCCGAGCCACACCACAGAAAATGCACCAGCAAGCAACATGTGGGCAGACATGATCCGTGCTTCAAGGACATAAGGACAAACACCACAGCGGCCTAATGATCAGCTTTCCAAAGCCATAGCCTTTGGGGACAAGGCAAGAGGTTCTCTTCCTATTTGTATGTTGCTATTCAAAGATCTTGACTCCAGTGACTCATCTTTTTCCCTGGAGGTAGCAGTGTCCCTTTACCTGATGATGTCCATCTTCCAGCAGAACTAGCTGACAGGCAGTAAAAACCCCGCTGCATCATTGTTTCTGGCTGCTGCCTATTCCTAAGCCAGGAGTGCCCCCAAGCCCAGTTCCACTCTCCTTGTCAAGGGGGAACAGTCTCCCCTGATAGAGACGTGCCCAGGGCTGCCACTGGTTAAGGACTGCAGCGTTAGTACTCTGTAGAGTGCTGAGGGACTCATCCCTGCACTGTGTGCTTGCTATCAGACTGCAGTAAGACATTTCTTGCTACCCAACCAAAAGCAAGGGGCAATAAGGTGGCAAACCTGTGGTAGGCATGTTGCTAGAGAGCACTCGAGTGCTTTCCATAGGAAAGGGCTGTACCCTCCTGGCTCTCTGCACACTAGCACTGCAGTAACTTTCTGGGAGAGTGTGTGGGGAAGAACAAGGCTGCATCTTTGTTGTTCCCTGCACCCTGAAAACTAAATTTCCCATCTGCTTACACCCTGTCAGTCTTTGGATCATGCACAGGGGCTTCAGCAGGTGGTCAGGGAATAACCTCAGGATTGCCCTGTCCCTATACCGCTTTCCACTGTGTGCCCTCAAGCCAAGTTCACCAGCATGTATTCTGTAAGGCAGCGTAGTTTGACCTGCTCCACCTTCCCAGCAGCCTGGGGTGCCCCACAGTGCAGCTTTCTCATCAGAAGCTCTGGCATACAGCAGGTCCTGAAACCTTTCAATTTCCTAGGCTGCCAGATCCACATCAGTCCACAGCCAAGCCTGGAGTCTCTGTATTGCAGAAAAGTCCCACACCAGACACTGAGGCATGTAGCCAGTGCCTGGAGTCACAGCACCCTGTGCTGGTGGTGAGAAGCAGAGAGCTGTCTGGGCTGCCACGCTACAGTGCATTCCCTGCCCTCTTGGCTTCCCCAGGCAACATGCCCCGTTTCAAATTCCTGGCTGAGCGCTGAGGCTGGGGCTGCCAGCAAGCCCAGATCTGCCCAGCAGCCAGCTAACCTCAGAGCCCTGGATAGCAGCTACGCATACATCCCAATGGGCCTTGCCACTGGCATGGATGTGCCTGACACGATTTGTCATTTGACAGCTGCGGCACCTGCACAGCCCCTGCCTCCCCGGCACAGCCAGTGCCCTGAGCAGCTGGCTTGACCAGTTGCACCATTTCTGGACAGGCCCCCAGCACTGTACGCTGCTGGCATGTGTGAACACATAGGTGCACCAGCAGAGAAGAGGAAGCCTAGGAATTCTTTATCACTCTACCAAATGTTCTGATGCATGGAAACTGCAAACAACCCTTTCTCCAGACTACAGTGGGTGCAGGTTAGGGAAGGACAAGACAAAGCATGGTCCTGTGTGAGTCGAGCTAAGCTGTTCCTCCCCTTGCCTAGCTCAGTCTGCAAGCATTCATCAGAAGTGGTTTAGAACAGGATAGCATCTCTGGGGACAAATGCTCTTTGGGCACAGCAAACATGGGACAGGCAGGCTGGACTCCCAGTCCAGGAGTTGTATGCACTTCCCAGCCTGGCTGTTGCCCATCATCCCAGTGCTCACACTGGCTTCTGTGCTGCTCTGAGGTGCATGCAAAGTCCACTTCCCCTGGAGCTTTAGGCCCAGACAGTTTTCTTTCTGGAGAGCTCAATTCAGCAGAAAGAGGCAGGAAGGCACCTGCTGTATGTTGAAAGCCTCTTCCCATTCCAGTAGCACCCCTGAATGCCGGCAGCTGGCCCAGCTCCCTCAGGAAGCACCCCAGCACTATCACCTGGCCAACACCATGCTGTGTGGTGCTCATGCAGTGGACATTTCAAGTAGTGCTTGCCTTCAAGGAAAAGGCAAAGTGCTGCAGCTGCTCCTGGAGACACATGATCCTTGCAGAGGTGAAGCTGGAGTAGGGGAGTCCTCCCTTTGCTGAAGGGTTTATGGGGTAAGTGTGGCTCATAGACAGGACCATCCAGTCTGAGCACTCCCTGGGACAGTCCTTGGGAAATTCTGGCAAGGCAGCGTAGACACAATCACTGACCCCAGGCTTCTTTAAAGGGCTGTCTTACCATCCTTTTATGTTGTCTGATTTTTGACTCTTGAAAGAGCTGGAATGAGGAGCCTTGACTCTTCATCGAATTATGTGAGCCATTGATCAGCAAAAGTGAAATCTCATGTAGCTGTTGAAGTCATTATGTCTAAATTTGCAGGAAGGCTGGGCCTGTGGTCACACTCCTTGCAGCTTCCCTTGTTGCCGTGGCCAGTGGTACCCACTGGCAGTGTGACCCTTTGGAAAAGCAGGCGTGTATGGGACCAATCCTTGTGGACCAGCAGGCATGGCACTGCTTGTCTGCAGAGACCAGGGCATCTGCTCACTGAGGGATCCTGGTTAGACAAAATCCTTCCAGTTGTTTCTCCTCGTGTCTACTATCATCCAAGAGAACTGGGCTTACGGTTTTCAAAGGCCAGCTGTCCCTCCACCCAGAAAGCATTGGTAATTTCTCTCCAACAGGTGCCCCTGAGCAGACCTCATGTGTTTTCTTGCCCTTTGTTCATGCAGAGCCTGCCCCAAAGTCATATATGGAGCTCTTTAGTAGTTCTGTCCACAATAAAATTTTCTATGCCCTTTGCTAAATAGTTTCCTCCTTTTTTGCAGTCATTCATGTATCTGCCTGGTTGATGGCCCCACAACTTTTCCCTGCACCTCTGATGTCCCAGCTGGGCTTAGCATCTTAACCTGTGTGTGGGTGACAGCAGTCCCCTCTCTGTAGGTCTCTATGGACTGCCTTCCCTGAGGGGTAGGGGATAGACCACCTTCTCCAGGAGGTACGTAACTCCAGCCTGGTTTCTGTGCTGCAGCAGAGCGAGCACCACAGGGAGGAGGCCAGTCTGGCTGTGCACCATGCTGCAGGAAGGCTGCTGCGCCCTTTGGGGTGAGTGGAGCTGGGTTTCCTGGTCTGTCATGTGTCCAAGGAAAGAAAGGTCCAGCATGTCCCAAGGTGTCAGGTTCTGAGCACAAGCTGGGAAGGAAAGGGATGTCCTACACTGCTAGCAGTTTGCTGGGACATGACCCTCTCCCAGAGCACAGGGCTCACCCTCAGGTTCACCGCTTAGTTGTCCTCCCCTTCCCAGGCTGTGCTCACCTGCCCATTGTCCTACTGACAATGGCCCGTAAGCCCCAAATTCCCCTGCCACACACACAGTCACCCACCTGAGAAGGGTCTGCCTCCAGAGACCCCGACAACCAGTGCAGAGCCCCATATGCTGCTGAGCTGTACTGGTTCTGTCCTGCCCTGCAGGCTTCTCTGCAAGGAGCAGGAGCCCATGCTTTTTGTTGGAGGCCACCAGGATGTCCTGGGGACCCTGATTTGGGAGGTAGGGAAGACATCCTTCTGCTCCCTTCAGCTGAGACATGGAACATTTTCTCCACTATATCAAGTGCTGGAGGAGGCAGAATAAATCAAGGCTGCAAAATGTGCAATGCCTTGTCCGTGCATTGGGGTAGCTGGGTGCTGAGCGAAGAGCCAGGCCCCAGCAGGATGGGCTCCCAGCGCTGCCAGCGTTAGACTTTGATCTCCTGAACCTCTCATGGGTGGCAGGCAGGATTGTGTATGCCACATGGTGTTTGATTTTGTCTGGGTTCTGTGTTTTCACCACAACCATATTAAAGGAGGACTGTTGAAGATGCATATTGGGCACCCAAGAGTGAAAATGGTGAGACTGACATGGTTTTAGCTCCTGGGAGAACTGCTCTCTGCCCCAGATCAGTTCCCAGCAAGGATGAACCTTTGCAAGTGCAGTTGAGCATCTCAGCTGAGCTGCTTCATGCCAGGAGGGCCTTTTGCAGATGCCACTTTGCAATATATTCGTGCCCTGAAAACCCCGGCTTTGGGTGCTGTGTGGTATCCCACAAAGTTGTGGAAATTTTCCATGGCAGGCAGTTGGTACCCTTCCAGGATGGTCACAGCAGGGGCAGGCACAGCAGGCGCAGGCACAGCCGGCGCAGGCACAGCCTGGGCTCACTCCTTCCCCACCTCATTTCTGTCCTTTTGGGACCCTAATGCTGATACCTGTGGGTTCAGGTGCCGTGGGTATTTCTGCTGCCCAGGCAAGGCTGACGGCTGCTGCACTGGGTGAGGAAGCTCCATAGCAGACCTGTGGCAGTAACCAAAAAGAAGGAGTCACATTAGAGTACCGCCGCAGAGGCCACCATGCAGGCAGAGCGGTCCTGGACACCACACCAGAGGATTGCAGTGACCGTGAGCGAAGCCCTTGCTACAGCCCAAGGCCATCAGAGAGCTGGGTAAGGTGACAGCAGAAGTCCTGATGCCTTCAGCTCCCCATCGCTGCAGAAGCATTGAGGTCTGGCATCCCTGAGCAACTTCTCCAGCACTAAAAGTTTTTTTGCCAGGGCACGAACTCTCCCATCAGCAGGAGGCAGCACCCTGGACTGGCCATTCCCACAACGAGCTGCTGCGGCTTTTCATCAGGAACAAGCAATGCCTTTGCAGGATGGTGACAGCTTTCCGGAGTAATTTAAAATCATAAATCCCAGTCCCTGGCCACTTGCCAGCGGCTGTGCCAGGCCTCGCAGCGCGTTCCTCTCTCAGCCTTGGCGTGGGACGTACGCCCTGCTTGCTTTCATCTTTGGGTGTGACTCAAGTTTCTTAGTTTTCTCTTTGAAGTCAAGGGGACCTTCCTTTGGGAAACCATTTTTGGTGAGTCTGTTCCTGGACTCTGTTTTTGACACGTCCTGAGAGCATCTCAAGGGGCTGCCTTGAATTGCAGGAGGGAAGAAGGAAGGTCCTATCAGAGGAGGGTGCATTTTCCCCCTCCTCTCTGCCCTGTGCTGTGCATTGCGGCTGGGACCCCAGCTCAAGCAGTGGACCCCCCTCAGCTCTGTGCGCCGCTGGCACACCCGACATGCACACATGCACGCCACAATTGTGCTGCTCATCAGCCACAGCTAAGCCCCATTAATGCCTTGTGGACATGCTGTTGCTGGGGTTACCGTATACATATTGCACAACCTCCGAAACACTTCCCTCTGTTTTGTAGCAACTTGTGCTAGAAAAGCAGCGTTCCCGCATAACCTCATCCCACCCCAGATGCAGCCAAGCCAGCGACTCATTCCTGAAACAAGATGACTCTGGGGAGCCTGTGGTGCCCAGCCCCGGGGGAGGCAAGAGGCAAAGAGGACAGAGGGTGAGTGCAGAGGGTGCTCTGAGGTTGTGCTTGTGCTCCTGTGCAAGCTCTGAGCTGCACCCTGGAACAGTCACAGCACTCCAGGGCTCTGTGTGAAGGTAGGGAGACAGGCATGGTCCTAGCAGGGACAAGCCCCACATCCGAAGCCGTGTCTCAGAGACACTGAGCTGTGAGCCTCAGCATGTCTCAGGTAAGTGCTGGAGTTATGCGGCTCATTAAGCTCCCCAGGGCAGGAGACAGCCTGGGAGCATCCTGACCTTTACTGGAAATCGCAAGAAGGGAAAGGTGCCCAGGGAGCTGAGAAATGAACCGTGTCCATGCTCCTCCACCACATCACAGGACCTGTGCAACCTCCTCCTCAGCTCCTGCCTGTGCCACAGGCTCCAGACCAAGTCGCAGCCTCCTCCTGGGCTTCCTTTTCCGGGCTGCATGAGGAACAGCAGGAGCCAGCCAAGGACGTGCTCTGTCCCAACAGGGCTGTCATGGTGACAACAAATGCACAACAAACCCTGGCCCTTAGGAACTGAAACCCGACCTGCTCAACCCAACCCCATGGGGCAACTTGCCAGCCCTGGCTTGGTGCTCCCTGCTCACCCAGCTCTCCCCATGTGCCACCTCTTGGCTCTTCGGGCTCTGCAGCCCCCAGGGCCAGTTGGAGCTCCAGCATAAGAGCTGCTGATGTGCCCAGCCCCAGCTCAGCTCCTGCCTGTTGCCAGCTCAGTGAATCTGGGCTCTTGTGCTGCCTGCTGCTGCCAAGCCCTGCCAGAGCTGCTGCAGGGTGGATGCTCCAGCCAGCATTACCTGGGCTCCTCTCCGGAGCTGTCAGCTGGAAGCAGAGCCAAAGACACCTGCTTCAGTGAGGAGTTGCAGGGCAAGCTACGGACAAGGCTGTACCTTCAGCAAGGTAGGCTGTACCTACCTTAACCACACTCCTCTGTATGGCAAGCTCAGTTACTGCCCTCTCCTTAAAGCAGAGAGCAAGTGAGCAGCTCTTCCCCACTTCTGCGGGGTGGGACGACAGCCCTAGGTCCTTGCTGGCCTGCGTGGAGGCTGGTTTAAACTCCCACTTCACAGACAGACACTGTAACCTCTGACCCTCTGCACTTTGGGACCTGCTTTCATATTTTATGAAGAGCTGGAAGCGTGTGTGTTCAGGACAGAGTCCTCCTGGTGCCACCTCCTCCATGCAGCACCCAGGCTCTCTGGCTGTACCTGAGCTCTACTAGGACAAGCCAGATGGAGGAGAAACACTGGCTGGTGAGGTCTGCTGGGACTCTGGCATCAGGCTGGTCCAGCCCTACTAGATGAACCTCCACACCTGTCCTGCCCACCCTTGACTGTCCCCTCCAGGATGTCCTTTCCACCTGGCAGCCATGGGTTGAGACCCTGCCTCTGGCTGGGCTGTGAAACAGCAGCTCCTGCCAACGGAAGGATCACAAGGCTGGTTGGGGGACATGACAAAGTGGGGTCCTTCATGTGGCTGTGACCATCTGGGGCTACCCAAAGTGGCCAAGTGCTATGGCATGCCTGCACCCTCTGACATCAGCCCTGGCACTCACTTCTGAGGTGGGAGGCAAGTTAGTGATCCCAAATCACAGACTCTCAGAGTTGGCTGGTGGTCACCTCTGGAGATCTCCAGACCCTGGTCCAAGCCAGGATCAGTATGAGCAGGCTGCTCAGGGCTTTGTCCAGTCAAGAGTTGGCAGCAAGGTCCCAGCAGAGAACACGTGCCCCTCAGCCAAGAGGGGGAGATTGTCAGAGGGGCTGTACCCCAAAACAAAGGGCTCGGGGTGCAAGAGCAGAACTGATACCCCTGGGGCAGCTCAGCCATGGGGACACCTGTGTTCATCCTTGCCCTGCAGGTCCTGTGCACAGGGACCAGGGCAGACAGAGACCTTAGGGTGCCAAAGGCTGCCTGTGTTGTTCAAGCAGCTGCCCAGCTCCCCAGGCTGCTGATTCACCTGCAGGGACCTGCATGGCAGTAGCAAACCGCACACTGCATCCCCTTGGTGCGAACAACTCCTGGTGATGCTGTGGCCGGCTGTGCACAATGCCCTGCGCCCACCGGAGTGAGGCCGGGGAGTACCAGGGGAGCGCCAAGGTCAGAGCTGGCTCTGGGCGAACAGCTGAGGTGGGGCCATGAGTAAGTGAGTGGGTTGTGTCGGGACTCCATGGCAACCACAATATTTGGGTGCTGCTTCACAGCACCCGCTGGGAGCCCCACGTGTGGTTGGGCTCTGAGTGAGGAAAGCCAGCAGCCACGATGGGCAGCGCTGGCATGTGGCTGGCTGCCCCCAGGGTTGTTCCAAGGGTGTCCCACTGGGCCGTGCAGAGGGAACAGGTGCTCGCCATGGTGCCTGTCACGCCAGGACGGTTGGCATTCGTCCCCACAGCCTGGGCAGTGGCGTTTGGTCCATGATGTCACCCACCGAGAGGGGCCGGTTCCTCTGGGGAGGGGCACGCTGTCTGCGTGGTGCAGGGGACAGGGCTGCGAGGCAGAGCACGGGGGGGCTGCCGGGGGGGAGCCTGCGGTGGAAGGGTGGTGGAGGAACCTCGTAGGGTGATGGAGGGACCTTGTGGGGTGCCGGTAGGGCCTCGTGGGGTGGTGGAGGGGCTTCGTGGGGTGGCGGCGGGCGTCGCAGAGGTGGTCCGTGACGGCTGCCCGGGCTCCGTCTCCCCGCCTCGAGGGCGCTCCCCGGCCGTGCCGCGGCCCGGGGGAGGCGGGAGGGGGCGGCCCGCGGCCCCTCCCGTCGCCATGGCGGCGCCTTAAACAGGCGGCGGCGGCCGCCCCCCCCGCCTCAGAGCGCGACGCCGGGAGGTGAGTGACTGAGCGCGGCCGCCGCGGAGCCGGGAGCCCCCGCCCCGGGGCGCGGCGGCAGCGGGACCCCCGGCCCCCCGGCTCCGGCCGCTGCCCGTCCCGGGGCCAGTGCACGGGGGGCGGGGGGGACCGCCGCTGCCCCGGAACCTCCCAGCCGCCGGCGGCGACCCCCGGGCGGCGAGGGTCCCGGCTCCGTGCTGCGGGGCCGTGCGGTGCGGTGCGGGGCCGCCCCTCCGGGGCCCTGTTGGCCTCGGGGCTCGTCAGAAGCTGCCACCAGCCCTCAGCCCGGCGGCGGGTGCCCCGCGGGAGCTCGGGGACAGGCGGGGACCAGCGGCTGCCCCGCCCCGCCGCTCCTCCCTAGCGACGGTCGCCAGGCAACGCCGCTCCTCCCTAGCAACGGTCGCCAGGCAGCGCGACGGCCGGCGGCGCCGCAGCCGAGCCCCCTGCTCCTTCGTGCCCGCTCTCCGGCTCCCGTCAAGGCCCCGGGGGGGCCTATCCCGGCCTCCCCCGCCCGGGCACAGGGCGAGGTACCCGCTCTGCGCCTCGGGCTGCCGGGGCCGCACTCGGGCACCGCTTGGCCCAGCCCCGGCTGAGATGCTGTGGTTGCCCAGCACGTGGCAAGGATGCTGAGCTGGCAGGGCGAGGCTGGCGAGGCAACAGGAGGCGGGGAGCCGGGATGGGGCAGTGGCCACAGCTGCGACTTGGCGCCCCGGTGCCGCTGGCTGTGGGGCGCTGTGTTTGGCCCAGCCCTGGGGGGCAGGTCGCAGAGCTGGGGTGCTGCCAGCTCCACGCAGGAAGATGCAGCCGTTGGCAGAGCCAGCGGGCAGGGGAGAGGTGGGCTGGAGGCAGGCAGCGGTGCCGTTTCTCATGATCAGCGAGCAGGAGGAAGGCGGCCACATTGCGTCATTCCTGGAGAGTGCTCCCGGGGGGACGGGCTGATGCGCTCACTCCTCGCCAGCCCCTGGAGCCGACAGCCTCGCTGCTGACAGCTCGCAGTCGGGAGCCTCCATCCCCCAAGACACATCTCAGCTGTTTGCCTCGGGGCTCGTCAGAAGCTGCCACCAGCCCTCACCCCATGAGTGCAGCTCTGCCAACGCCCTGCTCCTGCCGCGGTCCCTCCGCCCCTGCCAGCCTCCTCCTCCTGCCCTCACGGACCTGAGAGCAGAGCCAGCTGAGCTCTGTCAGTGCTGCCAGCCAGAGCCTGGGCAGTAACGGGCTCCTCTGCCCCTTATTCTGTAGCCCCATGGCCGGGAGCACTGAGATGGCATCCCTGGAAGAAAGCTTCCGCAAATTTGCCATCTACGGCGACACCAAGGCTACGGGGCAAGAAATGAATGGGAAGAACTGGGCCAAGCTGTGCAAAGACTGCAAAGTCACTGACGGCAAAAGCGTCACCAGCACCGATGTGGACATTGTCTTCTCCAAGGTGAAGTAAGTGACAGCTTTTTGGGGGCCTCCAGCTGCTCGGAGGTTGGGGGTGTCCTTGTGGTGCGGGCAGGGTGGCGGTGCCTGCATGCGGTGGTCCCCAGGGAGATGTGGTACCCTGGCTGTATGCCCATGCCATCCATTCCCATGTTGCACTGGGCATGGAGCAGCGGGTGCTGCCCTGCGGCATCCTGCCTTCAGGGAGTTTGAGTGGCTGCTTTTGCAAGACCTGATAATAAATTCATGCAAATTTGGGGGGTGGGAGGCTCAGATTTTTTGCAGAGGCTGTGGTCCTGCTCCCTCTCCCAGGCATCGAGGTGGGTCTGGCTGGTTCTGCCAGGTTTCCATCTAGCAAGAAGGTGCTGCAGGGAGCAGAGGAGGGTGTTCAGGCGTGTCCTGTGTGACGTGGCACAGCCCATCCCTAGGCCTGGCCAGCCCACACCTGAGCTTGTCAAGGACTCTGGTCTTTGCTCCTCAGAGGTCACAGGGGCAGCTGAAGAGCTAAAGGCACTTGGGGCTGCTTTCGGGGTCCCTGAGGACACGCTGATACCCGATGGTCTGCACCAGGGTGCAGGAGCAAGGATAGGTGGAGAACCTGCTCCCTCTGCATCCTCTGTCTGGGCATCCCCTTGTTCCCTGGTGGGGCCAGGTTCCCTGGTCTGAGCACCAGGAGTTTTTCCGTGCATAAAAGGGTGGGTTGCTGTGCTGCCCCGGAGACAAGGAACGGGCGCTCATGGGACAGATGCTCTGTGCACGTCCTTCCGAATTTGACCAGAGAAGGACTGATGCCTGCCAGGGGAGAGAGGGTGCTGGGCACACCATGCAGGCTTGGAGCAGTGGGAATGGATACGTGTCCCCTCTTGCCACCAGCACCCAAGTCCCAGGGCACTTCCATGGAGGGATGAGGTTTTTAGCATCAAGGACTTTAACAGCATGTGGCTGAAAAGCTCCTGGAGCTCAGCACCTGCTGTGCCTAGCCCAACCCATTCAGCTGGGATTGCCCTGGCCGTAGCTGTGTCTTGGAGGTGGGCGAGGGGCCTGAGGCTGGTGGAGGACAAAGCCAAGGTCTCCCTAATGCAACTCATCCTGCGCTGCAGGAGGTGCAACCTGAGGACATGCTTATGGCAGCCTGGGTTTTGTACTTGCAGAGGGAAGACAGCCCGTGTCATCAACTACGAGGAGTTCAAGAAGGCACTGGAGGAGCTGGCCCCCAAGAGATTTAAGGACAAGAGCAAAGAAGAGGCGTATGAAGCCATCTGCCAGCTGGTGGCAGGGAAGGAGCCCATTAACGTGGGTGTCACGGTGAGTGAAGAGCCCCTGGGAGCAGGAGGGCTGGTTGGGAGGGGAGGACAGACTTCTGCCTGCAGCAGAGCAGAGACACTTTCCAGGGGACCCCATGGCCCTGGGTGGGCTGGTGATTGCACAGGTCTAGTGGGCACAGGGGGCATGGCAGCATCCTCAGTGGGTGTCAGGAGCTTGCATGGGGCAAGGGATGAAGGGGATGGGGCATGTTCTTGATTCCCATTGCCTGTCTCCCCACCACAGAAAGCCAAGAAGGTGGGGGCTGTGGAGAGGCTGACGGACACCTCCAAGTACACGGGCTCCCACAAGGAGCGCTTTGACGAGAGCGGCAAGGGCAAGGGCAAGAGTGGGCGGGAGAACATCGTGGACACCAGTGGATACGTCAGTGCCTACAAGAACGCAGGCACCTACGATGCCAAAGTGAAAAAATAGGGATGGGTGCCTGTGGCGCCCGCCAGCCCAGGCCCTGCGCATCAGCCATGGGGCCGGCGCTCATGTCAACCTTGGGACTTGCCTGCATGATATGGGGCCAGGGAAGCTGCGCTAGGGCCAGCCCCAGGCTGACAGGATGTTGGCCGCCCAGCACTGATGTGATTGGGAAGTTGCCGGGCTGTGTGCTCTGCCCCAGCATTCTGTCTGTTCCCCCCCATGCTGTGACCCCCCCCAGCCCCTCCTGTCCCCCCCGTGCTGTCACCCCTAGCCGTACTAACAGCACTGCTCCTCAGGGCTCCCCTGCCCCGCTGGCACCCAGACCTTCCCTACCTCAGCCCCAGCTTTTGGGGCACCCTCCCTGCCAGTCCCACTGGGAACTGCAGCCTGTCTTCCCTGCAGACATCCCGGGAAACTGCCCTAACCCTGCACCAATTACACCACAGCTGCCTCCTTCCTTCCACACTGGTGCTTGCCTGTGCGGTGACCTCGCCACGGGGCTGCCCGGCTTTGCCGCTTGCTAGGCACTGCAGGAGGCTCAGACCCTGCGGTGCTGTTGGCGCCGGTGCTGCTGGGATGCTCCCAGGATGCACCCTGGCAGAGCTTGGTGTTGCCTGGCTGTTGGCAAGGGTCTCTGACTTGAACCCCCGTGGCCTCCCACTGCCTTTGTGAAGCCCAAACCAAAGGATGCTGCAGACCCGCACTGTAACCCGGCTCTGCAATAAAATCCCGTCCGCACTGACGCCCCTGGTCTGGTTGTGTTCAGTGGGATTGATCAGTGAGAGCCCCTTTGCCTGCTCACCCACCTGGGTGGTGGGAGGCTCAGCTGTCTGTGCTGCCCCAGGGCAGCCATGCTGTGCCGTGGGCTTGGCCCTGACCGTCGGCAGTTTTGGCAGCTCCTGGGTGGCCCCAAGTTGCCTGAGCAACTGCAGGCACACAAACATGAGCGCCTGGCTCCTGCTCCTGCTCTGTTTGCAACCAAACACACAAGCTCCTGGTAACGATCCCTGGGAACAGGCTGGGCTCTGGGATGGGATGGTGGCTCCAGGATGGGGTGGCTGCTGCTGCAGGTGTTTGGGTGCACAAGGCTGGGTGCAGGTGCTGCCACCCTGATCCCAGGCATGGGCAGAGGCTGCTGCAGTGCTGCCTGGGTGGCAGTGCCAGGCTTTCCAGCTAGATACCCACCTCTGTGGTCACCTGTTCAGAGCTGGGCTTCCTAAATAACCCACAGGGGTTATTTTGCAGGTGCCTCAGCTGTGAGAGATGTGCTGGGGGCATGCATGTAGCTTGGGTGGGCTTGCTCCCTGCCATTGCACAGCCCTGCACCTTCTGCATCCTAGTCACCTGCTTTTTAAAACACAGCAAAAGGAAGAAGTGGTCTTCTTCTGGGCTGGTTTTAGCCTCACCCTCAGTGAGGATCCACCAGTGGCAGGCTGGGGGTGAGGGCTAGGGGGATATTAGCCCTCCTTTGAGCAGATCAGAGGGAGTTCATGGCTGTCTGTGCCCCTAAATGCTCCTTCCAAGATCCAATGTTCCTCCTTTGAAAAGCTGTTGCTGATGGGGGCTTTAACCCTTTCCTAACTCCATTGCCCAGCTGCAAAAATGAGGTGCAAAATTCCCACGGCAAGGCTGTCCTGCATTGCCTCATAGTCCGTGGAGGTGCCATCCGCAGCCCCATCCCTGTGCACAGACTTAGAGGCTTTGCGAAGGAAGAACATTTTCTGAAGAGGTGAGCAGGCCAGACCCCATGGGACTCATCCTCTGTCAGTGGTGGATCGGTACATGGCACCGATCAGGACCTGGTGGTGGAGCAAAGAGGGGTACCCGTGTCAGGGCAGCTCTGAAGGGGAGTTGTGGGTGCTGACATGCTTTTGATACTGGGAAATCAAGCCCAGGAAGGGGATTTCTGCCTGGTTTTAAGCTTGCACGTGGCAAGAGCAGCAGCTCTCGCATCCCCATGTCCAGCAGCAGAGCAGGGCATTTAGCACCAGCAGTTGTTCCTCCCCCAGCTGCTCACCCCACCTCTGCCTCTGAGGCTGGGGACCTCAGCAGCTCAGCTGTCCACCTAGCAGCTGCTGAACGCCCATGGTTTGCGAGCCAGCAAAGAGGGTGGATGGGTCCTCACTTGGAGTTACCTCCGTAACTCCGTAACCTCCGTAGCAAGGGGAGCTGAGCTGCTGCTGCTCTGGTGATGGAGCAGCCAGGGCAGGGACTGCGGCACCTCCCCCCAGACAGTCAGCTTGGCTGAGCCTTACCATCACTTGGTTGCATCCTGCTCTGAATCCTGAACAGAAGCAGCTTCTTTGCAGCCTGTGAAGACACGGAAGAGGTCATGCAGTGGCTAGCAGTTCCCATGCACTGCCAAACTGCCCAGCCTAAAGGTGCTCCTTACCTGCTCCAGCTCCTCTTCAAGTTCCCCACTGCTCGCTCCACAGCTTAAACGGGACTTTCCCCCTCTGACTTTCTCCTTGTTCCCAAGGAGGCAGCTCCAGTGCATGCTGTTCCCTGCATAGGGATAGGGCTGGGTGGTGAGGGTAGCAATGGCCAGACCACTCTGGCCAGGCTGGTTGGCACTGCCTAGTCTGGTATCTCGGTCCTACCAAACCAGCCCCAGGAGAATCAGTGCCAGCAAAGACCCAACAGGGTCTAATGGCTGCAAAGTGCCTAAGATCAACCTGAAAAGAAATCAGTCTTCCCGTGAATTGATGGGAACAGCTTCCTGGGAACAACAAGACGTTGGTTTGGGACTTCACCAAAAATAGAAAACTTTCTGAATACCAGTGTAGTGATCTCCTGGGGAGCTGTTGGCTGTGTATGTGTGTACAAGGCTCGCTCTGTTCATCCTTGCAGGAGGGTGTGAAAGCCCTTTAGAAAAAGCATCTGAAGTACCATGGCTGTCACCTGCATTACAGATACATTATGCAGCCTCTACGCTTGGTTGAAGCCAGGTGGAGACATGGCCTCACAGGGAGGTAAGTGCAAGGAATATGGCCTTTAAACATCAGTCTTCATGACTAATGTGGACAGGAAAGCAGAGGTCCCAGGACAGTTGGCACTGGAGCACAGGACAAATGAGGAGAGGCCAAGTTGGGGTGCTCAGCCCTCAAGAAGACCATAACCTGAAGGAACTTCCATGGGACCAGCAGCTCGGGCTGTTTTCCCAGTGAAGCTTGAAGTGATGCCACAGGCTGCTGAGACAGCAGAGACCTTAAAATATTAGTTGCAGAACTACTTTCTGTGATGAAAAGTGACGCAGCCCCCAAAAAAGGGCTTGCAGCCATTTTCCCTGTGCTAATGAATTTGCTCTGGCAAAGCATTTGCTCTGAGGTTCGCTCCACACCAGCTCAAGAAAGACATTTTGCAGCCAGCGTATAATTCCCTCACAGTGGAGGAGCCAGCGGGCGGAAGGTGTCTCAGCCAGTATTTATGCTGTTTGCATTGATCCAAGCCCCAGACATGAAGCTTTTTTCTCCTTCCCATTTGTTTCTTCCCCTTGGCTGCTCTCCAGCCCCACTCCCACAGGGGAGGGGCACGCCAGACCTCACCCCCAACCCTGCCACCACACTCACCTGCTCCACCATTTTGGACAAACCCAGACCCTCTTACAGGATGATGTCCCAGCTTGCCAGTGAGATGTGCAGCCCAGAAGGCTCAGCTGAGTCGTTATGATGAATTTAGCTGTAAAATGTCTTCTCTGCCCCCAAGGTCACTTCCCTAGAGAGTTTCTAAAATCATCTGGGGTCACGTCTGATGTGCTTCACACTTTGACAGCAAGTTGTGTGCCTGGGATGAGGGATCTGGCTCCTCTGAGAGATCATTTTTCTTGGGGATGAGTGGTTTGACCAGGGATACTGATGAGGACTGATCACTCTGTTCCTCAAGGACGTAGATTCATTCCTAGAAGAGCGAAACAGTGGATGCCAACAAGCCCAGCAAGGTCTTACCCTTTCTGTCCCTGTGTAGGAGCATCAGGAAGTAATTACAGATGTTGTTGTTCAAAAAAACTGCTCCCTCAGCGAACATCCCTCTGCAGAGTGTATTGTGCTGGTACAGTGCAGATCCTTGGTCTCATGCCAGGCAAAACAGCTTCCCTATCGAGTTGTACCTGCGCTGCCTTCCTCAGTACTTTTCCATTTCACTGCTAGCCCGACAGACGTTTTCCAAAATACACAGACTAGGCTGTAAATCGTGTTCAGACGAGATTCAGAGAGCAGCTTGTAACCCGGTGGGTCAGGCACTTTCTCAGAGCTGTACATCTAAACCTGGGGCTAGAATTTCAAATCCTTGCAGTCAGTGCCCTGAGATATTGGTTTGACGGCGAATGTTACATGCAATACTTCATCGCCAGCTACGTGTTGCCAGCGCTGTGCTGGAATATTGATTCAGTACCATTTTAGAGGGAATTCAATTAACTAAATTACCATCTTCCCAGCATGGCATGGTTTCAGATAAAACGTTATTATACAGGAGTCATCCCCACTTTTTGTTAATATACCAACTGTGTCAGAAGTGTAAGAACAGAGGGGAAGATAGAAGTAGGAAGATGCAGAGAAATTAAAAAAAAAGCAAGGATTAGATTAATCAGCTTTAAATACAGCATGAGATTTCATACAGGATAAAACTGAACACAATTCATATTTAATGTCTGTTTTGTTCCCTGCACAGAGAGCAATTGCATAATTGCTCTGAACTGCAGTACTGACCAGAGCCGTGTGCTGATGGTACCGATGCAGTTCTTCCTAGTGGGGATGATGTCTCATGACTGGTGCATTTCTCAGATGGAAGAGGTGTTTTGTGAACAGTGTGGCTGCTCTCTTTAGTCAACTGCTGCAGCAGGATGGTTTTTGGACACTAAAGACCTGGGCAAGATTGTTGCAGAAAAAAAATTTAAATGGTGAGCATGCATCCAGGAGAGTGAACCTGCTATAAAGATTTTTTCCAAAACTGATACACTAATTTCCATTTATTCAAAATCACATTTTAAAATGTTTGTACTTAGAGCTCTAAGTTTGTAGCTTATGTCATCTGTATTTCAAGATGACTATAACTACAGCTTTGATTCATTTTAAGATTTCATGCATAGCTGGCTTACAATGGTTAATAACTGATAGAAACCATTCAAAGAGATTGATAGTATGTGCTAAGACAGCTGGAAGCACATCAGTGGAGTCCTATGATTGCAAAAGGCAAGTCTCCTCTCTCTCGTTTTGACCTGAGATACTTTTTCTAAAAAAAGCAGTTTCATCAGACCCAGAATATTCCTGACTTTCTGCTCACTAAACTGGCATTTTCATATCTTGGCTTGAAAGTCTGTAACCAGTTCCAGCTTCCTGAAGCATACACTGTGTGCTAATGATCACCAAAATAGCTCGCTCATGTGTCAAAGCCCTGAATTCATCCATTTGCCACCAGCACAGGGGTATTACAAGAAGTATACATGACTTAGGTGGGGGACAGAGTACCGCTTCCTGCCGTGACAGGCAAGCTGTGTACCCTACCTGAGACTGGCCCATACCTCTGGCTGTCCTGTAGAAGAGCCCTGGTCTCCTGAAGTCTGGTAAGTTGTTTCACTTCCAGTCTTAAAAATTCCACCTGGGAACTCAGCTGGTCACTTTTCCAAAGCAACTAATCTAAAGGAAACACAGGGACAAGGTTAAGCTTACAAGTACTGTCTTACCGAGCATCTTTCTAACAGGTAGGGCTGTTCTGAGAGACAAAAGGGGACTGTGGGATCCAGAGGCTGGAGGATACGCTCAACAAAAAGTCTCCAGAGCAGCCTGTGAGGGGTTGCGGAACATTCTTTGTTACCCAAAGTCTTTAAAACTCAGGGCTGTAGGAGTGGCTAAAGCCCGTCCCGCAGTTCAGTGCTACCTTCCTGACCCTGCAGCATCCAGGGCACAGAACCGTGTGGCCTCTGCTGTGGGGCAGGTCAGAGGAGATGCTCGAACCTCCTTAGCCATCCAACCTGTGAGGCTATCTCAGATTACATAGCTCCTGTTACCTTTTATACCGGAAGAGTGCTGGACAAATGGGGATGAAGGTTTGGACTGCTGTCAGTTTGCCTGTCTGAGGGCAATGACAGACTGAAAATATCTGATAATCGCATTCAGTTTGTAGGAAAGCTTGTTTTGGTCCTTCAGCAGTCCAGGTATTCATCCTGTGATGTTACAGGTTCCTTATTTCCTTGCAGTAATCTTGTTCTTGCTGTACAGTGAACCAAAGCCCCTAGAAAAGGCATATATGGCACAGCTGGTCATATATAGAATGTGGAAGCTGATACATGGCTCTCCTTCAGCCCTTCACTCAGCTGCTGCATCAGACAATCCGTTTGTGATGAGACAAGACAAAAGAAAACAAAAATCCCCAAAATCACAAAGGGTCACAAATGTTAAGAGAAATGAATCACTTTTCTACAGTTTTGCCAGTGCCTGCTAAGTCCCTAGGAGCCTTTCCAACGATGCTGCTGAGCTGCCTGAAGAGTGATAAATGACAATGAGTGTAACATGGTGTGAGTTTAAGTGAACCCTTATGTCACTGCTTTGAAGTATTTGTTTGAAACACACTTCCAAAGAGAAAAGACATTTTCAAAGCATTCCTGCATAGGTGTGCAAAAAATAACCTAAACAAACAGTAAAATCTGAAACACAAAAAGATATTCAGGCATTTTGGCAGGGAGCTTAGGCGATGTCAGAAAACAAATCTAAACAGAAAAGTTTCTATGGATTTTTTTTTTTTTTGAGACCTAATTGGAAACAGATTTTAGCTTTGGATTTAAACATTTCCCTGCAGCATTTGCAATGCTATCCCTACATTATGCATTTTAGTCTCAAGCAGCATGAGTATGAGGCTGTTGAGCAGAGGAGGGAAAAAGCCAGCATCCTCCTGCTCATGTTATTGCCACAGGTTTAGCCGGTGGTCTTGGGAAAGTCATGCAACCTGAATCTCCTGAGGTTTTTACCCGGTAGACTTCAAGATAAATTACAAAATCAAGAGACCCCTATCCATTGATCTCCACCTTTCTGCCCTCATAAATCCAGCATTCCTTGCTCCACTGAGACAGAGCTTTGAGAATAGTGAGGAGCTGAGGGTAGGTTAACATCACAACTCTAGGTGGACCATGTAGATTTTGAACTCCTGTCAGGATGGGTACCTCATTCAGCCCAGACATCTCATTTCCTGACTCAGTGTGTTAGAGTGAGTAAGATCCACTGAGATGACCAGTTTTCCACTGGATCAAGAGTCTGATTTGATGTGAAGCACTCCACAGCCATGTGTTTGTTAAATCCAGCCTGAGGAAGGGAGCGGGAACACAGCTGGAGGCAGCAGAGGGGACCAGGACCTGTGACAGGCTGCAATGTGATCTTATCAAGTAAAACACAAAACCGCAGCCAAAATGCATGTGCAACATCTGGGAAATGCAGAAATCTGAACAACTATGGTATTTGGCCCTGAAGATCATCCAGAGGATGACAAGTGTTGCTAGAAGTCTTGCGATGTAGTGGACGGACCCAGATCTTTCCAGAGTTGAATGTGAGACAAAATTGGTATGAACAGGACGGTGGAGGCCGGCAGATGAGTGTTTGCTGTTTGCTTGTTTTCTCAGGAACCAGGAGACGCCAGTTGACAGCTGAACAGCTCCTCTGCGCGGCAGCTGCCTGGCCAGCACGGATGAGTGGTGGGGGATTTCAATGTGAAACGCTTAGCTGAATATAGATAAAACTCCATAGGCACGGTCTAAAGACGGGACCTGTCTGACAGCAAAGCTTTTGAACTGTCAATGGGTTTACGCTGCACAGGCTGGAGAGGACAATGGTGACCAGCCATTTGTTTATACAGTATTTATTTATCGATGGTATGATAAAATTATCCTTATTTTATATTTTATTTTTCAGAAAACAAACTATCTGCTTTTCCCCCTTATGCCAAAATATAGTCTGGCAGCCCTTCCTTCACCCTCCGCAATAGATCTGTCATCTAAAAGTATCCAACAACGCTTCAGTATTGTTGTAACTTTTTTGCAGACAAGTCTACCAGGAGAGGACAGCAGAGAAACGGGCAACTCTGAAATCAAAAACCTGACACAAAAACCTGCCTCAGTATCAGCCTCCAAATCGCTGTCTGGGGAGATTATTAATAAAGCAATTAAATAAAGTTGTCTTCATGCCAGCTGAGACTTCCAGTAATAATACGCAGAGCTGATAATGGGTGAACCTAAGAACATGCTAAAGACATATAATCCCATTGGTGAGGTGTGACAGAGTCCCAGGACACAGTTATTATTTTACACATTTATTTATATATTAACATTTAATATATAAATTATTAATAGATATATAATTTATATATTAATGTGTGGGGGACGGCTGCTGGATCGGATAAACCGCGTCAAAACTGCGCACAGAAGGGAGGAAAAGGAAAAAAAAAAGGGGGGGGGGGGGGCACGGAGAGAGAGTGCTACCGCAAGCATGCCCCGGCCCCTGAGCAGGAAGGAGGGAGCTCCTGACGAGGGCCCGGCTCTGACTCAGCGTGGACGGGGACAGGAGTGACGGCGGCAGTTCCCTTCCCGTACAAGCGCATCTCCCAGGGAGCGCGGGTGACCAGGAGCGCGACGAACAGTATGGGCAAACAGGGCGTGGCGCGGCAGTTTGCACGGCAGCTCGCGCAAGCAGGGCGTGTAGGGAAGGCGAAGGCACCCTAGCAGCTCAAGAGGTACTGTGAGAAGTGCGTTCATTCGGTAGTCTCCATCCTTTCAGAAGAAACTCAGCTACGGTCTTCACTCATCAGAAAGCGATGCCCTCTGTGCTCGCCAGAGTGGATGTGGCTACCCAGACAGAGCTCCCATGAAAACATGCAGCCACCCAGGTCTCGGGCTGCAGGGAGTGCCTGGGCCTCTCGCTGTTCACGCATGGCAGCCGTGAGGACAGCTGTGTGAGGTGCGACCAGGTGGATGATTTGCTCTGCATGGTGGCAGAGCTACGGGAGGAGGTAGAAAGGTTAAGGAGCATCAGGGAGGCTGAGAAAGAGATCGACTGGTGGTGCCATGCTCTGCCCCCCCTGAGACAGGAACAGGAGCAGCAGCAGCCACCAGTAAGAACCCACGATCGAGGGGATCCTCTATCCCCCCCCCGCACCGGGCTGAAGGCAGCAGCTCAAAGGAGGAGAGTGAATGGAGGCGAGTCCATACTCGTGGCGGCAGGCGAAGGCCCTCCCTGCCCACCTCGCCTCCCCAGGTGCCTCTGTACAACAGGTATGAGGCCCTGGAGGTGGAAGGCCAGTCAATGGAGGATGGGGACGACAGTCTATCTACACCAGAGGTGTCATCCAGGTCAGAAGAACGTACCTCTCGTATTAACACCACCTCCACAAGGAAGAGCAGACGGGTTATAGTTGTGGGTGACTCCCTTCTGAGGGGAACCGAGGGTCCGACATGCTGGACGGACCCTCCTCTTAGGGAAGTCTGCTGCCTCCCTGAGGCCCGGGTGAAGGATGTCACGAGGATACTCCCTAGCCTGGTACGGCCCTCAGACTATTACCCCCTACTGCTCTTCCATGTGGGGGGCAATGAAGCTGCAACACGAAGTCCTAGGGCAATCAAAAGAGACTTCAGGGCCTTGGGACGGCTAGTAAGGGACTCTGGAGCACAGATTATTTTCTCCTCTCTCCTTCCAGTTGTGGGCAGTGACACTAGAAGGAACAGAAGCACCCAATCTATCAACTCATGGCTCTGTGGCTGGTGTCATCGACACGGATTTGATTTTTTTGACAACAGGATGGCCTACACAGCACCGGGTTTGCTGGCATCTGATGGGATTAATCTTTCTCAAAGGGGAAAGAGAATCTTTGCTCAGGAACTTGCAGGACTCATCGACAGAGCTTTAAACTAGGCTTGAAGGGGGAGGGGGATAATATCAGGCTTGCCCAAGAGAAGCTGAGGGACGACATGCCATGGTTAGAGGGAGCGGGTGCCAGCAAGGGCACTCGGCCTGTGTCTCTGAGATGTGCGGGGTACGCTGGGGCACAGCCGAAGTCGAACAGAATTGAGCTAGGGGATACTGAGGCAATAGGAGCCAAGAGGGAAATGCCAGTGAAATGCCTCAAAGCACACAAGGGGTGTTCTTCTATGAAGGAGACACGGACGACAGCCCAGCTGAAGTGCCTCTACACCAATGCACGCAGCATGGGCAACAAGCAGGAGGAGTTGGAAGCCATTGTACATCAGGAAAACTATGATATGGTTGCCATCACGGAAACGTAGTGGGATGACTCGCACAACTGGAGTGCGGTGATGGATGGCTATAAACTCTTCAGGAGGGATAGGCAAGGCAGGAGAGCTGGTGGGGTAGCCCTATACATCAGGGAGTGTCTGGATAGTTTAGAGCTTGATGATGGTGATGATAGGGTGGAGTGTCTATGGGTAAGAATCAGGGGGAAGGCCAACAAGGCAGATGTTGTGGTGGGAGTCTGTTACAGACCACCCAACCAGGATGAGGAGACTGACGAACTATTCTATAAGCAGCTGGGAGAAGCCTCACGATCACTAGCCCTTGTTCTTGTGGGGGACTTCAACCTGCCAGAAGTCTGCTGGAAATACAATACAGCAGAGAGGAAACAGTCTAGGAGGTTCCTGGAGCGTGTGGCAGATAACTTCCTGACACAGCTGGTGAGTGAGCCAACTAGGGAAGGTGCCCCGCTGGACCTCTTGTTCACGAACAGAGAAGGACTTGTGAGCCATGTGATGGTGGGAGGCCACCTTGGGCAGAGTGATCACGAAATGATAGAGTTTTGGATACGTGGAGAAGCGGCGAGGGGGGTCAGCAGAACTGGCACCTTAGACTTCCCGAGGGCAGACTTTGGCCTGTTTAGGAGACTGGTCGAGAGAGTCCCCTGGGAGGCAGTTCTGAGGGGCAAAGGAGTCCAGGAAGGCTGGACATTCTTTAAGGAGGAAGTCCTAAAGGCACAAGAGCGGGCTGTCCCCAGGTGCCGAAAGACGAGCCGGCGGGGAAGAAGACCGACCTGGCTGACTAGAGAGCTCTGGCTCGAACTCAGGAAAAAGAGGAGAGTCTATGACCTCTGGAAGAAGGGGCAGGCAACTCAGGAGGACTACAAAGGTGTAGCGAGGCTGTGCAGGGAGAAAATTAGAAGGGCCAAAGCTGAGCTAGAGCTCAATCTGGCTGCTGCTGTAAAAGACAACAAAAAATACTTCTTCAAATACATCAGCAGCAAAAGGAGAGCTAAGGAGAATCTCCAGCCCCTAGTAGACGGGGGAGGGAACACAGTGACCAAGGATGAGGAAAAGGCTGAGGTACTTAATGCCTTCTTTGCCTCAGTCTTTAATAGTAGGGCCAATAGTTCTCTGGGTACCCAGCCCCCAGAGTTGGAAGATAGGGACGGGGACCAGAATGGAGCCTCCATAATCCAGGGGGAAATGGTTAGTGACCTGCTGTACCACTTAGACACTCACAAGTCAATGGGGCCTGA
The DNA here is from genome assembly GCF_034638445.1 of Ciconia boyciana. Lineage (NCBI taxonomy): Eukaryota > Metazoa > Chordata > Aves > Ciconiiformes > Ciconiidae > Ciconia > Ciconia boyciana. The sequence goes on from NC_132942.1 coordinate 24,003,341, forward strand.
TGAGATCCACCCGAGTACTGAAGGAACTGGCAGATGTGCTCACCAGGCCCCTTTCCATCATTTACCAGCAGTCCTGGCTAACTGGGGAGGTCCCTGCTGACTGGAGATTAGCTAATGTGACGCCCATCTTCAAGAAGGGCCGGAAGGAGGACCCAGGGAACTACAGGCCTCTCAGCCTGACCTCGGTACCGGGGAAGCTGATAGAGCAGATCATCCTGAGTGCCATCACATGGCATGTAGAGGATAACCAAGGGATCAAGCCCAGCCAGCATGGGTTCAGGAAAGGCAGGTCCTGCTTGACCAACCTGATCTCCTTCTATGACAAGGTGACCTGCCTAGTAGATGAGGGAAAGGCTGTGGATATTGTCTATCAAGACTTCAGTAAAGCCTTTGACATGGTTTCCCACAGCATTCTCCTGGAGAAACTGGCTGCTCATGGCTTGGATGGGTGTCCTCTTCGCTGGGTAAAGAACTGGCTGGATGGCCGGGCCCAAAGAGTGGTGGTGAATGGAGTTTACTCCAGTTGGCGGGCGGTCACAAGCGGTGTTCCCCAGGGCTCTGTGCTGGGGCCAGTTCTGTTTAATATCTTTATCAATGATCTGGATGAAAGGATTGAGTGCACCCTCAGTAAGTTTGCAGATGACACCAAGTTGTGCAGGAGTGTTGATCTGCTTGAGGGGAGGAAGGCTCTGCAGAGGGACCTGGACAGGCTGGATCGACGGGCCGAGGTCAATTGTATGAGGTTTAACAAGGCCAAGTGCAAGGTCCTGCACTTGGGCCACAGCAACCCCATGCAACACTACAGGCTTGGGGAAGAGTGGCTGGAAAGCTGCCAGGCAGAAAAGGACCTGGGGGTGTTGGTTGACAGCCGCCTGAATATGAGCCAGCAGTGCGCCCAGGTGGCCAAGAAGGCCAATGGCATCCTGGCTTGTATCAAAAATAGTGTGGCCAGCAGGAGTAGGGAAGTGATCGTGCCCCTGTACTCGGCACTGGTGAGGCCGCACCTCGAATACTGTGTTCAGTTTTGGGCCCCCCACTACAAGAGAGACATTGAGGTGCTGGAGCGTGTCCAGAGAAGGGCGATGAAGCTGGTGAAGGGTCTAGAGCAGAAGTCTTATGAGGAGCGGCTGAGGGAACTGGGGTTGTTTAGCCTGGAGAAGTGGAGGCTGAGGGGAGACCTTATCGCTCTCTACAACTACCTGAAAGGAGGTTGTAGAGAGGTGGGGGTCGGTCTCTTCTCCCAGGTAACAAGTGATAGGACAAGAGGAAATGGCCTCCAGTTGCGCCAGGGGAGGTTTAGACTGGATATTAGGAAATTTTACTTCACTGAAAGGGTTATCAAGCATTGGAACAGGCTGCCCAGGGAAGTGGTTGAGTCGCTATCCCTGGAGGTATTTAAAAGACGGTTGGATGAGGTGCTTAGGGACATGGTATAGTGGTGGTCTTGGTAGTGTTAGGTTTACGGTTGGACTCGATGATCTTAAAGGTCTTTTCCAACCTATACGATTCTGTGATTCTGTGTGGCGTTAGCCTGCATTCATATTGATGATTTTTTTTTAATGCTGACCTTGTCCCCAGAGAACACTTAAAATATTGATGAGCACTCCTATATCTTTATCTAATATTTATTAAATTATTTTTTAAAAAACCTAAAAATCCTGCAAGCTAACAATGATTAGTCAAGTAATGAGCTGTCATAGTCCAAATTTCCTTGGCTTTTTTTATTACTTGGGTTTTGCTTCTCACCTGTTTCCTATTTTATCTAAGAGAAACGATGCAAACAGTATCTAATTAACAAACTCTGTCCTGTTACCATTGTGTTAATTGGCTTTAAAAATAAATTGTGGCTCTGCCCCTTCCACTGGGGATTTGAGAGGCTGGAGCCTCTTCCCTTGTAGGGAATCTTCATTTGGGAGCTCCCCGGTCCTGGGGCCATCATGGAGGTCTCAAAACCCTCAAGTGCAGGTAAAACAGACGATGAAATACCTCACGGTGAAGGATTTTAAAACCGAGCCTCTCCACAGCACTGTCAGCTTTATATTAAAAGGGCATCAGTACACTGCTTATAACTGAATTTAAATGGAGTCTGATCACCAGGTGTACAAACAACTTTGGGTGCTACACTTTCACTGACTGGAATAAAATTGAGCATCATTGTTCCTGAATCACTTCTGAAACTGGAATTTGCTTGGGTTTTGAGTTTTTTTTTGCTTGGGTTTTTTTTTTTTTGTTTTTTTGTTTGTTTGTTTCTTTTAAAGAGCCCTGAAGTTTACCTTGGTCACTGCAGGTCCAGGCATCTGCTTGTCCTCCTGCCTGTGGGTGCTCACCCAACCCAGCACCCAGGATGGGAAGGCAAGCCAAAACTGGCCATGCTTGACCATACACCCAGTTCATGGCATCAACTTGCAAAGTCAAGCACGATGAGAAATCGTAACCCCCTTTTACCTTCTGTCATGCCCACAGGACCAGACTGCAAAGCAGTAAGTTCAGGAGGAAGGGTTAGTTATAAAGCCACCAGAAAAAACACTGATGTTCAAATCACTAATTTCAGCAATAACAGAAGAAATGAAAAGCCAAACCGGGGTGCAGCTCCCTTAAGATCCCTTCTTTACATTTCACACAGTTGTCCTGTTGAATTTTGTGTTCTGTTGTCTCACTGGGTCAAATAACACGTTATCCCTTTTGCTGCTGCTGCTTCTGCAGAACTGCAGCAGCTCAGAGAGATGCAGCAGCAACCGATCCTGGCACATATTTTAACTAATCTTCATAGCTGTAACTTGTGTTTGATCAGAAGCCACTGAGACTGTAAAAAAAGAATCCCTTTGGTGGTTTTGGGGTGGTTTTTTTTGTGTGTGTGTTTTATTGTGGTTGTAGTACAAGTGGTACTTGAGTTCTTTGAGTAAATACACTTAGCCATGGTGCATGCTTTTATTTTACGGTGAGTTGTTCAGTAGCGGTAACTACAGGATTACGACCATTTTTTTGTTGACTTGCTGGTTCAATTAACCTATGTCCTAATGATGGGAAGTTTACAAAGCTTAAACTGTGAGTACTGGAACTGGGAGGAATTTGCCTTCTCTGGCCTCAACTGCCAAGGTGGGCATCTCGATCCTGCAAACGAACGCAGCTAATGATCCCCCTGTGGGGAGAGAGAGGCCTTCCTACAGCAGGTAGGTGCTGCTGGGAAAAGGTTGTAATTATAATTCATTAATTACACTATCGCAGCATCCTCGGGGTGCATAAGCAGCCTCAGCTCTGGCTTGAAACCTGGCTCTGTGGGGACAGATAACCTTGGCCTGCTTGTGTCCCCCCGTCACCCCAAGCCCCTCAGCTGCCCACGACCTCCCTACCCCAGTTACCAGGCTCCTGTCACCTGCCACCCTGCTTTATCCTCCAGCTGCGTCACCCTCATCACACCCGTGGGTCCCCCCTGGGCCTCTCACCTGTTGCCTAGCGATGCCGCCATGTTAGGACCGGCGTGGGGGCCTGCGGCCTGCTGAGGGGAGGCAGGAGGGAACAGGCCTCCCCTCACAGACCCTCCCCGGCCCGGGGGAGTGCACAGTCCCGGCAGGGGGGGCAGGCCCGCTCCCCTGGGCCCAGGCGTCCACTGTGGGCTGCCTGGAAGAAGCAGCCCTCTCTCCCCAAGAAAAGTCTGCAGCCTGTTTTTCACAACCCTCCTCATGAAAATTGCAAAAAAAGCTATAGCAGCTCCCCTGCAAAACAGACCATTTCTTGCTATTTTAAGTGAGTTAGATCAGCACAAGGCCTGATGTGATGGAGAGGCATGAGACATGGCTGGGAGTGGGGGATGGGAGAAGGGGATAAGACCCCTTTTGCACAGTGGTGGGCTGCTATTTTGGCGCTAATGCCCATAAAATGGCAGCCTGAGCTGAGTGAATTGCCTTAAGCATGTCTGGAAGTAGTTTTCTTGGAGCAATGGTACTGATGAGTGGGTTTTGGTGGTGCTGGCTCTTTTCCCTTGTCCCCCAAAATTGGAAATGAGCCTTAGAAATATCAAGATTTTAGTATCCTGGTGTTTCTCTTTTAAAAATTTTCATCTTTCTTGCTTGAACAGGGTTGGGTTTTTTAATGTATTTTATTCAAATATTTAATTTGTTTTGAAATTGCTGGGTAGTATCAGTATCAGAAGAAGCTGATGATGAGAATATCTGTGAAAAAGTCTCAGCTAAGCATACTTTGAGGGCAACATAATTGTGGTTCTCCATCATTGTCAAGAACGACCAGCAGCACCTTCATCATGTTAGTTTTGATTATGAGCTCTCTCTAGAAGCTACAAAGTTCAATTCTTGCATTGAGTGGGGTTTTTTTCCCATCCTTTTCCAGATTTCCTTTTCACTCCCTTTTCTGTAGCCACTTGTATGAGGAATAGCCTAAAAACATTCCAGACATCAGGTATTGTCTTCTAGCATGTTTTTTTCTGCTGCAAGAATGATATTCTCCATTGTCAATACAAATTCTGTCTCCTTGGCTCTGGAGGCTAGCTGCTGTGGCAAAGGCAGGCAGGCTTTTTTTTGTTGTTTTCAGCCTTGAATTGACTTTTCCATCCATTTTAGTAGGCCACAGACTAATCCACATCTCAGTGTGATACAACAAGATGAAAAAATTGGCTACAGGCCTTAACTGTGTGTTCTTGTCCCGCTTTAGGTGAAATTTCTCTCTGCTTAGCTGAGAACCACCTATGTGCTTACCAAGCATCCTTTCACCGTGGACAATTATTTTCTTTCCTGTATTGTCAAGAGGACTGTGACTACATAGTAATAAATATCTGCACCTTAAAATAGTAACTAACTGTATAGAATGGTGTGTCCATAGGCACACAGGTTGTGTGGGAGGGTATACAATCTTTATTTGCATTTTATTACTTTTATTTGAATATTTAAGGGAGACGTTCGTCATATTTCACTTGCTGTTCCATGTAACAAACTCAGTATACATGTAGACCAGGTTGTTCCAAGGTTTAACCATAAGTATTACATTATGTAAAACTTCGCAATTTGCTGACTTGTCATGACCCATGACCATAAACATATATTAACCAAGGAACGTGCCTGCACAAGTGAATGGGAAAGTAATGCTCTAGGTCATTTGCCTCATGCTTTATTTTTTGTCAAGCTACCATGGAATGGAAAATAAAATGCAAAGTCCAATGGAGTTTTAAAATAAAACATCACATTGTTTCAGAGTTTACTGGTTCATTCTTGCCTGTTGATATGTTTTCCTCTTCTGTTTGAAGGAACCGGAGAGCATTATGGAATCTGCAGAAGAAGAGTTAATTAATTTTAATGTCGGTGGCTGGTATTTCTCAATTCCCAAAAGTAAAGTTGCTCAGTTTCCTGAATCTCTGTTGTGGAAAGAAGCTTCTGTACAAGATCAGTCTGAAAATCTAAGATTATTTATTGACCAAGATGGTTTTATATTTAGGCACCTTCATTATTACATGCAGACTTCAAAATTATCTTTTTTTAGCTGTGCTGAATTGAACTTATTGTATGAGCAAGCATTAATTTTGCAGCTGACACCTTTATTACAGGTAAACTGGGATATTCTATGTGGCTTTTCCATAATTTTTTAATTCTTAGATAATATTGTCTGTAGAAGGATGTCAAGGGGTTTGTGTATATCACTTTATCAATGCTTGTGATAGGTATCTAAACAAATAATTGCCACATTCTGTTCATCTGCCTCAGTTGGTGAGTACAGAAAATCTTTCAAATTTGATGCTTGACCTTTCTGTAAGAGCAACAGTCATTTTATTGTTTTTGCAAGAGCAACAGTCATTTTGCCTTTCTGTTCAACAGTCATTACTTGCTTTTTTTACTAAATTTAAAGGAAGCGGAGACTTTTATCTGCCAGCTGTTGTGCTTTATGACAATTATACTGATTGATCTTGCTAAATATGAACCTTTGAATGTGAAGAAGGTGAGTCTGCCCAAAAACAAATTTGTCCCAGTGGGACACCACTGAATTCACAATCCTGTCAAATGGGAAAATGATGATTCTTCCTCTCCTCCTATTCTGCAGCTGCATAAACAGAAATGTTAAATGGATGTCTGTAAAGAATATTTAATTTACTATTTAGCTACAAGTATTTTTTATTGTAATTGCAGTGTAGTTTTGTATTGTGCCAGTGAAGGCTGAGTCCATACTTCCTGGCTGGATGAAATGTGTATTTTCATACATTAATATTTGCATTTCCTCTTAGTTTAGTCTAAACTCTGCATTTCTTTTAGTTTCTAATACTTTTTTTGTGGAATTGTTTCAAAGATGCTACTATGCTTGATATTTTTAGCCCAAAATATTAACATTTTGGGTTTAACGTGAACACTTTTGGACTTTCTTTTAGAGCTGTGTTTAAAGATGTAACACCTCCAAATAGGTTGGGAGAGGAAGACCACCAAACCTCAGTAGTCTATTGTATTAACAAACCGTACATGATCACATGTTTAACATGGACCTGTTGTGGTATGGCCAGGAACACATTCCACTGAACTAGAATTCTTGCATTTTCTGGCTTTTAAGTGCTTGTCAGTTTAACCTTATTAATTCATGAAGGTATTTTACACATGTACTTTAGAGGTCATCACCGTGGCTCTAAAGCTACTTTATACTTAATATCCTACAACAGCACATAACCATTTGTTCCAAGTTTAAAGTGATTTGTTTATCATTCAGTAAAAGATTAGGAAATATAGACTGTTAAACATTCCTATCACTGAGCCAAACATTGACTCCCCTTTCTAATAATTGAATTCCTACAGCTTATCATAAAGATGTTATTAAAAAGAGCCCAAAAGGTCTTTCAGGTTTTGTGTTGGGTTCTTGGCTATTTCTTTTGTTGTATACTTTTACGCATGCCAGTGTGCTGTCTTGTATTGCAGCGCTAGAATAAAATGAAGTGCCATTAAAACTCAAATGTTGAAAAATAGTCGGCTTTTTTGGAATATATGAATGGCTCAAATTATATTACAAGTTCTTAGAAATGTTCTCTACAAGTTCATTCCATTTACCTTTAGGTACCTAAAATGTAGGAATGTGTTTGTTCTTGTCTGTATACAATATTCCATGGCATATTTTAGTCGATGTGAAGTACAGCATGGCATGCATTAGACACTTTCCCGTGGCTGCTTTTGATTTTTTGATTAATTATTTGAATTGAAATAGTAAATAGAAAAACTTTATGTATCTTGACAGATTTTAGATAATCTGAAGGAGGAGAAATATAATTTACATGTCCAGCCTGCAGATACACCAGTAGCTGAAAGAACATCTCTGAATTACTGGAGAACACGAAAATGTACCAGGAAGCCATCAGAGATTCCTCCTAACAGTCCAGCATTCACAGGTAAGTGTCCCAGATTGACAAATTATTTTGCATCCTTAGGAATGTCCATAGACTGTTGTCATTTGTTGCATGCCAGGAGTGTTTCAGAGTCTTGCAAAGTTTATTTTTTGTGATTAGTCATCTTTATTTAAAAAAATAGGAAACCCCATGCAAATGTTTATTCATTTGTGCTGGTCTGTAAGACTTCATCCTTTGGTGTACGTTAAATGTTACACAAGATTAATGCACTCTTATTGGCTTTGCTGTACTAGTCAGATCTCCAAAATGTATATCTGAGTTCCATTTTTCTTATGTCTTGATTTTTCTCTGATTTTCTTTGCCTAGGGTTACATGAAAGAGCTCCCCTAGGGCTAGTGGATACACCTTTACTAGATACGGAAGATGAAGTGAATTACTGTTTTTTGCCACTAGATTTGGTGGCAAAATATCCTGTACTAGTTAAGGATGAAAATTTGCTGTGGCTGCTTGAGAATGCAGCCCTGATCGAGTGTGAGTGCAGTGAGTTCCGCTTCATAGGTAACTGTTCTTTTTTATTATTATTCTGACATGCCTAAATACTTTTTTATATTAAACTGTTTCTGTCTGTCTTCAGTAATACTTCTTGAGAGATCAGAATCTTGTAATCTTTCAGTTTTGGTTTGGTTTTGCTGTCTGCCAGTTTTACTGGCCTGTTTATCAGTCAAGAAACAAAGCCTCTACTGGGTGCCTCTCAGAGTACATGTACCTAAATGTACCCACTTATGGCTCTACTTATTTGGGTTTTATTAATTCAGCAGTTTTCTGAACTAAAATGCGTTAATGGCATCAGGTACCAGAAATGCTGTTAACAGTTGGTAATTAAGGTAGACAAAACTTACATGGTAACTCTAAATCTCTACTTGATCTTGTATCTTTCCACTAGTAAAAAATCATGTTTCATTCATTAAATAATCTTCCAGCTTCAAAAAAAGACAAGTACTTCTCAAAAGTATGGCAGGATCACATATCTCCTCCATCAACATAGTATTTCATCCTCTGTGAACTCAGTTAAGATGAGATAGATAAGAAATTGCTGCAGTTTTGCTCTGCCAGTCCTCTGATGTTAGCATAGGGGAAAACATGTTTAAATGCACAATGGGATGGGACTGTGCCTAGGGGGGAAAAAAGCAGCCAAACAAACAGGAAACCTCTCACATGAATCCCTCAGGCTGTTGTGATAAACAAAGCTAACCTAATTCTGTGCTTCCCCTATCGTTTATACTGTGTCTAGTCTCCTCTGCCATAAACCAATTAGGATTGTGTTTTCAAAGACAAAGTGTTCCCTGCTGTCCATTTATCTGCTGTGTATATGTGTGTATGTGAATAGTAATACTGAAGGAAATGATAGGAACCTATTTTTGCTAGATCTGAGCAGTGGACAGAAGATGTCAAGACACACTTCCTATGCTTTATTTTTATTTTCAAGTTAATTTTCTTCGCTCAGAGAAGATGTTGTTGCCTGATGACTTCTCCAACATAGATGCCTTGGAGGAAGAAGTTTTAATTCTGGGAATTCCTGAGCTTATAGATGCTGTGAAGATCTATAGAGGTAATATAATGTACATAGCTATATATTTTCTTCCTTATATGCATTGGCTTTAATGTTATCTTGTGAAATTTCATGTTTGAAATGGAAATTATATTAATATGATCAACACTGAGCTGAGTTAGCAACTCATTTCCATAAAATGTTGAAAACAGTGGAAAATACGGTGGTGATTTTTAACTGCTGACCTTCTGGGGCTCAGTCTCGACCTCCTTTCCTTGCAGGCAGCTGCTCCGCAGTGTCCTCCACCGTGGCGGGGGCTGGGGGGTGGCAGGGGGCAGCAGCAGCAGCGGGGGACTCCCCGCCGCGATCCCCGCTCTATGCCATGGCACTGGGGCTGCTGGCCAACTACCCGGATTCGGCTCTGGGACAGCTCCGCGTGGGCAGCAACCTGGGCAGGAGCCGCCTGCACGTCTCTGGCAATGGCATCCTCTTCCAACACGCCAGGTACCCACCCTGTCTTCATATAGGCAATATCAACACAACAGAAGGTTCTTTCAAAAGGCTGTCTAATAGGTTTTGTAGTTGAAAAGGAGTCCTGTTCTCAGCAGCCTGTCCTTTAGTATTTGTAGTATTCATTTTCAGCTAAACTTGCAGATAACTATAATTACAGGAGTTTATATTCTTCTATTATATTGTAGGCTGGTAAGCCTAAAATTCCAAAGTAGTACATGTAAACTTTTTAATGATCACATGTTCTTAAGATTTACCATTCATTCGTAAAACTTTGTATAGCATTTTCAAAAGCATCTAAATGCCTATGGGTACAGGCTTTTCTGAAGCCACAGAAAAGTTGTACTGCTATGTCTAGTCCATCAAAGAAAGCAGACTTCTGAATACTGTGTTTGAACTTTGTCCTTTGAGGCATACTTCTCCATATTGTTAGCATTATTGCTCAGACTTACCCATACCAGTGTACTGGTTTAATAAAATCCCTACCGTATAGGAAAATGGCTCCTTAGTGAATCATCTCCCTCTTCAGGAAAGCACCTCTTTCCTGAAATCAGTGAAAATGTAAATGTGGAGGTCAGACATCTTTGCTATGACAGAGGGATTTTTTTTTTTAAATGGGGACACTCACTCGGTGAGTCATAAAGCTAGCCATTAAACCACACTTTTTAATACTCTCTGTTAAAAACCGTCTACCATTTTCTTTCACCTGCTTGTTGTGATTTGAATTAGGAAAAGAAAACCAAAAGAAATCACAATAAATCAGTTGGATGTGATTCAAGCCTGCCACAAAATTGGATGCTCAGCCGTGCATATTTCCATCAACCACAGATTGAAAAACTTCCCGTACCTTTAAGCAACTTTAAATTTAGCACAAACAGATAATACCTAGTCTGTAAAGGGTGATAGAAAGACAACAGGAAGGTCAAACACACAGTCATCTCATCTCTGCCCCTCACATCTTGTCTGCACTTGCTGTTGGCACTAGTGAATGATCCAGTGTAGGAGAAATACCATATTAAAAGCTTTGTTCAAAACCATTGCAGATCATTATTTGATGGCTCCATTGCAACAGCTTTATTTGTCAATGTTGGATTGTTCTCAATATAAAAATGATGTGGAAAGTTACGAGTAAAGCTCAGTAGGTGCAAAAAACATTTTTAGGAAAATTCATATTTCCTGACTTGTACTCATTAAAAATAAGCAGTAAAAATATAAAGCAAAGACAAAAAGTTTAGTGATTTTCTTTTCTTTTGGATAGGAATTGGCTGGGAACTTGCCAACTTCCTCTCACTGAAAATATTTCTGAAATCCAAGAGCTCTGTGCTTATTTGGACAAAAGGGACACCACATACGAGCCAATGAAAGATGCTTTAAAATGCTATCTGAAACAACAGATGCCAGCAGAGAGCAGAGATTATAGTAAGTCAAGATTTCTCAAGAACTCTTTCATTTTAAAGTAGAATGAGCAGTGTTGCCTGAATGCAATTAATCAGTCAATGATTTACATCTACTTTTGAGGGATTGTTACAGTACAAAAATAACCTGAAGGTCTCACTGACTGACAGTGTTTGTTTTCCAAGGATCTACTGCTACCCCGTTGCTTTATTAACTGGCTGTTGCTGATCAGTGAACACTAGAGTAGTAACATTAGGTTCTAGGTGAAATATAGAGCAAATCTACACTGGATTTAGGTAGTACTATTTATGTTTTTGGATAATTTCACTTGCTAAATTTGCCAGTTTTATTCATGACTGAACTAATTTGCTGAATCCAGTTCCTTCAAGCTTAGACAGTCCAAATTACTTTCATCTGAACTTGTTCTGCCTTAAAGATAGCGAGGTTTCTTTTGCTCCTGCTTTTCTGATGTGGGAATGTTCTTACAACTCTTGCTAGTAAACCAAGGAATCTATTTCTAACTTCCAGCCTAAGTGCATTCATAGCCACATTTTGCTCTTGCTAAAACTGATCTTTAACTTAACTGCTGTTTCCACGTTGGTTTATCCCCTCTTCTCCTCTAATGCATTTACAGAAAAATCATGACATTTTTCTATCAGCCCTTATTGTGGCTGTTTAACAAGAATTAATATGATTCCCTGATTAACCAAAGGATTTTTCTTTTCACTTATCCTAGTTTCCCCATATTCATAGAATTTAGGTCAGAAGAGATCTCTGGAGGTCATTTAGTCCAACTCTCTCTCAGAGCAGGGTCAAGTAGGTTGGGTTGCTCAGGATCTTGCCAGGAAAAGCTTTGAGTATCCCCAAGGATGGAGTTCCTGCAGCCTTTCTGGACTCCTATTCCAATAGTTGACTACCCTTGTGCTAAATATAGTCATACATGTAATTTCCCATGTTCCAACTTTTTTCCATTGCCTCTTGGCCTAGCACTTTGTACCTCCAGGAAGAATCTGGCTCTGTCTTCCCTACACCCTCCCATTAGATGTAGACAGTGATAAGATCCTCCTCTAACCTGTTCTTCCTAAGGCTGAACACAGCCAATTCTTTCCACCTTTTCTGTTATGCCATGTGCTCCAGGAAAGATAAATTTAATCACACTCTGTACAAGGTAATCCAGTTGAAACCTCCCCAGTATTTTAGACTATGCTACTACTAATTCTGCTGGAGTTAGCTTCCTTAGTACATCCTGCAGTCTCATTTGCAGTCCCCTGTTCCATTGGTGGCAAACAATCTCTTTGTGATCAATGAGGGCAGACATCCCTTTGCCCCATCCAAGCACAAGCTTCCTGGTTCAAACTTCAGCTTGTAGGATCCTAACTGTATTTCTTATTGTTTATTTGCAAATCTGACTTCTTATTTTGTAGTTGTGACCTTAATTCCAGTTTACTCCACCCTCAAGGTCCTCTGAGTCTTTCTCTAGGGGATGCTTATCCTTCCAGTTTTTAGCCATCAGCATCTTTCACCAGAATAAGGTGAAGTGGCTTATGTTTGAAGTATTCTTCCCTGCCACACCATGCAATAGGTGTGTATGTAGAAAGGAGTGAATCTTATCAATTCTTAGATGGAATTATAATCCTTGAGAAAGAGGGTTTGATCTTAAACTGAAACAGCAATTACGGAACTCTGTGTCATTGTTGTGTAGCCTGTTGGATAACACATGCTAGAAAAAAATAACTCTGTGACACAAATGTCTTAGCAGTAAATGATGCTTCGATTGTACATATGTTATGGAAGATGGATAGTCCCATTATAGTAGCTACATCAGACAAGCATAGGCTAGTTTGTTCATTGGTTAGAGATAGTAGAATCTATTTATATAATTATCCATAGCCCTATAAATAATTTATTTCAGGATATGACTTGCCTGTATCTTCTGTAAAGGCCTGGGCTATTGTAAGAAACAAAATTCTTCATGTTGGAGCCCTTTTCAAAGTTAATGTTTTGTTTGGGTTTTTTTTTTTAACAATTTCTTTTGAATGCAAATGTATTTTGATTTTCCTAAAACAGTGTCCCAGGACTGATGTAATATAAATAGTAATGTGAACTATATTGTTAATTATTTCAACAGAAACTTTCCCAGATTTTTGTTGCCATACTAAGGCAAGATGTAGGCTGAACCCAGACTAAAATATATCCAAAGCTGTTACATTGTATCTGCTCTCTGTGCCTAATTGCTCTTTGAGCCTTGTACCTGCCCTGATACTGCCATCTTCAAAGGAAGTAACGAAGTGGGGCTCTTTGTGAGGGTGGAAAATGATGCAGTAGCTCTATTCCATGCCCTGGAATTCCACTAGCTTTACGCTTCCTGACAAGCTGAGTCTTCAGTTTCAAAGACCTTTCAGATTTCTCCCTTATTTCCAATACTTTAGAAGTAAGTTAATTCTTTCTGTGGCAATGTAACATTATACTTAGATTCACCTACCTTAGGTGACGTAAATGGGCCTGCTCAGTAGAGCAAACATCACTATGCTAATGTGTATAGCTTTCTTGCTATTATTATTTTTTTAACTTATTGAGGAGAGGTGGTTTGGCTGTAGCATGGATGCATCAAGTTGCCTGCTATTGTGACCTTACATTGTGACTTACCTTTTGCTTGCCATCACATATGACCACTAAACAAAACAGGAGAGTTCCAGCTCTGTGTGCATAGAGCACGCTCTATTACTTCATTATTCCAAATAAATACTATTTGCAATATTTTGATGTAAAATCCCATATCATATTAACTTGGTATCTATAACAAAATAATTACTACTTGCAGTTATTTTAGTTGTCACCTTTCCATTTGTCACTCCATCTCTAGAAACAGACTGGACAGCAGAAGTATCCGTATGCTCACTCCATCAGATTGTGAAAGTTTATGTAGGAAGTAACTGGTATGAAACTTACTTACAGACTTTACTGAAGGTATGGGTAATTATTTGTCTATGCATTGCCTTCACATGAACCTTCCTAGACAGAATTTATAATTCTACAGACTAGAATCTATATTCCTAGTAATAAGAATTATTAGAATAGTTTTGACCTGAAAATTTGGAATTATCAGAACTTCACATGTAGACAGGGCATTTTATACTAAGGGAGGTATGTTCAAGTACCTGAGGGAAATAAATCTTGGATTTCTGAAGAAAGTACTTTCTGGGCTAATAATATAAGTAGGCTTGATGGAACTGGTTTGATCCTTTCACCAAGAAAGGAAAAATCCCGTTTGTATTTTTTTCCCTCTATAACTAACACCAGAAATCTGGTCTTAATGTATTTTTATTTCTGTAGTACCCAGAGCTGCTGTCTAATGACAAGAAAGTCTCTTGGATCACATACGGTCAAAGTCTTCTAATCCATGGAGATGGGCAAATGTTTCGGCACATTCTCAACTTTCTAAGACTTGGGAAATTGTTTTTGCCAGCTGAATTTAAGTAAGCAGAGTGAATTCATGTGCTTCTTTTATATTATTAGATGGCTGTAGGGGAAGCAAGCATGGGGATTTGTCTTCTGATTTTCATAGAAATATGATAGTGTTAGATATCATAGATACATAGATAATACCCAAAAGAATTAAGACTTTTCTTTTTAGTCCTGAACTATTCTATCTAAACATAAATTATTGGGATTTAGAGACTGTGAGATATGTTTTTGTTTCAGTGTATATGCCTTTATTTTAATGATCGCTATGCCAGACACTTGTACTGCAGGGTGTATCACAGATCGGTGCATTGTGTGCATGCCTTTAGCAAAAAGGAAAATGTTTTTATGGATGAGATCATTGCATCCCTCTTCAGATTTTTGTCTTTTTATACGGCAGGGACAGCAGTCTGGCTAGTCCAGTTGAAAAATACTCCATCGGCCCCCTCTACTGGTATCTCTGTTCTAATGCTGAAAAATGTATCTTCTGCAAAACTGCAGTGGTACAGGAATAGAGGAACACGGGGTACCTAAAGAGGAGAGGGCACTCTCCCTCCATATGCATATTAATCTATTAGATCTCTAAATTTTATCAATCATCAGAAATTGAGATGGTTTAAAACACCAGTCTCCTAAGGATATTCCTTCAATGTGTTTCACTTGCCCCTGAGATTGCTCAGAACTGACCCTTTGGTGCTATGGCTTCTTGTAGCAGTTTTCCTGCTTCTGCCACCACTACATGTTACAATTTCTTGCATTCAGCAATGAAGGTCTGCCTGACATCAGAAGATCTTTTGATCTCTTCAGTTCTCAAAGCCCTTGTTTGTTGGATCGTTTCTAGTAGGCAGAATATCCACTAGAGATCACCAGCTGATGTGGTCATTTTTAGCACATTTAGCTGTTTCCAAGAGGAGTATGTATTTTCCTTATTTTCCCCAAAGTCAATGGAAATGTTACACCAGTGGCTTCTTTGATATAATAGCCACTGGTTGCTTTCATGGCTGACATGAAAGGCATAGGCAGCCAGATGTCAGACACTACAGTTATATCTATACAAGCAAACTAAGTATGTCTGGGAATGTTTCTGGTCACTGAGGCCAGCTGCCTTTCTGCTACTGATCTGCTTTAACCTCCCGGACATGGTGGCTTCACTCCTCCTGTCCACTGCAAACAGTTCCAGGAACATCTGAATGGTATTTAAAGTATTTTAAATGATAGGCTATTTGTCCATCTGTTAAAAGAAAAATCACTTGTGTGGATGCATCTTTCATTTTGTGTAGTGACTGCCTGAGCTTCCAAAATTAATATATATTTGGAAAAGATAAAGTGTTAAGATTTTCATAGTGATTTTACAGTTCAGTTTATTTACAACTTACAGAGAATGGCCTCTCTTTTGTCAAGAAGCCGAGGAGTACCAGATCCCTTCTCTTTTAGAGGCACTTTATCACTCTGATGCATACAGGTAGATAAAAATTCTCATTCTTTTTCTTTTCTCTCATATAATGTTCTTTCATCTGACCTAGCAGTGTTTGTCCTTTGAAAGGAGCACAATTTTCTCATTTCATTCTGAAACACAGCCACTGGAGGATGAGCAATTCCACTATCTTTTGGGCCACATTTTTTCCCATCAGTTATTTGGGTACTGGAACAGTAACAGAATAGTCCTCAGTCAGCTCTCCAGTAACCAAGGAAAAAGGCAACTGAGATACCTCCCTAAGTCCAGATATTGAGAATATTGCAATGCATGCTGGAAACCATTGTACAGAGACACCAGACTGAGCAGAGACAGTCTGATTTATTAGCTTTGGCTCAACCCTGACTTTGCCAAGCCCCTGCTGGCTTCTGCACACCCACTGGAGGATTCACCAGCACTGCAGGATATAGAATGGCATATCTTTGATGCAGCATCACAGAAAAGGGTTGCCACCAGTTGGAACTTAAATCTAGACAAATTAATGTCAAAAATAAGCCATAACTTTTTATATATGAATTCATCATTGAACATTTTCTGAGACATTTGAACATTTTCATTTGAACATCATTTGAACAACATTTGAACATCATGAACATTTTCAGCAACATTTCTCTGTTGCTGACAACTTTAAAAATAAGATTGGGTGTTTTTCTAAAAGATATTTTGCTATTAAAACAGGAATTAGTGTTCAGTGTTACTGAACACCAGGCCTCATATTCGCAGTGGTCTTCTCTGGCCTTATAAAATCTGTGAATCTGCAAACACTAGTGTTTTCTTCTCTACTGTGCTCGTTAGAGGGACGGACAAAATGTTAAAATGTAGGCCTTTTAGAAAGTCCACGAAACAGAGACATTTCAACTCCTGAATGCAGAATACTTTAGAAGATGACTTAGCATGGCCCTTCTCTTCAGTATTTTTCTAAGAGAGCTCTAGAAGTTAGTGGATTCTTACTTAGGCTGCTCACAGGCTATTTAGACATTTTAAAGTCAAAATATATCCATTAAAATCTTCCCAGAAGATCATGAGTCACTGCAGCAGGTTCTGAAATACCAATGCTATGTTCTGTTTGCATCAGGATTGCCAACCTCATTTTACTGCCAGGAGCAGCAGTAGGACACACAAGTGGTAGCTACCAGTATCCCACTAGTGGTGACAGCAGTTCCTAGATTTTATTGTAGATCTCTATGAAGAAGAAATCCTAAATGTTGTTTCCTCACTTCCCCATCCCAGTACAGGAGCCTAACCTCATGTTCCTATACCTGTAGAGCAAGAGGAGGATGTGAGAGGAACTCTGAAACACTCTACATGTGAAAGACAAAATTTTACATTCCCTAGGAAGTTTTAGCTAAGGACTAGTGCTACTCTAACGTAGACTCTTCCACTGCTTTTTGGTGCTTTCCCATCATGGAAGGTGTCAGCATCTCTATCATATATGCCAAAGGCCTCTAACAAAGTAAAACAATTGGGGATTGGTCCCTAGAGTTCTTTGCTAGATCATCGGTCAGCTCCACAGGCAATCTTAGCAAATCTCTGTCTACAGGAGACAGAGAGCAGCAGCTGCTCTGTGCTTCCAGAGTTGTCTCACCTTTTCAGAAACTGCTGTGCAGCTCAGGCAGTCACTGTCAGGAGCTGAGTTTCTTAAGTGGTCTCAAAATTCAATTTTAAAACCATGAATGTAGATGGTTGACCTGAATCTGACTAGCTTGCTCCCCAAAGCGTCTAGAACCTCTTCACAAAAAAAGAGAAAAAAACTCCAAATCTGATGTCAGGTAGACATGGCTTACATAAATGCATTGGTCAAGGTTTTGTGGATGCTGGAAGAGAGACAAGAAATCATTTTTGTCTCTTGTGTATCTGCAGCATCACATTTCAGAAATTCTCATCACAGGTGGGCGATGAGAACTCCTGGTCCTTTGCTACCTCTGTATTGTGTACTAGTGATAATTGTGAACTCCTTCCATTCCCCAATAGTTTAAAACTAATTTATAACAATGAATGTGACATACACAGATCCACTGGTGACTGGAATTCCTGGCAACTCCTTTTACAGACTGACTGATGATTGCCCCTGGAAAAAGTTATATAATAATTGTAAATATTAATTTCCTAGATTATGGATCCAAAACAATGAATTGCACAATGAAGTTTATTTTCCATGTAGAAGATTAAGTATTGTATCTTGGAATGAAGAGCATGAGTTCAGCAAAGACCCAAAAGAAGTAAGATTTGGTTTTCAGAATATGTTGCCATCAAGCACTTCTAAAAGCAATTTGAACTAGAAAAGTGCCAAATTTAAATTCTCCAGTACCATTTTGCTTTTTTTTTTCCTCTCCAAAATCAGCTACAAAATGAGTCTTGGAAATCTCTCTCTCTAAAAAAATAACATCTTCATTTTAAAAAGCCAGGCTTTGAGCATCAAGAGAGAATGGAGAACAGCAATAGATATTCTGTTTGCATATCACAAAAACATGAGAGAGCTCCTTCTAGAAAGAGATAATTTAGGCAGAGACCCACACTTAATTCCCCAGTAGATTTCAAGGCAGGGTGCTTTAGCACTGCCTGAGTGCTGGGCTTTTATTTCTGTTTTTATCCAATGACCATATGCTGTAAAGTCATACAGTCCAAAGCATAAGGTCAAGATCCTCTGGTCTGTGTTAGCTTGGTCTAAACCCCACAAGCCTACACTCTTTAGATTCTCCTTTCAGTCTTGTGATTCACATTACTCATTACTTAGGGAGTCCCTGTCCCCAAGGGTGGGAAGTGTTTTCATGGAGACTTCAGTGTGGCTTGGAAACTGGGGCACTTTACCGGGTCACAGGAGATATGGGTTCTGACCCCTGTGGGCAAGGAGGACCTAGAAGCCAGATCTCCTGGTTCCTAGGGGGTAAAGACAGGAGCAGCAAGCTTAAGAAGTGCACTTGGGCAAGATAGTGTCCTGCAGAAACTTTATAGTCTTTGAAGTCAGTGGAAGGGGAAAAAGGACTTTCTGTTCAAGTCTTTGAATACTTTTAGTCCTTGGTTGGACACGAGCAGCTGAAAGTTGCCTTCAGTCTACTAGAGAAAGGCAAAATGTAGGTGCTGCCTCTGTAGCATTTACATGCTAATATCAAACTGCTCCACCCTGTAGCGTAACACTGGTGTTAACGTGGTAGAGTGGTTGCACAGCTTGCTTTGACTTGCCAAGCAATCTTTCTTGTACAGAATGTGCTGCAGTCAGTTCAGATAATCAAAATTATCTTAGTTGTAGCAGTAGCAGGGATGTTGAGGTGCTGCTTGTGTGCCTTGGCCGCTCCAGTGTCTATCTTCAGGTTTAGCAAAATTCAGTGACAGGAACGGAGGTGATTCAGGACAGCATTACATCAGTGCTGAGTTATCAGGGCAGGGTTTGGAGAGCCTTAAGGCACTGTATCCCCCGAGAAGTGAGAATGCATTTTCCAGGATTAAGAACTCAATCCTTAAATGCTTATACTATAATTAGTAAAATACATCAGTTATTAGGAAAGGCAAAACTTACACTTTGTTCCATACCAATTAGAAATAACAACACTTAATTGTATTTTTAGGTGTACTCATGTACAGCTGTGGATTCCAGTAAATGCTATATTAATAAATGGAGTAACATAAAAGCTCTGAAGGGAAAGCAAGATACCAGTGGGGAGAAGACAAAGTACTCCAGAATGATTTCACAGGTGAGAGGGACAAAGCGGAGGAATACACTTGGAGGATACGATGCATCTTCAGACAGCCTGTTAAACTCCAGCTATTACAAACATTTGGTAAGCCCTCCAAGGAAGAGAGGAATGAGAGGCAGTTTAACAAAGAAAGTAGAAAGTAAAGACTCAGCCAGTCACATCCAGAAATTAATTTCCCTGGTAAAGGAATGGGATGCAGTGAGCTCCAAGAGGTGTGATTTTGAGCACGTGAGAATGTCTGATGGTTGTATCACAGAGAGTGTATCTCAGTGTGACACTCCTGAAAAGGACAGGGGTGTCAAAGCTCCTATTGCCTCTTCTCCTGAGAAAATAAGCTTTACAATTCAAGGAAACAATCACATTAGCCAATATGAAGCTGGAGCTGAAGCAAAGCAGCCAGAGCAATATGTGTTCGCACAGAGTTTGCCACCTGCTCCAAGTGCTGGAATGTATCAATTCAACACCATAAAAACTACTTCCACAGTAGGAAACGATGCAGAGAATATAAACAGGGAGCAACCAGAAGGTAAATGACTGCTTTGTGATTGTTGTTTTCAAAAGTGATGGAGTAATTAACTAAATGACTTGTATAAATAAGATACTTTGATCATGCTCATACATTTCAGTGACAGTCTCAACCTTTTTCTTGTTCTGCTCATAGAAAGTTTACCCAGTGAAGGAAGAGACAAGACCTTGCAAATGAAACTCATCCCTCTAAAAGACAGTGAGTTGATCGCCAGCTGCTAAGCAAGGGCTGGATTTTATTGCTTGTCTATGCAGAGTTTAAAACTAAAAGTGTGTTTGCCAGAAAGGTGGAGCTGCTTTTAGATTCACTGGCATTAATGAATTGTTCTTTAATTGGCTCCTTGTTCCTCTGCCTTTAGAGCTGTGCAAGGAACAGTGAAGCTGGTTTGATGTGCTTAAGTTATCCAGTTAGTTACAGAAATCTGTAATTTAGCATAAAGACTGAAAGATTTTTATGCTAAACCCAGAAGTTTCCAGAAGGCATGTGTAGGAGTTAAAAAGATTTACATGAGTAGCCAAGGTACTAAATGCAAACTCAAGAAACCTCAGTGGAAAGTCTCAGTCCAGGATTAGTTCTGACACCCTGAGAAGGATGTGATTTACCCTGTACTGCTTCCATCGTGGGTAACACGGCAGGCTTTCACAGAATTGTTGGCAAAGCAAAATATATTAATAATGATTGTGGATGTTTTTGTTACTATAGCAGTGCAAGCCAGATTATTATTTTCATAGAACAAACAAACAAACAAACCTCTTTCATATTCCATGAAAGAATTCCAGACTGAATTATGCTTGGGTTCCATTAAGCAGTATGTAATGGTTGCTCTGTCTGAATTTTCCATGTGAAAGAGGGAAGTAGAGAAGACCTGTAATGTTATACCTAAGACTGCAAATTATTTGGTGTAAAGGTTGTCATTTACTGTTTAGTGATGTATCACCTTACCTGGCAAAACATCATGACAGAATAAAGACAGAACAAGGCATAACTTTAAAGAGAAGATGGCAATATTGTGGTCATACTTACAAATGTGTTTATCCCATTACTACGTATCCAGCCTTTGCTGTAAAACTCAACCTGTATTCCTTCACAGAAACAAGGGACAGCAAACAAACTGACGTTGTCCTGGCAGACCACAGAAATGTAGGACTGATTCTTAAAGTTGAACATCCTCCAGTTTTAGGCAGTGATGGCTTTTGTACAAGCAATGAAGACAGTGTTGTTTACAGCGCTCTGCTGGATGGCAGCCAGGTGGATACTCCAGACACTCAAGCACTGTCCAAAAGTAAGGAACTATAAATAGCTCTAAGATCTTGCTGCAGAGTTTTTAGTATGAAAACCATTCTCTCTGTCATGGTTTGTTGTCAGTTCTGACTAGGTGAGTAGCTAAGGTTATTGCAGCCGAACTGCTGCTTACATTGAATTCTTCAAAACAGCTGGGCAGCAGCTGCCTAAACTATCAGGTGCCTTGAATATTTACCAGTGAAGGTCTTTAATGCATCAGGAAAGATGCAATGGTCCGAAATGTATACTCAGTTTTTATTCAGGCAAACTCTTACATTGAGCTCAGCTTTGAACTGGCTGTTAGGACTCAGTTGCAGTAAAACTTAGGACAGGAAAGGAATTTAAAGAAGCTCGATAACTAAAATCATGAATGCTGAACCCACGGCCTTTTTTTTCCTAATGCATTTGTGTTCTTTCAACTGTTCCTTGCAGATATAGTTTTTGTTAGCTTTGCTCTCTCACACGAGGAGATATTCTATGCCAGGAAGTGCCACTTTTTCCTGACCGATGTCATCCTGGATTCAGTAAGGCAGAAGGATCCCAAAGAAATCACAGCCAAAGTTGGGACCCTTGTGAACAGGCTTTGGGTAGGTACAAGTTCCTAACAGCCTGGAGGAGCCATGCTTGCTCAGCTTCCCCAGGAGTTAGAAACTTGGCTCTTCGCGTTCAGCACCAACTGCCTGGCTGCTGCAGGAGCCACAGTTGTCACTGCACTGAGCAGGGGGGCAGCTTCAGTCAGAATCACGAAGGCCAGAAGGGGAGCATGGGGCTGCTGGGTGCAAGGCAGTAGTGGGGTGCTGGGAGCCTTTCCAGGTCGTATTTTTAAAACCAAGGGTAACCTCCCTGAAAACCTTTAAAACCTTCCTTTAAAACCTTCCAAACCTCCCTGAAGCAGAGGACTGGAGGGAGAGCCAGCCTCGGGCAGTCTAGCAACTAAGGCACCCTTAGAGTGGTGAAGAGGTTTGGCCTCCAGTCGCTTCTGCAGCGACTAATTTCTAATTAAGAAATAAATTTCTAATTAAGAAATAAATAGCAGTGTGTCCTGCCTGGCCCCCCCCTCCCAGCAGACTCCTGCTGCCTGCGCGCTGCAGGGTGCTTTGCTGTGGGGTTGCGGCAGAAATAAGGGCCCACCCTCAAGGGGCCAGGAATTTCTGGGGTTTTTTTAATTTGCATTGGAAGTAACTGATCTCACCCACACCCCATACCCCCTCCCCAGCACTCCTGCTTTAAAAGCTCCAACCAGAAGCATTTTTCTTCTCCCCTGGGAGAGGGGGAGAAAGGTGTAAGGCGAGGGACTTGGGAGAGCTTGCCATTGCATTTTCCTCTGCTAGTATGCATGCGTGTGTGCAACTGCTTCCAACCCTGCTACCTCACCCCAATCCTTTTTAATCTTACTAGTAATTAACCCTGGCCAAGGCCGGACTGGGAACTTCTGCCTCCAATGGGTGATTTCACTAACACAGGGAGTGTTGCTTGCTGGCAGAAGCTGGGCACTTGCGAGCACACCTGCCTGTTGATATGACCATGTCATGTTCTGTATTTTAGACTCAGCAGATCACACCCAGGGAGTTTGTTACTGATTTACTGAACACAGAGTATTTTAAAGGGGACAGAAATGTTCATGAAGAGCTACTTCACTGGGTGGAAGTAAGTAGCGTTTGCCACCAAGTGATGCTGTACGGCTGAGCCTTTTTTCCTCCAAACGCTGTTGGCTTTCTGTTTAAAACAGTTCACTGTTCCTAGTGTTGTTTGCATAGCGAGTTAAGGGGGGGGGAACAACAGTGTTTTACAGCACAAATTAACTAATGTCATGTAGTCTTAATGTAAGTTTAAAATTGTGCTGCTGGTTTAGATTGCCCACAAAAGAAGTGGGCAGAGGAATTCTAGGGGTGTTCAGAAATGAAAGGAGTCTGGTGATGCTGCTGGTCTGCAGTTGGGTAATGGTAGCCTCGGTTTTGTGCCTTTTCAGTTTACCCTACCATTTGCATGGAAGTACAGCCACTGCCTCAACTTACTGATCCAGAGAGGGTTTGCTAGATCAGTCTCATACTTTGCCTTTGAAATGTAAGTTCACAAAACATTAATAAAAATTTGACCCAGCTACTTTTTCAAATGTTTTTATTTTCTTGTGGCAGGCGAGGATGGTACATACCTCATCTGCCAATTAAGAAAAAGACTTTTTGCTCAGCCTTCTTTTAACTTTGAACAGTGACTTTGTTTAGTCAGGAATGTTTGTAGCAGCCTGGCCCTGGGGCCTTATTTATCCAAAATGAACAAAAGAATCCCCTTTCTGCTAACATACTTGTTAACATTATTTGCCCAATAAAATTAGAATAATAATCAGAGGCCTAGAACAGTTACTTCATGTTTTATTTTAAGCACGTTGTGCAGAAATGGCACTTTGCTATTCCTGTTTTAAAACCTCTGCAGCTCTGGGGAGGGGAGCTGACACTTCCCATCACGTGAACTAAAGTGAGTCACCCTCACTGTCATCCTGTCTAACAACCCAATTAAAAAACCCATCATTTCAGTCTCCCACCACTATTTTGAGAGAGTATTTAGATGCCCCAGGGAAAACAGATCTTCTCAATGCACGCCTGTTTGTTTCCTCTTCTGCAGCCCAGGTTCCCATGCTGAAATCAACAGACAATGCAACAAGAGTCATATAAAGAAAATAACCTTTATTAGACAAATCAATCAAACCCTGAAAAAAACAGTGTCAGGTAAACATTACTAAAGGTTTTTCCAGCAATGGAGAAACCTTTGAAACGGAGAAATTCAGGGAGTTTCAAGTTCCTCTTGTTGCATTAGTAAATTCTCTCCCTCTTGTGACATGAGCTATTGCTGTCTTGACAGCCCAAAAATCTCGCATTAACTTAGCAATTATTTTAAAATAGTAACTTCTAAAATCTTCCCTGTGCAACTGTTTCCCACACAATTTTGTACAAAGGTGTCAAACTGTGTTCTCTTTGCTGTTTAAAAAAAGAACAAGGTTTAAAAAACATCCAGCTTATTAAAAACATACAAGTGTTTTATGTACAGCACAGGAATTTCCAAACTTGAAGGAACATGGTCTGTATGCAGAGCGTAACTCAGGTGCCTGCAGTTTAACATCTGAGACTACAGCACTGCACTGTCAAGGGCCAGGCAGCTCCCCCATCCTAGCAGCTACAGGGAGAAAACTGCAGTTAAATAAATTACTGCTCCATCTTCTTCCTTAGGCTAAGTGTGACACCACTGCTCTCCCATCTGGGGGAGCCTGATTTATAGCACTTCATAAACCAGGAGTAAAGAGGAGCTTGGCAGCAAGTAGCTATGGTTTCCAAAAATGCTAATTTCCATGTTCTTAGAGGAAATGAAGAGTGTGTCACAGCCACACAGTGATTTTTTTTATATTACTCACAAACAGGCAACCTTGGAACACAGGGCACATTTGTCCTCCAGTTACACTGTGCTACTCCAGACAACATGCATTTAAGGTTCAGTATTATAATCAACCCATTATACTCAAAACCTGTTGGTCTCAGGTATCACCACCATCCAAAGCTCCTCAAACAAGCCACAACAGTGGGACTGAAGTACTCAGAGAGGGGCTGAGTCAGAGGCAAAGCAAGCAGCCGGTGCCTGTCACCCCAAACCCAGGGCACAGCCTGGCTGCCAGGACAAGGCACACTGGAGCCTGCCACTCACACACTGTGCAATGGGAACCTGACAGAGAGAGAGAGAGACTTGCAGCTGGGACAGCAGCCACGCAGGGTAAGGGGCTGACCTCTGCCAGACAGCTCCCTCATCGTCACTCCTAGTGACAACTGCTGGCTGCTTGGAACTCCATGCTCTGACTCAGCCTTCCCAGGGGCATCAGGGAAGTCTCTACATGCTGCACCTTGGGATCTTCCCCCTCTCCCTGGGGAACACACTCAGGTTTTACATGGTTCAGCTGGCAGTTGGTTAGTGCAGAAATTGCACAGGGAGACCAGAAGAGCTGACAGACATTAAGACAGAGATAAGCTCAGCACTGAAGCATGGGAAGAATCATCTGAAGAAACAATTCGCTGTAACAATGAAATTGCTTTTATTAAAACAGAAGTGTTAAAGCCAAGAAAATAAATTATTGCTATGGTAGACATATTTAGAACATAAGGAAGGACATTAAATCTTGACGTCCAGGTCAATATAACCCTGAAACAGAAAGTTACACTACTTTTCTTAAATACCTCAGTTTCTCTTCATGCCCTTCCAAAAACTTTATAAAATGTGCAGCTTACAGAACAAATAGTAACAGAGTCACTTGTAAAAAAAATCTGTACAGCTCATAGCTTTAAAAATACAGTTGTTTTTTTTTCCAAACTGCTATGTTACTTATTACTTATAAATATAGGGCTAACAAGTTTTGAATGCCCAAGGTCCCATCCAACACCAAAGCTATTACGTGTAGTTGACAGAAACCAGCTCAGGACTTCCCCCCAGCCAGAGGTCAGGTTTTGGACTGTTTGAAAGAGCCTGATTATGTGTAAAAAAAAAAACCAAACAAAACAAAACACCAAACATCTTCATAGGTGAAGACTGTCTCCTTCTGCTGGTCAGAGGCCTGGGATCTTCAGTGAGTTTGAAATGGCAATCAAACCTGGAACACAGCACCGTGCAATGGGTTAGACTGGCTGCATTTCCATGACATGGCAGGATCCCACAGGTCCCTCTGTCCTGGCCAGCAGTGATTTTGCAAAATGCTTGAAAACCACCGTTTGTCAGAGCTGCATTTTGGTGGGGAAAGAACATTTTACTGGGAAGAGCCTTGCAGAAGTGCAGCTCTTCCCCCATGCAGAGGGCTGCCTCTGCACCTCAGGATTGACCCAAAGGCTATGTGCTGCTGTCCCAGCAGCAGTGGGCCAGCAAACCCCACTGCTTCTGTGGCCACTTCAAAGGTCTTGTCTGTGACCCCCCCAGAAGGAGCTCTGGATCTTAAATTTTAACCTTAGCTGGTTCTCTTTACCTGGTTATGAACTCCTGCACCTGCAGATCACAAGCTATGGGCCTGCATGCTTATAAACACCCCCACAGTGCCAAACCTACAAGCCATCTACCACCCTGTGCCTTGACCACTGAAGCCCTAATCCTGCCTCTCTCATGTTCATACCCCTCTGCTCCCTGTGAAAAGGGAGGCTCAGTCCTAAGGACATAGAGGAAAAAGCTGAGCCAGAAGCAAGCTAGTTTGAGTGGGGCATGACATGCCTTTCCAAGGGCTGCCATCCACACGGAGGAAGCCCTGCTTAGCTGCATGTCTTGCCAGGGCTCACCCCTCCTCAGATCAACAGCAATTTCCTCACAGACAAGGCATCCTCCAGAAATCAGTAAGTACAGGAGCAACATCTGGCAGCTCCCTCAGGACATCCTGACCATAACCTAGCAGGTTCCTCTGCCTGGTGATGTGCAGTTTCCTTCAGAGGTTCAAAGGAAACTGTGGGATAAATCCAGCTTGGGGAGAATATAATGGATTCCCCAAGGCAGTTCAGAAGGACTAACGAAGAACAGGATTTTGTCAAACAGCCACAAGAAACAGATTAGTGGTTAGACAGCTGGGCAGCATTCAGAGGAAAGAAGCTCATCTGAACACTGATGACTAGGTGGTGCTCAAGCCTCTACTACCTGAAAGTGATTTTGGTTGTTTTCCTTCTGCTCCTTCAAACCAAGGAAGCATCAGACTGGCTGTTTAAGGTGACAGCTCTATGGGAGCCATCTCTGTGGGAGCTGGTCTTCTCTAACCAGATGAATCAGAGCCTCAGAGACCGGTCAGGAATGCGTGTGGAAAACTTCTCATTGGAGGGTGAGGTTCTCCTGATTCGGAGCTACTGACAAACCTGACCAGCACTCAGAGCTGCTGGAAAATCCCCTTCAGGGGGTACTTACAACAACTCCACTTCCTTAGGCGGTATACGTGTGCAGAGGGGCTCACACTACTGTCGAGGGACTTATGGTGACCTGGCCTGCTTTCTGCAGAGGAGAGAAGCCAGCATTAGTACAGGGTTAGAGGACAACAGCATCAGGACATGATCTAGTGGCAAGGGAAGCAGCTGAGAACTCTCAAGAACGTAAGAGGAGAGACACTGACATCTCAGAGCAACAGGCTCTCGCTCCTCCATCTCATTGCTCCCCAAAAAAGGCCCAAACCTCCCAGGAAAAGAGCTTAGCAGCATCTGCAGCAGACCTCCATCCATGCCAGGAGGTTATGTATGTACCCCAGCCCATGACAGCATTAAAGCTCCTGTGTGTGCAGTATCCCCTCCTGGTGTAGCCTCCAGCACTGCAGGTCCTTTCCAGTGTATCTCCTCAGGGATTCTTGGCCACTGCAGGGGAGGCTCTCACAATAAAGGGGCTTTCGCCTGCCCCAGAGGAGGCGAGTCTCTGCAAGAGGAAAGGTCACTTCCTCACAGTGACTCCTAGCCCAAAAGCAGCATCAGCTTCAGTCCCCCCATGAGAGGCAGTGGCTTGAACCGGGGAGGCAGTGGCAGGAACAGGCAAAGTGAAGAGAGTATTTTGGCTGCTTGCACTTACTGCTGAAATGTACTGGCTGTTTGCGAACCTAGGTTTCTCCTCCATCGCAGAGCTGTCTTGTGAGCCTAGGGGCATGTAGGGGGGTGAGCCCATGTCTTCACAGAAGCTTTCTTGTGGGATGCTGGAGACACAGCCACTGTCAGAACCACTGGAGCCGCTCCCTGACATGCAGTGTGATGACTCTGAGCTCTCTGTTGCTGGGGGAAGAGAAGAACACCACAAATTTGTGATGGCACAAATTTGTGCAAAATGGTCAAGGATGACCACAAATCTGGCCTACATGACCTGTGCCACATAGACTTGATAAGGTATCTGTTTGCAGAAGCACTGGCCACACAAGCCCACAGATAAGCCATGCTCCTGTCTGTGCCTCTGTAAAGCCATAGGCAACAAAATAACCCAAGGAAGTGTAGCAAATTATGCTGGAGATTAGTATAGACTGGCCAGGGAAGTTCACACAGGGGAAGCCAAGGGGTCACTGGACCAGGCTGGCAAGAGCAAGGGGAAGAGTGCCTCGTACCAGAGAGGCAGGTAGGCAGACACATGAGCATTGGTCTCCAAGACCACTGCAGTCCCAAAATGTGGCATCAAGCCTGCCACTGGGATGGCTGCAGATCAGTGAGCACTTTATTAATCCCTGCATCTGAGATAACTCCCCCCATGAAAGCTAAGACAGAGCTGGCATGGAAGGGCAGGGCCCTCCTTGCCCCAGTTTCGCTCTGGGACAGGGACTGCCATGACCCCAGTGAGCTTGGTCTGACTGCATAACGCAGAGCAAGGTGTGGGGATGAGCCCGCACATCCCAGGGTGCACTGCAGACCAGTGGGCTCGTACGTACTCAGTGATGGCTGGCTGCTCGTCTCGTGCTCCAGCTCATCTTCCTCGATGCAGGTGCTGACGTCAAAGGGGTGGCTGGAGGCCAGGACGCCTGGCAGCAGAGCCTGGTCCAGGTACATGTGAAGGTTGAGGGGCCCAAGCAGGGAGGAGGAGGAAGGGCTGTATGCAGTGGGGGTGCTGCCAGCGGAGACCTGCACCTGTGTCCTCTTGTATGGGTTGGAATGGTCAAACAGAGACACCGCGATGGATGCTCTGGTCCTGGCGCCTGCCAGAAAACATACCAAAAAAGCCCTGAACACCAGTCCTGCCTAGCTCACAGGGAGCAAGGGGGGAGGCATGGCTGGCACTCACCTCTGCCTTTCATGATGTAATCGATAGCACGGTCATTGATAGCTGCCTCGCTGGGTTTGATATCCAGGAATGGCTTGTTGCCCACGCCCATGGAGACCATCTCCTGCATACGGATTTCTGGAGGGGAAGAGACCCACAGCCACATTGTGAGGTTGCTCCAACCCACCCCATGGGTGCTATGCAGCCCCAGGCCAGAGCACCCCTGGGCCAGGCTGCTCCTGAACTACCGAGATTAGATCTGTTCTCCCCTTGCTCCCCAGTCCTCAGGAGTCTCCACAGACAAGCAATCATGCCCTGCTCTGGCCAAGCAGCTCAGTGCCATGCCACCTACAAGAGTCCTGCCAAGCGGGAAGCCTGGGGCAGAGAGGAGGGACTCAGCCAGACAGCTGCCACTCCAGCAGTGGCCTAGATCAGCTGCCACTCCAGCAGTGAGCCTTTCAGGAGCACAGCCCCCACTCACAGGGCAGGGAACCCTCTCGTTTCTCTCCTGGAGTCCAGGTGGGTGTCTACAGTCACAGAGAGCTTGGACTGGTCAAGTTCCCTGGGGATGAGGGGCAGGGAAGGGACATGCCCGGCCAAGCCCAGCACATGCTCCTGAGGCTGCATGCTGGCACACAGCTGCTTGCTGCAGAGAGCTGCCTGGCAACAGGCTCCAAACCTACTCAGGACAGCATGAGCTGAACAGGGCTCCCGCACCTTTTGCGGCACAGACGCCCTGGGAAGGAATCACACCTTTATTGCGGGCTGCCTGCTGCCACAGGATCTTGGCAATGTCACTGGTCCAGGCCTGCTTAGTCTCGGCTGAGCTGGCCTGGAGGATGTAGGTGTCACTGGACTTTCGCCTTCGGAACCAGATCTCAAAGCGCAGGCCACTGTCTCCAGAGTTCTCTGTCAGACCGATGTCTGCAGTCTGCCAGAAAAAGGAAGAGCAAAGCATCAACTGGGGCTCCGCTAGGAGCAGAAAGGGTAAACTCTGCCTGCACCCTGTTCCAGAGCTACCCTCAGCTCGGCAGACCCAATGGGAAAGACCCTGAGTGTCCGGACAGGAGCAGGTATGACACAGACACAGCTGAGCAGAGGCAGCCCAGGCAATTCCCAGTGCTTCACCCAGAGTCAGCACCACCTCCCTGCCATACAACACATGCACACAGAGCCTTTCCCTCACACTGCATCCCTGAGAAGACCTTGGCCCCACATCCCAGAGCACGGAGGGGGCTGAGGCATTAATGTGTGAAGCATTCCCTCCTGGCTTCACTGCATGGCTTGGAGAAGGCTTAGCAGTGGTGGGAGCAGCTCTTCTGCTGAAGGTGCTCCTGCTCCCGCTCCCCATTTCAGAGCCACATGTCCATGGGGAAACCAGCCATGGACACCTCCTGCACAAGAGGGAGCTCCAGGGCTGCCCTTACCTTGAAGGAGCGCTTGTAGATATACACATCAAAGCCACCCTCGATCCTCTTGGGCTTGCTGAACAGGATCAGGTCCTCAAAGAGGAAGACATGTCGCTGGCACTTCCTACGGCCCAGCCAGATGGTGAACTCATCCTGCCGGACCAACTGCCCCTGCTCCTTCAGGTTCACCTGGACACAGGGAACATCCTGGTAAGACCCCAGCAGGATAAGCTCCAGGCAGCCCCAGGCCTGGACATGGAGAACAGGGTCCCAATATGGCTGTGGCCCAGGTGGTAAAGAAGTGGCAGCTGCCTGTCATGTTAGGAGGGCTCTTAAAGAGGTAGGGCTGCACGGCACTGCTAGAGGCCACATCAGGCTGAAACAACTGGCCCAGAGCTCAGGGGAGAGCTGCACCTCTCTCCTAGGCATGGCACACAGATGACCCTCTACTGTCACCCTGTGCAGATATGTGACAAACCTTTGGGGTGGCAATTGGAGGCAGCAGCGAGAGCATTATCTTAGGGGGAAGAGGAGAGCTGAAGAGGAAAGGAGTCCCATCAAACTTCCAGGAGCACATCCGGGTCTGAAAGCCAGTTCCTCAGTTCTTCCTGTCCCAGATCCATCTTCCTCTACCCTGAGCCCTGTGGTTTCTCCTCCTCCAGTGCTACACTTTGCATGCCTCTCCTTCAAGTCCCATCTAGCTGATTTTTGCCTACCCCTGGCATCAGTATCAGTTTGAATTCCTTCTTGCAAACTGACTGACCCCCAGCTCAAAAGAGGTGGAAGGGCCCAAGGCAGCCTGCAGGACGCCATGTGCAAGGGCTGCCAGGCTGCCTCACGTCACCAGTAAGCACCTGGCAGTGTGTTTATGACAAGCTGCTCACCCAGCTCAAGTAACAGCATCCAGGCTGTCTGTCCTAGCAGATCAAGGAAACCTCCAAGCCCTGCTGTTCCCCTTGCCCTGTGCCTCAGTAGTCCTGCTATGCTGTACTGGCAGATGGCACCTTTATCACTGTGGGAATTTGAGGGGGGGCTCACCATACAATCCACAGACCCCAAGTCTACAGAAGGGGAGGAAGTGTGGCTCTGCCCCCCTGGGGCAGGGGAGGACACCTGAACGTACATCACAGTCACGGATGGCATCCATGGCCAGCAGGTCATTTCCATGCCGGAGCTGAAACTTCACCATCTCCTCAGCTGCACGGAGGTAGCCCAGCTCCTGCTCTTGTGCCTCGCTGCACTCCTTGATCAGGTCCTTCAGGAGCAAGGCATATTTGCTCATCCGCTGGATGGGTTTCAGCAGGTAGGAGGCCAGGTCCATCTTATCCCCAAGCTGTGCCTGCTTGAACTGAGAAATGCAGCACAGAATGAAGGCAGCAGCTTCCCGTGGAGAGCCCTGTGCCCCCAGGCAGGCACTGACACCCACAGCTTTCCTGACTGGGGTACTCTGTTCACTCTGCAGGAAAATGCAAGGCCATAGGACCAATGCTGCTGTGTGCTGGACTCCTTTCCAAAGCACTCACCACATCTCTGCCCCTGTCCTCCCACATACAATTGTGCAGAGAGTTGTGCCAGGAAAGTAGAGGTAGTGCTGAGCATGCCTCAAGCAGGGAAGTCGGGCTTGTTTAAAAAGATCAGTGACCCAAACACCAAGAGCAATCATGATGTAGGCAGTGGAATTTACCTTGAAGAAGGTATTCCCGTGGCTGGCCAACAGCAAGTCCGACTTTGGCTTGTTCTTGCTATACAACGCATACATCCCAAACTGGTCTTTCTGCAAAAGAGATCCCTGCGTGAGACCAACGCGCACCCAGGACACAGTGACAGCCATGCCCTGGGTTGGTTACTCTAGTACTTCTGCCTCTCCCATGCCTCCTATGGCATCAGGAATGACTTTGCTTCAAGTTCATTAAGAGCCAGGGAATGTTCTTGTCTTCCTGCTCCTACAGTAGCTAGGACTTTTTAATCCATTGTCCTGTTACCCCTTGCCCCTTACATACCCCAACAGAAACCATTCACCTGAAGTAGCAAAAATGCATGGGGCAGCTGAGCTTAAGACCAATGCTTCACGTTTCTCCCTAGCAGCCCTTTTCAACAAGAGCAGCAGGTCTGTACCCTTCCACTCGTTAAAGTCCTTCCATACTGACACTACAGACAGAAGACAGGGTAAAGGATGCCCCTGCAGAAGCAGGTGGGTTTTAAGGAGCAGACATTTTGCTTCCCTGGCAGTGTCTCTTGGTAGCAAAGAGCAGGAAAGGCAAAGAGCACCTACTGCTGCCTGGGCTCAGCCTCGCAGAGCCATCCCAGTTCAACCCCCAGCTGGCCGGGGACAAACCAACCCAGCACAGGGTAGTCCTCACGCTCCCAAAGAGCCACAGCCCACTAACACGCAGGTGAGCAGCCAAACATATAGGCACTGCTGAGCATAGGAGCCAAACACGTGTCCAGAGGAGCCCGACCCCAGGGGGAAGGTGCTGATGCCTTACATGTCGGAGGAAGCAGTGGCTGACCCGCAGTGGGTGGTTGCAGCAGCTCTCAAGCTCTCGCAGGAAGTACTGGCTGTGGAAGTCATAGAGTTTCTCCAGGTTCCCAAAAATGACGCTGCGCTTCCCACGCAGGTCTTGGGGGAGGTCAAGGCGCTCCATCTCAGGGAAGTAGCTATCGATGATGTAGCAAAGCGACCTCACGTATTCCCGCTCCGTGGTTACCATCTCATCAATGATGTGCCGCAGCTTGCTGCAATAGGAAACACTCAGCCTTGAAGGGACCCAGACTGCAGTGGGGCTGCAGCAGTCTAAGAGTGCCTGCAAAGCACTGGACTATCTCTAGAGAAGGTCTCCCTAAGACCCAACACAGAGATGAGATGATCCCTTAGCACCATCCAGGCACAGATTCAGAGCTGCCTGATAGCTCTGACCCCAAGCATTGACAAAGCTTGTGGCCGATCCAAGGAACTCTGCCGGCTTTTCTGTTCAGGAAGGGCGAGCCCCAGGTCGGCTGTGGTCCTGACCCAACCTCAGCAAGACACACACCCCTGGGCCCACTCAGTCCCTGCTCTGGACACAACAGTCCGCTCTACAAATGGCTGTGCTCCGGGAACAAGAGGGACAGCAGAAGTCACGATAACTTCTGTAAGGAGGAGTCAGCTGATGACTGGATGCTGTGGGACGCAATGTTAATCCTGGGAGAACGCAAGCTCTGGACCCAGGTGCTGTTGGGCTTGTCCCAGTAAAAATGAGTGGGAAACAAACCTCGCATCATTTCATTAGCAAACAGCAGTTCCTAGCACGGGTTGCTCTGCACATCACTCTTAGGTACTCAAGGTTTCCACTACGAGGCAGTGCAGCACCAAACATAACTACTCCAACGTGTGCCTGCCTTCCCTACCTCTCAGCTTTCCCCCAAGCCAACTCACCTGTCTGTTCAGAAGACCAAACAGCAGGACTGCCTCAGCACCCACGGACAGGAGGGCTGCTGCATCACTCCCTTGACAAGCAAAGCAGTTAGCCTGTCTGCTGGTGTTTGTGCCCTGCCATGAGCTTTCTTGACAAGTGCTAGGATATCAGAGGCCCCCTTCCAGAAGATTTTACTGTCCACAGCTATCCCATCCAGAGCAGAAGCAGTGGAGGAGCTCTGTGGTCCCCCTGCATCCAGCACTTGTTTCTCATCTCTGCCACCAGTTTTTTATTATTTTTTTATGTTTTTCAGTAAAAGCAGATGAAAGACCTGCCTAGTGACCCCCTTTCAAGAACAGCTCACATCCCTGGGCCCTCCATAGCCTAGGCACATTGCAGCATGACAACAAAGTTAAGTTGAGATCCTCAAGGACAGAGAAGAAAAAGAAGAGAACAAAAACCAACTGTTGGTCACCCAAACAGAGATCTCAGCCCCAAAGGGCAAATACAAACACCCTCTTACCTCTGAAGCTGCTGTCACAGGGTACTGGAAGTGCCTCCCTACTAGTCCGGGTACAGCACTCCCCAAAAGCACTATGCTTCTGCTCTCCCACTGCACCCGTACCACTGGTTTGCTAGGTCCCTGAATACTATGTTTCTGCAAACCCTCATCCTCCAATGCCAGCAGTGTTCAGAGACTCCCTCTCCTGCCTAGAAATTGCTCTTTCCCCTCCTACAGAGGAACCATGCTACGCGGGAAGAGGAACAGATCCCATTTCCCTGCCTCCCCACAGAGGCAGGTGCCAGGCTATGTAGGGACATCCCCGTGGGCCCGCTCTGCACCACACACACGTGTGCAGGGAAGCTGGAGCTACATCTCCATCTATCTGCCCTGTACCCATTGCCAAAGCAACTGTCACTGCAGAGCTCTTCACATCTTTGCTGGCTGCTGTCTCACTACCCTGAGGACCAGAGTACACAGTATCACAGTCACTCACCTGCCCCAGCTCTTGGCTTCTGACACAGAGAGGCAGCCCCTCTGTCCTTCCAGCAGGCAATCCGCAGCCCAGCTGTGAGCAGCTTGCTGCCGCAGCATGAAAGTCCTGTCCACCAGCTCAGTGCTGCTCACCTCCAGCCCCTTAATAAAGACACCGGTGTTGCCATATCTGGCCGGCTCGCTCAGTGTCCTCTGGCAGCCTGACCAGAGGCTCTCACCACAGGGGAGGTCAAAGCTTTGGGCCTTCCGGAGCATCCTCCTGGGAGGCAGCTTCCCAGAGGCTGGAGTGGAGGTGCAGGATGGCTTCACCTCCAGGGTTTCTAATATGCTCTCCAGGTTTGGCTTTTCTTCAGGCAGCTTTGGAGACTTGGAGGCCCCACTGGCAAAAGAAACTCTGCTCAAGTGAGGACCAGGGCCCAGAGCAGCTTCGCAGGCAAATTCTTCCCCAGCACTGACATCACCAGGGCAGCTCAGGGAGGGCAAGGGAGCTTTCTCCTTAGTCCACCCTGAAGAGCGGTTGGGCCTGTTGCAACAGTGGGATGCGTTGCAAGTCCTGTCCCAGTGGGACCCAGCGGTGGCCCCCTCAGAGTACCGCCGGTGGGACAGACTGCCAGCCTCGCTGCCGGCCCAGGGCTGCTCCCCCACAGCTGGTTTGTGGTCTGACAGCAGAGACCTCCTTGTTCTCAAGGCTGCTTCGAGTTTCTTTTCAAAAACGAGCTTGGTCTCCTGGCATTTAGACCATGCAAATTTCCACTGCTTGAGTCCCTTGTCACTCTTCAGCTCACAGGCCAGCTCCTTCATCTCCTGGAACCGGGCATTGCTGATGTCCGGGTGCTGCCCCTTGTAACTCTCCAGACACTTGATGACACCTGCACAGTGTTCGGTGGAGCTGCAGTCCTCCATGCTGATGCAGGCAAGGTGTCGCATCCCTTCCAAGGCCCACTCATACGCCTGCAGTGAGTGAGAACAAAAGGCAACAGCCAGTCAGAGAGTTCCGGGTAAGAATAACCCTAATTTGGTGCCTAAAGCGCAAGACAAGAGAAAGGATCAGTGTGTGGCCACCACAGTTCCTCGAGCGTGAGAAGAGGGGGGGCTGCTATTGTCAATGGGGTTTAACAATTCAGCAAAACAAACAGCTCCTTATGCAGAGGGCTTCAGCTGTGCTGGCTGCTCTGCCACAGCTCCACCTCCCCATCAGGTCCCTGTGACGCTGGGCACCCACGCTGCTGGGCACGTTTGTCCTCTCTGGGCAGGGCAGCCCAGGGGAAGCTGTTGCCAAGACTGCAGGAATTCACACCTCAGTGTGGCCCTGCTTGGTATAAAATCTGGAACTCACCCTCCTCCTTTGCCCAGCCATTCCTCACCACTACCATGTAGGACTAGGTCAAGGGGGCATTGGTAAGCTGCAGGAAACGGGATTGCTGCTGCCCATGCCATTTCCCCAGAGCCGATGGCACACAGAGGCCTGGAGGCTGCAGAGCGCAGCTCTGTGGATCACCCTGAGTGCTCTGACCCATCCTTGCAGCAAGTAGGAATCTGAGACCGTGCAAGCCCAGCTGCAGCTTGTGCATTTTCCATGTCTGCTGGCACCCACATGGTGTGCTGTGCCCTGCTTGCTACTGCACTGCATGTTTGTGCTGGTTAGTTGAATACAGAGCTCAGCAGTTTATTTCTAATGCTCCAGGAATGCTGGAAGCAGTTTCATGGGGCTTAACTAATAGCGGTGCATACCCTGGCCTTGCTAGAACAGCTTTGCTGCATTGGTCGAACAAGAGGAGTAGGAAAAACCATGGCCCAAGACACAAGGTAAGAGTGCTGTGCCTCCATGGCAGGAAAGGGGCTAATGAAACACCGCACACTAAGACCTGTCTGTCATCAATAAAAATGAGAGGAAAGGCAAACATCTCAATTAGGCTCATAAGCCACTACTTTATAAAGCAGGGATGATTACAAGGTTTAACTGTAGAGTGAATAAGATGTGACTAGCTGGCATAGGCCTGGCCAGGGAACTTTACTGCTCATCAATGAAAACAGAGTTATTTGTTAAAATCAGATACACAAGGCAGAGACAACATCCAGGACAGGCCTGCCTGGCACCTTCCACCAACTGCCCAAGACCAGTGGATGTGCGGAAACACCACAGGCTGCCCTTGAAGTGAGCCAGACCATCACTAACACTTGACCTGTCAGGCCCTGCGTACCTGCTATACTTCTGCAGAGAAGCAACACTCATGCTTAGTGCCAGGAACAAAGTGACCAGCCTTAGACCATTTTCCACCTGCTGAACAACCTTACTATGACAGCCTTCACTCAGAGAGCTTAAAGCACTTATTTTTATGCAGAATAGAGCCTTAGACACCAAGAAAATCCACCCAAGCTTTATGCAGACATGGAGCAGATGCTGCATCCCCATCAGGGACATAGTGGTCAAACAGATCAGGTGCCAGGCTCACTCTCTGTTGGTCACAGAGGTAGGCAGGGCAGGAGGTGCTTCATTCACATGGTGCCTACCCCCTGGCATGGGGTAGGGAATGGGGACAGCTATGAGAGCCAAGCACTGCTGTTTGTACAAGAGATGAATGCCAGCACATGAGGGGTAGCCTGCAGATTGAGCAGTCTCTCTCCAGGGACAGATGCCACAGGAGCTCCAACAGCCCTCCACATTGCTCTTTTGAGCTGCAGCTGCATGGTGTGCGTGCAGCCAGCCCCATTACTCATGCAGAGCAAGGAGCTGCTTCAGAAACACCAGCAGCTGCTCAGGGAAAATGCTTCTTGAACAGCCTCACACAACTTCAGCACAGGACAATCAAAAGAGCAGCAGTCCCCTCTCCTCCCATCACCCTGTCTAGCACAGCAACAGACCCCTGACCTGCCTCTCTCTTGATCCAAGCTTTATGCTCTAAACTTGCCCACTGCTGGGGGCCAGGAGGGGTGTGCAAAGGCAGAGGACATGCCAGACCCAGGTGAGAATCTGCATTTATTCGTGATGCAGAGTGTCCTTTATTCCCTGGAGGCAGAAGCACATCAAGGTGAGGTGAAACGCTGAGTGCAGCAGAGCCCAGCAGATCCATGCAGCAGCGACAGATGGCCTATGTTGCTGTGGTTTTTTTCAGCTGCTCCCTCCCAGCTGTATGCAAACCAACACCAGCCCCTTCCAGCTCTGCCCTGAGCAAGGGCTGGCCATCAGCATGGGCTAAGGGCACATCTCACCTTTCTGGCGGTGGAGGTCAATGGGTCATCCTGACCAAAGGCTGCATGCTGGCTGCCTTTCACTCAACTGATGGGAAAAGCTGATCTCAAAAGGCACACAGGGCTCAAAGAGGGTGCTGAAAGCAATGTGCAGGAGAGGCACAGCCAGCAGGCCAGCCTGGCCTTTACAGCAGCCAGTCAGGAAGGCAGCCGCCCTGTGAAGGCCTTCTCAGAGGCTGGGGACCTCGCTTCCATGCACAGATGGGAGAGAGAGAGAGAAAAGAGCCTTCTTTTATTTCTAGGAAACTCCACAGGTCTGCATGGGGCCACAGTGAAGAGGAATCAGGGCTGCAAACCACACAGGGAGGCAGCCCCGCCCCCTCTCATCTTCATATGGTATCTGTCTGTTCTCGGCAAGGACTCCAAGGGCTGTGCAGAAATGACTCTAAATCTCGATGGCATTTCTTCCATCCCCAGTGCCTGTCTCAGGCCTGTGAATAGCTCAGCTTTGTTCCCTGCACAATGAGAGCAGTCATCCATGCCCTGCAGCTTGCTTGGTAACATGCTAAGTGGCCACCAAGGCTTTCTCCAGTCACATCAGCCACTTCAACTGCCCCTTTTAGCACATTAAATGGCAGCCCTCTCCAGGGACCAAGTGTGCCCCAGCACCCAGGAGGGAACACCCTCATGCAGGCAGGTGTATTGCCATCATCTGTGTCCGGGTAAGGTTACAAACCACCCTCAGCCAAGCCAGAATACTGCCCTCCAGCCATGGGGCTTTTGGGGAGCAGGCAGCCATACAGCTTCTCTGCAAGAGCTGCTCATATACAAGAGGAGACACCTGTGTGCAGGGAAGCTGAATCTTCCCAACCATGTCTGGAACCAGGCAGGGAGGAGCCTCTACCTCAGCTTTTGATCTTTACAGACATGTCTTTAGTGAAACTCTCAATTACAGGATTAAAGACCAACGTGCTTCCTACATACACAGGGCTGACCTATCCAGCAGCTGTGTGAGGAATCAGCAACAGGTTGGTCCTGCCAGGCTGCCCGGGGGAGGCAGGGGCTCTTGGGGACCTGCCATGCCTTAAGGAAGAACCAGGGACTTCACTGTGCTCCCACAGTGCAACTCTCAAGCCCATCACCCTGTATTGGTCCCTGCTCATTTCACCATGGGCAAGGCTTGCAGTGGCATCGAGGACAGAAGCTCTTGGAGTCTGTTGTCTTTGGCACCACTGAAGTGCCATCTGCAAATACAGGCCAAGAGAAGCTGCTCAGCCCTGGCTCAGGGCACATTGCCAGCACTGCATAGAAAGCCTTCCAGGGATCCCGGATCCTCACCTGAACCACCACTCAGATATTACACCTCCCCAACCCAAACCTACCACAAACCCACCAGATTCCTCTCATACTCAAGGTCCAGTGACCTCTAAGAGACCTTCTAGGTAGCCAAGACAGGAGACAGACACTGTGTATATGCCAGACATATGCAGACATATGCCAGAAGGGGCAGTTTCAAGGGGGCCTGCCTTTGTCCACGCCTTCTCTTTCACCTCTTCCTGTGGGGAGACAATGATTATAACTATTTTTCTTGTCACATAGGAAACTGGGTGTCTGAATAGGCAGAGGTAGGTGGAGTTGGCAGATCTGCCGACAAACCCTCCAACTTTCTGCAGAAGAAAAATGCACCTAAGTGGGTGACTAACCCTGCTGTGAAAAAGTTTCCTTCTGAATCTGAAGTGACCACACAGGGGAGCTGAGATAGGGGTGATGAAAAGCCAAGACTGATCCTGATGGGAGCAACAATACAGGCAGGGATGCAATACAGCTGTGGGTATGATGACTGAAGCACAGAACAAGACAGACCAACTCCCCCATCCTTCTGCGGCGATGTCCCAGAACTGCAAGCCCCCCCCAACTCCCTCACATTCTACAACACAGAGAGGGAAGCACCACAACAGCTGGGAACATTGCCAAGGACAGCAAAAAAGAAACCAACATCAAACAAGCCCTGATCCCTACTTGTGTGCAGCTCCTGTACGCAAGCTGTGCTCCACTCTGCTGTTTGTTAGTCAGACACAACTAATCACATGTCTTTGTGGCAAGAAACAACTGCACGACTCCCCATTTAACAAGACCTCCTCTCACCACCACTAAGTTCACTCTAAGTGCCCTTAACTACAGTCATGAGTCTGGAGAGCAAGAGGAGGTTGGCTTACAGCAAAGGAGACAGAACTGGTGCAGCTAGAAAAGGTCAAAGCATCACAGCTACCGTTGTGAACTGAGCCAAGCACTTCCCAACAGCTATACATGGTGCCACATAGGCACTGACTCCTGCAGCTGCCCTGCTCTGCCGGCAGCCCGAGGTCTTGGCACTGAACCCTGCAGAGCCGAGATGCCAGTCGCAGCACTTGCGGCACAAGAGTAAAGAGTGACAGGGCACTTACTAGAACACAAGTCCAAAGTAAATGCTGCTCTCTTGCACAAAAGTGCCTGCTCCCAGGTGTGCTCCTCATTACAGATGCTCATTTGGGCTTATTCTCTCTAAAGTCCAACATGACTTTAGGCTGCTTTGAGAACTGACTCCTGCACACAACACTGATGTGCCCCTTGTCACAGGCTGCTGCATGCACACTATTAGCAGGTGCCTGTGGCTGGAGACTGCCTTGTATGCTGACAGTTCAGAAGGACCACAATTAAAAAGCCATTTTACATCAAAATATATTGAAAACAAAATTATCCAGGCTAAAACTTTATTGTCACAAAAGCTGTCAGCTGGCAAACAGTGACAAGCCTGTTTCTCTAACTCAGAGACCAAGTAGCCATAGCAGAAAGTGGTCACCTCACCACTCATTTGGATCTGCTTTGGGCTTTCCTCAGGCTCCCACCCACCGATGCTAACAGCACCCATGAAGGAAGGAGCAGGGAAGGAGCAAGACTTCAGGACCTGCAGATGTCTCCCTGGCAAGTTGATTAATTAGTTAAAAATAGACCTCATCCTACCTTCCCATCTGTACAGAGGGGGTCCATATCCTGGCTGCGCCCAGCTCTGTGCTGTACATTACCATACCCTATGGCTGGACTGAGGCAGGGCCACTGTGTCAGTGCATCATCTCAGCTCCAGCTATTCACAAGCAAATACTGCTAGCCTAAATACCAGATTGAGGAGCCTGGTAACCAGAGACAAGGTGGAGGGGGAAGGGGCCGTGCTTCACATGAGAACTACTGAACTGTGCGGAGAACACCCTGACTGGGCACGGTCCAGATCCCCTTTCTTTCACAGTGCAAAAAATAGGGAGATAAACCATCCCAACCGACCCCAAATTCAAGCAAAATTCAAAGCAAGCTGCCACCCAACACAAGAGCTTTGGAGAAAACAGTGATCCCTCCTAGACATTGCAATGCTCTTTCCACACCTCTAAAAGCCAAAGCCCCTGCTCACTTCTAGCAAGATTTGCAGCTCTGCAAGCAGGCAGCTGCACTTGGAGGTACAAGAAACAATGTAATTTCAGAACATAAGCATTTCAGCAAAGCCACTAAGTTAGAAGTAATCTCATCTTTATGCAGAGGTTCGCTGTTACTCTCTTCCCCACCCTGTAGCACTGGCTGTTTCCAAACTGCATTTGAAGACCTGCCTGGGATTCATTAGCAGCAGAAACCAAACTAATCAAAACCATGTCCTACATGGGATGTAGCTGGTAAAAGCTCAGCTTTAAACAGCAAGGAAAGGATTTCTGAGTTGCTGTGTAGCTCACAGTGCCTCCCCCCTCCTCTCTCCAACGGAGGAGGGACCACTAAAATCACCAGTTCACCTAAAACTAGCTGCTAAGGAAAAACTTTAAATCCTGTATTTACATTTCTGCCTGTTACCAAGTGCTAGATGCTGTACAAACACTGCAGGAGGGCAAAGGATGAAAGACAAAGACAAGCGCAGACTACAAACTCCTTGGATTTAAGCACAGGACAGGAAAACAGGTAGATACCCACAGCTGGGCAAGAAAGAAGAAAAAGGGGTCTGGGAAGCAACACTAGTCAGGGTTGGTCTCGGCATGCCACAGCCCAAGCACCAAAGGGTGCTTGTTAGAGAAACTTGCTTGGAAATACTTTTGCAGCAGCACTCTGGGTGAACAAGAACAGAGCTCAAAAATCCCTTCATTTCCCCTCTGGGCAGCCAGGCTTGACAAGTCCAGGAGAGTCTAATTATGGGAGAATATAATCGGATAAAATAGCATTGCACATGATTTCTGCTCCCTTGACGACAGCACAAGGACCCAAAGGGCAAATGTGGCTCATTATGCTGGAGCCAGCGTGCAGGACGCGTGCTTGCCCTTCTCTCTAACTGCTGCAACTGCCAAGCAACACCTAGGGTAGCTCCATTAGGAACAGGCTGACTCAACTGATGAATCACAACAAGCTACAACAATCCCTGCTTTGGTACAATTCAGAGCTTCCAAAGAGCAGCCTGTGCCAGTTTCACTATATATCTGTATACAGACACACACATATGTACATATAACACACATATGTATATATTTATATGTGTACGTATGTATAAAATGACTCCCTAGGAAGCTGGGCAGCAAGCATCTGAGACCTGCCCTCCCCACAGCTTCCGCAGCTCTGCAGCTGCAGAAAACCTCCCAACAGCCAACAATGCGCAGCTTTCCCTCAGTTTTTCCTTTTTGCTCCACAGTTGCCTATGACTTTGCATCCTTGGGTAGATTCTGCACTGATTTTTCTCCCCCTATTTTTCTGTCCCACCAAGGGGGTTTTCTCAACATTTAAAAGCTCCTGAGTCCAGAAGACCAGGGGCTGAGTTTCCTCCCAGTAAAATCAGAACCTTTAATGTTTGCCTTTGCTGCAAATCAGTCTTTTCACGTTTGAGGTACTGCTCATCATTTCATCAGCTTTGTGCACTCATTGCAAAGCTTTGTTTGTCAATTAAATTCTGCTTGCAACCCCTTCTTACCAGAATAAGAGCAGATGCCGTTTCCCTGCTTCGGTGAATATTATCCTCCGTCCTTTCTGATGCCTCACCAGTTACAAACCAAAACTGCATGCTGAAATCTACTTTGGCCACTGTCCTTCCCTCTGGCTGCCCCTAACAACTGGGATCTGGTGGCTGGTCCTTCATTTGGCTACAGCCTACACCAGTCACTAGAGAGTCATGAAACCATCTAAAGCTTGATTTGAAAGAAGTTACACATGTTGAGTGCAACTCACTGATGGCTGAGAAAGCAGAAGGCATGAAGGAGTGAGCCTGAGTATTTGTGGATGTACAACCACTGCCTAGGAGGAGGAAAAGGGCAGCATGTTTTCAAGTTTCTTTTAGTGAAGGGGAGAACTCCCCTCTTTGGAGAGTGCTGAGAGCCTCACGTTACCAGCCAGATTCAAGATCAAGCCACAGTGAGATGCATGAGTCACCAAAGCAGGCAACTTGCACAACAGCAACAAATCACTCTGTTCAGAGACTGATGGCACCTTCAGAGGTTTTTTTGCATGCTTTGCTTTTACAACTGTCCCGACAGCCACATCATTATGCTGTACAAATACCCCACTGTAATAGTACACCACAGGCCAGTGAGGACAGACTGGACTGTGGTAGGTGTCTCCCTGTCTGCTCTGCACTGGCTCCCTTCTAATGAGGTCCCCTGTGCCCAGCTGGGGATTGCAAAACTTCCAGTATGCCCTTGGGCCTGGATGGGGAAGCGTGGATGCTTTCTCTGTAGTCTTCAATTCATATCCTTTCCCCTGTGACAAGCTGAGCAAAACTCTGCTTAATTACTCAATGATGTGCTGGGATCTGCCTGCACTGCGGGCGCTTGTGCCTTGGAAGATGTGGGGCTGAAACTGAACCCAGACACCCAGCGCATTTGTTGGGCCTCCATTCTTCAGAGTAGCTGACAAGGCTAGAAATAGGTCCCTGGTTTAAGAGCACACTAAGATGTACTCATAGGATGAGAGTCCCTGCAGAGCAGCCACAGGAGCCTGGTCAGAGGCAGCGGGTGCTTGGGAGAACCCTGTCCATACGTCCAGGGCTTTGATATGCAGATGGGAGCCATTGTGAGCTTCAGCCCCATCTGTACGCCAAGGGGAGCTTCATGTCCAGACTGCTTGAACAGATCTATTTAACTCCCATGACTAAAGGAAATTCCAGCCTCCAGGAGGATCTGAGCATCCAGATGGATGCCAGCACACAAACATTCAGAAGATCTGTCACCCTGCGCATCTCCTGTCCCAAGATCAGAGTGGAAAAAAAGCACCCAAACCCAATGCATACATGCATAAGGCTAGGGTCAGGTGAGGAAAAACCTCTGCTAGCATCAGATCTTACACCTCAAGTGCAATGCACTCCCCTTGCAGCTCAGCTGCAACACAAGCTGGGAAATCCCTAAACGTGCTGGGAGGAAATGCTGCTTCCCTGCCATTAGTGACTGGCTACCAGTGTTGTGACCCTG
Organism: Ciconia boyciana; assembly: GCF_034638445.1. NCBI lineage: Eukaryota > Metazoa > Chordata > Aves > Ciconiiformes > Ciconiidae > Ciconia > Ciconia boyciana. The sequence goes on from NC_132942.1 coordinate 24,047,712, forward strand.
CAGATTTGATCCCACGTGACTCAGAGAAGGGGAGCCCCAGACTTTCAGACAACTGTCAGTTCATCCTCATGGGCAGCCAAGGCCACAGAGGAATATTTACTCAGAGGTGCCCTGGTGATCAAGGATGAAAGGCAGCAGATGCTTTCAACACATCAAGCATTTCCCCCCCTGCAAAAACAGCAGTGGCAGAACATGTTGGCACTCCCAGGATCAGGGAAGGCAGCTGAGGAGCGAGCAGCCTACATCCCAAAAAGATGCCACGTGCTGGTACAGCATCCCCCAGCCTCTTCTTCCTGCCATGCCCTCCAGTGAGGGGGAGGATTCAGCCAGCACAGTAGGAGGGAAAAGGACCCCAGACAGACAGATCAAGGCTTTGTCCCCCTGCACATGCCACAAACACATCACACAGACCTCGTACTGCACTAAGGCAGAGCCTGAGGTGGTGGGGGAGGTGCTCAAAAGCATCTCAACCCAAGAACCCCCCACCTTCAACTGAGAATTGTGCTTGAATTTAGCACATAAAAAACCTTATTAATTCACTGCTGCCCTGTAACACTGAGGGACAAACTTATGCACCAGTCTCACATCCGTGTTGCGCAACCAGAAAGGTACCATTTAGCATTCACCTACTATCACTGAGGTTGCTGGGAGCTAGGGGCACTGCTGTGATGCCAATTTGGCAATAAAGTTATTGATGAAACCCAAGAAAAAATAGCCTGAAATAGCACGAGTAGATCTAGCAGTGAATTACTGGAGAAGTCATAAAACAGAACAGTTTCCAAATAACTAATTTTGCAAGACAGAAAAATATGGGGGAGCTGTAGCAGATCAGATTTAAACAGTCAAGACTTCTTGTTTGTTCAGGAACTATTTTGTTCAAGAACTTGTTTGTTCAAGGCTATCTCAAACTCCAAGGCAAAGCAGAAACTTTCTGATATATGAATACCCTTTTATGGTAAAGTAAACATTAGAGGCTTATTAACCTTGCAAGATGACTTCTCCAGCAAAACCCTGGCAGGAAGGAGAAGGGAGAGATTTCATACATTAACCTTACACGAACTCTGTCAGAGGATCGATTTTCCAGCCTCTAGGCTCATTCCCCCAGCTGCTTCAGGATGCGCATGAAAGGACACCCCTGAAACAGGACAACAAATCAGACTAGATGTCTGTCTGGGGGCAGGACTTTGCAAGCGTAACTAAGGAAGAAGAGAGAGGAGAGAGAAAGAGAGATGAGACAGCTGCTGTCAGACAGTGCTGAAGCCAGACAACAGTGGCTTCCCCTAAAACAGTTTCACAGCATCAGGAAAGCATGGTATTTACTCCTCTGTTGTGCTACTCAGATCTTCCTTCATCATCTTCAGTACTTGCACCAGTAACCAGACAAAAGCTGTTATTTGGGAATTTCATGCAGCCCGTCCCCAGAAAAGTAAAGCCAAATCTCTGCGCAGAGGTAGAGAGAGAACAGTGCGTGTTAAGGTTTTCCCAGAGACTTTATTATAGGCCACAGCAAAAACCTCATTTGCTCAGAGGTGCTGGGGTGCAAAGCCATGTTCTGACTTGCGCAGGACTGCTAGCAAGAGACAAGCATCGTGGCATGGCGACCTGTGTCTCTGTTCATAATAGGTATGCTACAGTAAGGACACATCAAATGCCTCGTTTTCCACTTTGGTGCTAAGTTCTACTCTCCAAATCTCCTCCAAGCACATTCCCAGAGCAGGAAATCGTAACAGCCTTCCAATAAAATTAACTCTCAACCTGGGACAAACAGCCCGAGATAGAAAAATCACACTTTTAGGTCCCAGCTACCAGGATTCTTCCCAGCTTCCCACAGACCAGCATTCACAAACCTTTCTTTCCTCATCAAAGGCTAAGCAAAAAGAAACATCAATAATTTGTTGCCTGAAGGGGACTTGATTTTATTTCCTCAAAATCATAATCTGTAACATTATATCTGGTACATCATCAGCAAACAAGTACAGCAGAAAACAAGATATCAGCAGGTCACTGTTCTGAATCTTTTGGGGAGAAGTGGGAGGTAATGACATCTGCAGAAGTCAGCTAATTTATCATGCTCTGGATTTCTGCTGTCACATCTAAGATCAGATCTGTCTCTCAGAGCTGGGAACACTGTGCCAGCAGGTCTCAGTCACTCACGGGATGGGAGCCCAGCGAACCTTGGAGCAGCCAAGGAGAGCAGCCCCCTCTTGTGCTGTCCACAACCTTTAACAGAAGTCCAGGCAGATCAAAAGGTACCACCTGCCCTGTGTGTACATCCAGCTAGTCTAGAGGCATGCAATCCCTGCAACAACTTCTAGCTGCAGTTAAATTATGCCCACTGAAGTGATCATGCAATAACCTCTAATAAAGAGAAAGAGAGACAGGCACTGCTGTATTACAGACAGTGCAACCCTGGGATTCGCAGGGATCGTGCAAAGATGCACACAGCCCACAGGGCTCTGTCTGAGCACACAAAAGACTCACACAAAGCACTCTGATTCATGCTGGATGCATACAGACGCGCACAAGCAACGCAGTGAAAAGCCTTCTCTACATTGTTTCCAAACAATCTCAATAAAACTCACATGTCAGCCGGGGCGCCGGACACTTGGTACTTACAAGAGGGTTTGCTGTGTCTGTCTGCTGCCGCAGTCAGGACAGGGTGTATTCGATTCAGAGGGAAGGTGCATGGAGATGTGCAGAGAGGCTCTCCTGCCAGCGGGGCCTGGACGGATGGGAAGAAGTGCCCCAGCCCCTCTTTGGGCCCCAGAGGCAGCAACACTTGTTCAGGGGATGGAGCGCAAAAAGGCTGGCATTCCTACAGCAGCAAGGACAATGGGGAGGGATGAGGAGGTACTGCCATAATCAAATGCAGGCCAGCTGGCCCTCCCCCAGGAAGGGCAGGCACCTCCTTCACTTGCCAAAGGCTTTGTTTTCTAAGCCACAAAGAACAAAGTGGCTGAGGATGAGAGGGAAAGGAGGAGGAGAGTGGGGGAGAACTCACTGTGGGGGCAGATCCACACGTGAGCGCAGGTAACTCACTCTGTGAGAGATGTCAACACAGATGGAGAGGGGTTGGGCAACACTCTGCCTGCCCCAAGCACAGCTCAGAAGCGGCAGCTCCTTGCACACAGCAGAAAGAAGCTGGGGATGGCTGGAGATTGCCACTGAATCAGAATCAGCACAGGCTGACGGCCAGGGGTCCTTTGAGAGAAGAGATCCAAGGGTGGCAGCCAGAGAACACCACTGAAGGAACGGCTCACAGAGCAAAACCCAAAGGAATCCCAACAAGGGAAATGCTACCATTTCTCAACCATCCTCACCCCAACAATCCCGAGCACTGGGCCTCCAAATGGCTTCCCTCAGAATGCAAATGTAAGGCAAGGGCCCAAGCTGCAACAGGCTCCCAGGCAATAGCAAAGCCGTGCCCATACTCTCCCCCAGCACCAAAAGATGCAGCATCTTGCACAACATCCTGACAAGCAAGAAAGAGCCACTAGGGCTGCTTCAGGCCCTCCTGTAATGTTACACAGGCAGTTCAGCTGTGAGGCTCTGGCCACCACACCACCACACAGCTGCAGGGTACACAAGTGCTGAGCCAGTGTGATGGGACTCTGGCCTTTCCAGCTGGGTCAGTGCTTTCTCCCAACACAGTGACTTTCGCCAGCAAGCATCATGCACCTTCACTACCGACCTTCTGCGGGACTGGTTGTCATCCCAGGGCTGGCAGAGACTATGCTGTATGCTCTGGCTCATTAGACATGCCGCTGCAAGTTAGGTAGCTGTGATCCTGACAGGGCACACAGCCCTCACGTGGTCCATTTCAAGCCTGTGGACAGAGTCAGCTGGGCACTTTGCTCATGGTAAAGTCAAGAGTATGCAGAGACCTAGTGATATAAGAGTGATCTGGGAAATAATTTCACCCATAGAAAGCTTGAGAAAGGAAAAATTGTGAAGGCTAACAAGGTAAAAAAGGAGAGGGAGACTTGCTCTAGCTCCTCCTGGTAATGTGCCTATGGCAGTGTTACTGTGAAGCCAGGATAGACAGTGAGAGCAAAGGGTACTGGGGACCGCCCTTGCAGGCACTGCAGAACAAAGCAGACATCAGTGCTTTTGGTACAACATACACACCCTTGCTTGCTCAGCTCCCAGTTCTCCCCCAAAGCACTGTGTGGTGCCAGATCCCAACACATTCTTGGAATTGAGTAAACAAGGGACAGCAGCCAGACCAGGCTTGAAGCCACAGGAAGATGGCAGGTCCCCGAGTATACCCGTACTGAGTCTGTGGTACTGAAAAACAATCCTCTGCCTGCAGTCAGATATGGGGAAGGCAGCTTCCTTCACCGCTCCTCCTGCCTCAGCCCAGCCATCATCCAGCCCGTCAGGCACAGAGAGCTCCTGCCACAAAGGAAGCGGGGACAAATGGAAACATCCAGCTTGGCACTGGTTGTGGCTTTGGGGAGGGAACCCTGCCAGCCCATGTGCAAGCTCCATGCGGTCTGGCCCAGCTCAGCCTGCCTCATCGCAGGGAGCTCTGACAGATCATCAGGAACTGCAAAGCAGTGAAAAAACACAGTACAGCATCTTGATGGACCATATAGGGTCATGCTGTCCTGTCCCATGGCCCGTCCAGCAGCCACAGTCAGCGCCCTACAACACACTTGTCCACCACATGCAGAAGAAAGGCCAGCAGAACGGGGCCTACCATTCCTAGTAGGCAGCAAGGTACATGAGGGATGAATACCATGATCCCTGTGGTGGGTGCTCCACTCCCTTGGCACATGCTGAGATGTTTGGAGAGATTTGAGCTTGCCAGCTCATTACCATAGCATACATTGCTCACGCATCCTCAGGCTCCTTCCCCAAATCCTGGGGTCTGGCATGCTGCAGGCTCTTTACAAGAAGGAAAGTCAAGGACATTGCTTAGTTTAGACTCCTGCTGTTGATATCCCGTCAAATATTAGGGAAGAGAGAAGGGGGTTAGGCAGGCACTGACACAATCACTGCAGTTAAGGTCAAAGCAGCTTAGCATCAGAAGACAGTGAAATCAGTTTACATAAAATCTGCTTTCCCCCCAACCCAGACCACACCACTGACTTTGCTTTGGGAAGGCAGAAAGCATTCTGGAGATCAAGATCAAAATAACCGGCACTGAAAGAACTTACATCCTGCAGCTGTAGGATGAGTGCAGAAATTGCTGTGCAGCATGAATCCCCTCCACACGCCTGGTTTTGGTTGTCATAGAGTCACTAAGGTTGGAAAAGACCTCTAAGATCATCTAGCCCAACCGTCAACCCAACACCTCCAATTTTCCACCGTTTCACAATACACACGTGTTGTATTTACACCACTAGCATTGTTTATAGTTCTACTGAAACCAGCAAGATCAAAATCCTCCTCCCTCACTAAGTGAGATACCTCTCCTTCACACCAAAGCAGGGCGCAAACACACTGTGCCACTGTCATTCAGTTTTCACTGGGGCTGTGCAGCATGAAAGGCACAACCAAGAGGGATGCTGCTGCTGCCACTAAGGACTGCATCCCCCAGTTGTCATCCACCAAAAACAATGTGGATGAGCAGTGCTATGATGCCCTAAGAAAAGAAATGGACCACTGTTGGGGTCTGTGTAACATTTGTGCCCCTAGGCCTGGGCTTTGAAAGGCTTTGAAGCTGTGGAAGAACACCCATTACTACTGAGTCATGTCTGAGTACTCTGGCAGCCCAAGAGCTACTACTGCAATGTAGTTTCCATGCCTGAATGGAGAAGCCATCATGTGCCACAGACCACATCTGTGCTCCAGAGATCTCCAACTTTAGCTGAGTAGGTTCATACAGGACCAGTGTTTGGCTTGGCCACAGACTTGCCAAGTTGCTGAGCAAGATTTGGCACCTTTATGTGCCTCAGTTTATCAGAAGAAATATGACAACAACCACCATTACGAGGATCCCCCATGATGGCAACGGGTGTTCAGGGACCAGAGCAGCCCCTGAATATCTGTGCTCAATGAGTGAGCAGAGCACAGGTTCTTGCCTTTCTCCTATGGCACAGAAGGCACTTTTCTCTTCACTGGGGGCAGAGAGGAAAAAAAAAAAATGTACACATTCCCACAGCAAGAAGGTCCCCAACCTGCACAGCAAACTGCATAGGTGAGCTAGAGTGGACCTGTAGAGCACCACCAAACTCACTCAATCCTCACAGCACTGTTCTCGGCTGCCTTCTCCACTTTCCTCCCTCGCACAGGATGCTTCTCGACGTTTTCATGTTTAGCTGAATTTCCTCCCCCCTCCCCGAGCACTTCTGGCTGCCAAGGCAGCTCAGAAACAGCAACTAAGTGGCACCTACATCTGGTACAGCTTAACTTCTAGTGTCTATTCTTTCTGGAATTTGAGAATTTCAATATCCAATGTTTGTACAAGTGTGGAATAAATGGAGCATAGGCTCTCCGGCCTTCTGTGCTTGCCAAACCCGTATTTTAAAATGCACTTAGAAAATCCTACTGTTTATTCATCTGCAACTTTAGAAATTAAAGGACACCAAATCCAACTGCAGGTCTGCTGAATGAGTGCATTTGCATTAAACCCAACAGGTGAGAAGGCCAGGCACTCAGCACAGTCGTGACACGCATCCTCTCCTCCTGCTTCCCAGATGTCTGGGCCCCTTGGGTCCCTCAGCCATACTGCCCAGCACCCTGTTCTGGTGCTCCATTTCCTCACACAGGCCTCCACAAGAGAGGGGCTGGGCTATATATAGCTCTGAATAGCAAAGTGCTACTCCTGATGCATCAACAGGCTGAATTTACCAGTGTGTAAGGATACCATGCGAATAAAATGCAAGCAGTCTACCCTTGGCCTGGTGGCCAAGACTGGACACAAGCAGCCAATATTTTGGCCCTTGGTATCTGTGCCAGCACTGCCATGATTCTTCTGTCCACTGCGGCCACGAGAGGCGCCTACAAGCTACAGCTCGGACAGCAGAAGACCTCTATTCTTAACAGATGCGGACATTTTCTTGAACCCACCCCTTCTTCCACATACTGACTTGAAAAAAATTACTGCAGACACATGAGCGTGAAGGGACTTTTGCAGGTCATAGATCCAGCTCCTTGTTGGTGCACACACTACGTTTCACATCCTTCATAAACAACCAAGCTCTGGACTGAGTCCGAGCAGACTTTTTACACCCTCCTCCATGCAGCAGATGCCTTGTCTTACCTTGTCAAAGAATTCATACAGCCTTACTGTCTCACAGATTCGATGCCTGTTTTCATCCAGTTGAGTGCAGAACTCTTCCAGTTGATCTTTGTAGATCTGCAGCTTTACCCTGTAAGAATGTACATCCACAGAGGAAAAGTCTTCCCATCGATCCATCTTCTTTAGTGCTTCCTGCCCCCTTCTGCAATATTCCTGAAAGCAAAATGCAATTGCATATGAGGATAGAGATCTGACATGGACAGTAAATAGTCTTCAAGGTCATTAACAGCTAGGACTAATTAGACTGGTTTTTAAGGTTCAAATCACATGGGCAGGGGTGTACTTGTTTACAGCAGAATCTGGAGAGTCCTGACCTCTGTTATGATTTACATGAGCCACACAGCAGCTTGTAAAGGCCTACACAGTAAGCTCACAGATCAATTAGGATCAAAAAAAAAAAAAGAAAGACAGTCTTACAAGCCTATCAAGGGATTAACAAAAAAAAAATCCATCTTCCATCACAGTAGTTATTTTCCTCAAGACTGGCAAATACCATCTACTGAGGGGCTGAGCTGGTGGCTTTGTCTACATGAGGAGAGCAGGGAAGCCAAGTACTGTAAAGGAATGACACACACCATGGTGATGAACCCTCTACCAATGCCATCTTAGTGTCATGGGTTTGGCTGAGCACATGCAAGGCACATACGCTGCCAGCTCAGACTCCAGAGAATGTGTTTTTCCAATCAGATAACACTTACACTGGCAATAAGATCAAACTCCCTGAACTGCTTTTGTGCTTGAAGCAGCATCTCCAAAGAATCATCCAGGTTGGTCGTTTCCTTTAGCCGTTTTCTGCCAACATTCTCGATCCAACTGCTGACCTAGGAGAAAGGGGAAAAGCTCCACTATTAGCCACTCTGTGCTACTCACCAAGGTAGGCCTTTATGTGGAAAGAGCAAGGAATTGCTCTCGTAACACTGGTCACTTCATTAGTGGAAAGAATGTGCATGTACACTTCTCCCCCCCATCCTGGCATTTCAGCCTGAGCCTCCTGCTAGGAGTTCTTCCACTTCAGGTTACCAAGTAATTGCAAAGCTCTGCTATTGCTCACCAGCCTTAGGCATAAACAGGGCAAGTAGCTGCTTGAGCTCTGTTTCGGGTGAGCCATGGTCTAATGCAAGCCCTGCAACCTGCAGGCTGGCCTGATATTCCTATTATTGTTACCCCCGAGTGGGATAAAATCTCCCTGCTGCCAGATGGAAATCTACACCACTTTCCTTTTCTGACTGGCAGGACATGAACTACATCAGTGTGAATGTACTCATGGATTCTCCCCATCTGTAAATGTTTCACAGTTCTCTGGGACTCTCAGTTACTGATTTTCTAAAGGCAGCTCGCCACAAAGCTGTGCATAACTGCAGGTTCCTCAACAAAGCCCAGCCACTGCCACAGTTATAAGCCTATATCCTCAAACACGAGCAGAGAACTAACAAGAGTGTCCTAAAAGCACAGCAGACACAGGAGGCCAGGCAGGATAACACAGCATCTCCATCAACAGTGGGTTTTAAAAACAGGCTAGTAAACTTGTCTGCAATGCTTCAGACATAGTTGCACCTGGGGGAAGGGACAGACTAAATGTTTCCTAATGCCCATGCATCCTGTTTTGCTGTATCCTCTCAATCCATATCCCAACTCAACCCCACAGACAAACTCCTCATCTTCTGGACCAAGACAGGGTCTGTGCCCATGGACCAAGCCAACCGGCAAGAGGAGGAGATGGGGGTGGGTTCCCCTGTTGTGACCCATACTGCAAAGAGGCACACTGCTGCTGCTTAGAGCTCCTAGGCAGCCTTAAAAGCAGGAGCAGCTGCTGCCAGCAATGCTGCCATCATTAGTGATCTGCAAGCAAAGTAAGCTGGGAGCAGTCAGTTTTGCTCAATTCAATCAAAAAAAAGTTCAGCTTAAAGGAGGGGCAGGTTGCAGAGTGTGCCTTTGTGCCTTTTTTCATTTCTGTACAGTATTAACAACCTGTGTGTATAAGGAGTCTTTACTAGGTTCCTGCATCACACCTCATCCTGAACACATAGTGCACAGCGCCTAAGTGTCTACCTCCAAATGGGAAGTCATTAAAACTCTTGGATCTACCTTGGTCTGTGAAAACAACAGGTAGGCTAAAGCCTCCTCTGCAAATTCAGTTCTCTCCAGAGGAGAAGAGCCCAGAATCCTAGAAAAGCAATGGTGAAACTGGTCCTAGTACTGATCTTTAAGGATGCAGGTTCCTAAGGTGAGCTCCAAACACCACACAACCTTTCACACACACAGGGTAATAAGTGATATAAAAAAACCTTCTCATTGTTGACGAGCTACAGCAAAGGAGACTAAGCGACTCCATAATCTCGAAGTAGACTTCAGGCTTAAGGAGCACATCTGGGACCTGCAACACTGAGAGAACTGATCAGATCCTGTAGGATGCTCAGACAGCCTGAGCTACTTTATGACTTTTTAAGGTTCTCTATCTACACAGCTACAAGTTTCAAAGGTCTTTCTGAAAACCAGTGCCTGTTTGCTTCAGTTATCCCATGGCTGTAAAGAGTTTCAATGAGCACCACATGAAGGGGAATTTTAAGCTCCCACAGAAGTGCAGGGGGATGGGGGTGTTGAGTGTGGCTCTTGGGCTAAGGACAAGAGGTTGTTCCCCTACCTGGAGACTGTATATAGGGCTGCAGACAGAGGCAAGAGAAGCGTGCCTGGGGCTTATCAGATAGCAGGGACCTGAGCACTGCACAGGAATCTAAACAGAGTGCACAGCAGGGATGGGCAGCTAGCATGGGGTATGCTATGTGTGGCTCATTCAGCAGCAGGATATAAGCAAACCCTGAAGGATCTACAGCCCAGAGGGGACACGTGGACTCATCATCAGCTTGTTGCCATCACTCTGCTGCTTCTCAAGGTGGAACATGAAGAATGGCTCCTCAACAGTCTTGCTGGGAGGGTACTTTTGCTGACCAATGTGAAAAGATGCCCCACCTCCAAGTGTACTGCCAGCCAACAAGCTACTACACTGTGGTCTTTAATTATGGAAAAACATCACAGATGTTTATGGGGTTTGACTGATCCACACCTAGAGAGCAGCCAAGAGACTTTTAATTGACATCAAGAGACACCAGGCAAACAGTGGCTTGGTTCTCAGCACATCTGAAAACGTATCCCAAATTCTAATGTTCAGTTGTTCAGGTGTTCTTTTTAAGGGTCTACAGGCATCATTCTACACCTTCATGTGAGAGATCAACAGGCCCAGTACCTGCTGTAGGATGTACAGTCAGAGGGTGGCAGCAGGCAGTCACTGCAACTGACAAACAGGCCTTACCTCCTTAAAACATTCTTCCACTTTCTCGAACTCCATCACCAGCTCCAGTTCCTGGATGCGTTTGTTCGACAGCATCACCAGTCGGTGAACGCCCTCATCAACTCGATTATAAAGCACGCTGGCAGCACCAAGTGCATCTCTGGAAGGGGACACAAGTCTGGTCAGGGGTTTTGCATTAGCTCCTTCCCCCAGCACTTCATGCAAACATGACCTGGCTAACAGCAGCGCTTCATTCGTCCTCCTCGTGGGACCCGTAATGGACATCTCCATATGGAGAACAGAAGGAGAATAATGCTGCTCCCTGCACGTTCCCGTGATTTACTGCTCTCTGATCCCAATGCAGACAACCTGGCAGGAAGGACAAGAGCATCTCCTCCTAGCCAGGTTCCTTGCAAAACTTAGTGTACTTGTCACACTTTCAGATAGGATACTCAGCTTTTCATAAACGCAGATTACCGCATCAGACTTTCACAAAGCTTTCACAGGGCTTTCACAAAACACAGGCTCAGGCAGTCTCAGTATCTAAAACCACCATTTGAATTTAATTTAAATAAGTAAATAAGCAATCACTAGGAAGCAAATCTCTCCTAAACAACAACAACAATATAAAGCACTTGATGCCCCACTCGCTTTCAGGAATTTCCACCAACCAAACAAATATGCAAAGTGTACAGCACCCCAGCACCAAGAAAAACTGAATTTTACAATGTTGTGCTGGAAAGATTCAAAGACAGAGCTCCCCATCTTCCACAGGCAGCTATGCTGACCAAAGCCCAACAGGCAACACCAGGCAGCACTCCCTCTGCTGTGGCCAGGCTGGCAGAAGTCAACCTCCTCCTTGGACAGGCAGGGATGAGGGGGGTTCAGGCTGGAGCCCAGTGCCCTTGGATGCTGGAGCCAGGGACTGAGCACACCATTTAATCCTGGCACAATGATGAATATTAGCAGGTTCCTTTCAGATGTGTGCAGCACCTCTCCAGCACAGGTCTGACCAAATCACAGCCAGGATCCAGAATAGCATTCAAGCTTATTCTTTCTTTGTGTCCCTGAACTTCTCATATTTCTTCTGCTTCTAGATTTCCCCTCCTTTTACAAGTATGGACTCAGACACCTTCAACAAAAATACTACAGCCTTCTTCAGCTGTGCTCTACACTGGCACGTTCAGCTGCCTGAGCATCTCCTGTACTCACCCTAAACCAGCTTTCATTTTGCAATTGTCTTACAACCTTCTGGCTTATGAGAGCATGGCTTTTTTTATCATATTATTAAAGTTATCCAAAGCATTTGTGAAATAGGTAGCTAAAACTCTGAAAGCTTTGCTAATGGAAATTTGTAGAAGCAATTCAGCATTCACATTTATTTCTGTCTTAGGCTATGGGCATCTTGAACCTATGAAATGCAACTGAATACGAGCATTTAGTGGCAACTATCCTGTAGTTTTTAGATAGCACTTATTGACATGAGGTAGTACAATATGTCTGGACAACTAGCTCTGCATAGCAGAAATCTACAGTATTTTTCCATTCAGTATTCCACCCAGTGTGCAACAGCCAACTTCTCAAACCTCAGGCTCTTAGATACTTTTGTTTTTCCTCTTCAAAATGCCATTAGACTGAATGAATTTCTCCAAAGTGCAGCCAAAAAACCCCAAATTGTTTCTGGACTAAGATCAGTGCTACTGCAGTGCAGGGGAAACAGGTTCTCTACAGAGAATCTGCAAGCTTCAATGGAAAGATCCAAGCTGTAACGCTGCTCCTGCGTTTCCCAAAACCACCATAAACAAACAGTGATGATATGAGCCTTCTGTTTTATAATCCTTTCCCAGGGACAGACCCAGATCCAACCCAGGAGGCTTGCAACAGCAGAGCCATAACCACTGTCCAAGCTGAGCTCTGGAAAGCATGTTTACTGAGCAGGTTGTGAAGGCCAGTTCCCGTCAGCAGCAGTGACACTGCTAGGACAGCTAATGAGAAACAGTTCAGAAGATCACTGGAAGTTATATTTGGCAACAACATTAATGCTGTTGGGTTTTGTGCAGCAGAGCATATCTGTCAGGTCCTAGTTACTGAAGAAGGCTCCAGCATACTGATGGCCAGACAGGCAGACACCCTTCAGTCTCACCCCTCACTGGTCTGAAGTCCCTGCTGGCATGAATGCTCTCATCCACTCAGGAAAGCACACCGATACAGCAAATGCTGTTCCTCCCACCGGCACAGACAAGCAAGCAGCTATAACTTTAGATGTTACAGGCTGTTATATGCAAACATTTCCAATTATCCTCTCACGAGGCAAAATATTTTTCCAACCTTTCTCTGAGCTTCCATGGAAATCACTTTGGTGTTGATGCTACTTCTTTGATGGCACTCATCAACAAGCTAGATTGACCTGATAGACCTTTCTGTAATGGGAGTCCTTATGTCCACCCAAGCCCATGATAAAGCAAGCATGCGTGGTTTCAACACTTAACAAGATATCGCAGGATAGTAATCTTATGGCGTAGCAACTTGAAACGAGTTCCAACTCTTGCGTTGGCTTACCTAGCACAGAGTGTGATGTGATACAGGGAAAGGGAGACAGGGAGTCCCACTCCACTCCTTTCCACACCTGATGGAGGGAACAGGACTCCAGTTGTCTCAAATTTGAGTAGTTTTCCTTGACAGGAGTCAGTCACAACCTGGGCTGCAAGGCTCTAAATACTGAAATTCCCACATGGCAGACAGCACATTTCCCAAAGTCACAAAAGATAGGCTCTCCTGAAGACAACACTGCAACTATGGGAAAAATCACCCTTAAGGTAGAGGGATAGGAAGCGATTACAAAACAAACATGTTTTAAGAATTTTTTAATAAACAGAAATAGGCCTATCACAAGCTCACCATGTAAAGACGTGAATTCACCATGCCATCATGGACAAGATCAGTCTCTTGGAGCACACTTGAGACCAGTATTGGCCTTATGACCAGCAAACTGTTCCAGAGAAAGTAAGGTTCAAAAATGCAGTAATAAAATATTCCTGCTGGCCCACCCACCAAGGCCCGAGGAGCCCACTTCAGGAGAAGAGAAGGGGCTTGGGTGAACTGCTTGCTGCTGAGCTGAAGAACTGAAAAAAATCCACCCCAAACAGTGCTCTTGTGGCCCCACACACATGTTCCTTCCACAGAATAAATTACCCCAGATTATTGGCAATACTAGAAAAATAAAGAGCCAGACTCTGAAGATCTCAATAAGACCAAGCCTTCATTGCATTTGCAGAAAGTGGTAGGGAATAACCAAGCTAGAGCCCCCAGTTTAGAAGCAACCACTCAGCCCTCTGCACCACTGGATGCGATCCATGTCCCAGCAAATAATGCGGCAGCTACACGTCTACAGATACTCAGTCACCTTCCCTCTATCTCAGTTGATTCGATGGTACTAAAAGTGACATCCTGTTACTGAATGCATACATGGTAAACCTTTGTGTTACTGATCCACAGGCATCTCAAACTTACCTAGAGTCAGTCTAGGATGCATTTGGGAGTTTATACGATAAGCAGGGATTGGACAGAGAATTCATTTCAGGTAAGAGGGCTGGAAATTAGCTCTTGTTTTCATTTTAAGTTGGGCTGTTTAGAGCATATATCATTATCTAAGATCCCTTACTCTTGTCATTTAAGTCATTGTTTTCTGTGAATGCTTGCAGCAGGCTATTGATATACTTATCAGGGCATGACCCAACACCCTAAGGCTACCCCTTCTCTTGGCCCTCCCAGTGGTTTGCTGAATAACTGCACGCAAGCCACTCAGGAGAAAAAAAAAAATAAATTTCCAAATGGCTCCTCTGGGCTCTGAGCCCCAGAGGGACTTCAGGTGTGGCCTTGCAACATCCCTCCTCCTCTTCCTCAGCCAAGTTCCTCCAGCATCCCAGCACCTCAGTCCTTTGTTTCAAGGTCCAGCCATGCTGTTTTCACACGTTCTGCCTCACTTGGCAGGCATTCATTAAAACCTCAACATCTAGTTGTTGGTCTTCCATTGCATCTCCAAGGTAACTCCATTCATATGTTGTCAGCTCTTGACAGTTCACTTTTACCAGCCTGACAGGCTCTCCGACTAACATCCATCTTTTACTCTTACACAGAGGAAAGCATAACCCTTTCCTCCCTGTAGTATAAAGTAGGTAGGCAAACTGAGCCAAACAAAGTAATCACTCGCAGTCCATGGGAAAGTTTGTTTTTTTGATTCACTTTGGCACTTCCAGTGCTCACAGAAAGTATCCACTGGGCATGAAGTGTGTTCTCCCAAATCTCTGTACATTTGTTTACACATCTATGCACGTCCATCCATTTGCTGATACACATCTTAACTTCTTCCCAAATAATTTCTAGTATACTAGTAAACTCAACCATATCCTGCAACAGGGAGTGTCATGGGAAAATTATACCTTGCATAAACAACCATTTCAGTCAGACTTCGGAGTTTTTCATTCCTGTCCTTCACTGCTTTCAAGGCAGCTTGGAGTAAACAAACCAAATATTGAAAATTTGGTTGAAGAAGTGACTTCCACCCTGCCACATAAAGGGAAACACCTGGTTGTTAAGCACCTTAAAGATATTTTAATAGAGGCCCAAGCAACTCTGAGGAAGAAAAGCAGAGAGTTGTTTGAAGTCAGTGGAAAGTCTTGTCTAAGCTTAGATTTGTTTAGATGCATTGCAATTTCCCTACACATGAGAGTGTGGCAATAAGAGTCTTTCACTACATTCTTCCATGGTCAAATCATCCAAAGTAATTTTGCAATAGTGCAGAGTCAATATAATTTATAGCAAAAAGGAGTAGCTTGATGTCAGTTTATGTTTCCCCAGATCCTGTTTTCATCAGGCAATTATCGTTTCAGTGGAAAAGGTTCCAAACATCTTCAGTTTTCTGGAGAAGTGCCAAGCAGTTGTATAACGGCAGGGTAATTTTAAACCTATAATTTAGAAAGACCATTTCTGTCTGAATCCATCCTTCAAAAAAAGCTAGCCTTGGAGAGTTACACTTTAGTTTTCAAAGCAAAATACCTGATTTATTTTCAAAAATAGATGGCCACGGAAGAGGCATCCAGCAAGCCTGCAAAAGCAGGTGCTGCACAAGGCATGCCTGCCAAGGCCAGCGAGATGCAAATAGAAGAGTGCGGGGAGAGAAGCAGCAGAACCATTACTATTCTGCAACTTACTGCCTGCCCCTTGAAAAACTGCTCTAGCCAACAGCAAGAACAGCTAAAGTGAAGGCTAAAACCAGAGCTCATCCTCTGACTAACCTGGGTCAATTTTAAAATGGCAGAAATTAATGTATGGAAGGAACACCAGACACACTGCCTTTTGCTAGTGTATTTGATGGGTTTTAGGCAAGTATATTCCAGCTAACTTGCCCTGGAAAATCAGATATCTATGATAATTCTGTAATTTAGAAGAAACATAGCCAGATGGTAGAACGTTAGCCTCATCTAGTCTTCCACTCCTGGTGCTGAACTTCCCTTGTGGATGTCTCTACAGGTTTTGGCAGAAAAGGAATAGGATCTGGCAACTAAGAGATTTAAAGGATGGCTTGGTCCAAGGACATCGCCCAGATCATCTGTGCTGATACCTTGGCTACAAATCATTTACACATCCTGAGCAATGCTTCAGAAGAAATCCTTCCAGCTCTGCAGGGAAGTCCTGTGTGCCTCAGGGCTGTTTTGCAGGAAGAGAAATGCATTAGAACCTTTCTTGGTCATTAATGCATTTTGGTAGCAACCTACCCGGCTGCCATATTTGTAACGATCCCATAAAAGGAGGTCAACCTCAAATGCACACTCCTGCCCTTCAAGCTGAAAACTTCACATGCAGCTGAGGTTAAAATTCAAACTGGCCATGGTGAAGCTAATGCAGCTATTGCTAAATAAACTGTAATTATTTTCTGCAGCACACAAATAGCCATGGTGGTTTTAATTACCTAGTAAAAGTATTTGAGGAACTGGGTAGTTTTTAGAACCCTGAAGTGTCCTTAGAAAGGCACAGAGGTCAAACACCGAGTTTGGGGCTGCCTGTGGGATTCCTGCCATTCATGATGGGAACAGTGCATCTAGCGGAAGCCACAGACCTGACTGAATCCCTCCTCACTAGGTTACCTGACAAGCACACGCACTGGGAGCAACCCATTCAATTAATAATCCAAGAGAATTCTCTTCTGGTTCATTTAAACATGTTTTTAGCAGAAATATACTTTGAAGTCCCTTTAAAAGCAAGGGGATTGATTCATACAGTTAAACAAGTGTCCAAGTGTGGTCCCAAGCTGTGACCTTTGATTTTTTTGCCCAGCCTGGCTTGCATTCAGTTACAATAAAACTGTGTTCAGACTCCAGCTGATTTTAAATCCCAGTAAGATCCATAAAACTGACTAGAAAAAAAAAATTATAAGAAATCCCAAACCAAAAAGTAACCTACTTACAGGGAAAGCTCACTCTGCAGTGGAGCCCGAGATAGGATGTGGAAACATTGTTCTGGGAACACCAAGCATCAAGCTGTGGTTTTCTACCAGCTGTAAAAAGCTCCTACCTCCCAACCTCGTCCCATGTACATTAACCTATTTAGGTTTATACTTGTTATCTAGGTCAACTGCACTAGTGTTGGAGTTAGGACCACCAAGGTTTCAAGAGGCCCTGCTCAAATATATACCCACTGTCATTTAAAGCCAAATACCCATTTCCCTAATACATCCTCCTTTTGCACATTCCCAGTGTTTATGATACATATGATAGCAGTGGCTGTGCTATTAACTACCCCAGCAACAGAAACATCTACCCCAACTCAGCCATATAAAAAATGGTGCTTGTGGGAAGGTCTGGGCTGAGCCAGGAACTTCAGCCGGTTCAGCTAACATCCTATACTGGAAACTTTTTGCAATTTTTTCCGTAATATTTTTAAACCGATAAAACACACAGTGTGTCATTAATTACCTAATGCCCTGTTGGCATGAAAAACATTGCAAACAAGAACAAGCAAAACCAGAGTCTTCTGGGTAAATTCCCACTGAATCCAGGAAGATTTAAGACATAAGACAGTAGAAAATAAACAGCAGAAAGGGAGCTGAGTGGGACCATCTCATGAAAAGCCTGAAAGAACAATGAAAACTTACCTAGACAGAGCTCTGCAATCTTTCACCTCTCTGCAAATGCCACAACTGGCTTCACACAGCACTTCATACGCTCAGAACGACAACGGCTCCACGCTCCTTTACATGCAGAGCAACGAGGTTTGTTTAATGCAAGTGTAAGTGCTTTCTACCAGGTTAAAACCACCACGCAAACAGAGGGAACAGGTTAGACTGTAACAAAAATGAATACCAAGCAGCACAGTATGTGTTTGGATAGAAATGTCGCCGTGTGCTCCTCCCTCCACCTGACAAACAAATAAGACCATGGAAGAGCACTGCAACCCATGCACTGCTAAAGGCCAAAGGTTTAGTGTTCGTCAGCATCTTCTGTGTCACCAGCAACAGCATAGAGGCATCTCTCAGTAGAAAGCTGCCAGTCTTTGAGGCCAAGATTTAAGCACAGTTTTTAATCTCATTTCAAGGTATACTGAGAGCTTGTCCTAACTAAGAGGTGAAGGTTTTAGCATTAGGTCCACAGGAGAAATATGCAGAGGACACCTATCACTGAAAGATGCATCTCGCAGACCAAGTCAGGAGCGTGCAACTAGGAAAAGCAGTAGCATGATAGGTTCCCAAAGCTCCCACAGAGGCAGGAAGATGAGCAAGCACTAGTTAAGCACACCAGGAAAATGACATCAATGAAAGGGACACAAGCATTGCTGTCTTTTGAAGCACAGACAAACGCACAGTGTAGTGACCATCAAACTGGCCAAAGCACAGACAAAAACAACACACATCTCTCAAGCAGAAAGGGGATGCAGAAGACACCACCACCTCCAGGAAGGATTTCCCAATGTAGGTTGCCTGGCCATGACCACCAGCATATGGCAGCAGCTGTCAGCTTGCAGGCACACACCTTTTATCTTCCAAGCCAAGAATGCCAGCCATCCCAGTCTCCCCAGACGGGGACTTACACACCAGACACCTGTCTCCCCTCTACCCTTGCCCCCAACTTGTCCCATGTTTTGGAAAACCAGCTTAGTCTCTCTGCCTAGACCCCAGACACAGAGGTCCAGATGGTGCTTGTGCAGTCCCTTGGCAGGCCCTCCTGGAGCCCCTGAGAGCTTGTACATTATCCAAGTTTACTCCTGCCAAAAGAAGCTCGTACACCACTTTGCAGAGTGGCATGTGCCTGCCTTAGAAGCAGCTCCTGGGATGCTCCAACAGGAGTCTTGCTAAAGATCCACAAACATAAGCTCCTACAGCACCACAGAGCTATAACCTTGTGCTTCATTAGCAGCAGAGACCCCTACATTAACTGGCCACAGCTTCAAGCTGACCTAGTGCCTCAATACTGCATGTGGAAGCCAGGCTCAAGAGCTGCAAAGGCTGTTGTTGCTGTAATTGAGTCAGGTCCAGCATCAGGAACCTGGCAGCTGCTGCTCAGGAAGTCTGCTCTGCACTGCCCATTACCTCTGCTCAGCTCAGGTCCCCACCCAGGGCTTCCAACCAGATCACCAAACCACACTAAAAATAGCCAGCTCACAAAATGAGCTCTTGGCTCTAGCCACTCCACCCTCAAAGTACAGAGACTAACTATACTGCCTTCTGCAAACAAAAGGAGAATTCACTCCTCCATCTATTTATAAGCTGCTTATTCACAGCTTGCAAGCACAAATTATTTTCAGATGAGGTGCTTGGGGGAAGAGATTATGCTTTTTCTGGTTCCATGTTGCACAGAGCCCAGCACCCAACCTGGTCATTCCTTCACCATCTGAGGTTTTTCTCTTTCTTTCAGCTCTCACAACTAGTCTTGTGGCTATCTTGCCTGCCAACATGCAGAACATGATGCAATCCCACTCCTGTGCCACCCTGAGAACGCAGGTTCGCTGGTAGAGCCAGGCATGCGCCAGGTGTATTCTGATTCAACTAGTACAAGGCATCTTTATATTAATATAAAATGTTTATAAATCTTTACTCCACTTCTGACTCATAGCATATCTAGAGGACAAAAGGCATCACTCGACACCTTGTCTAGGCAAGTGTTCCCAGCTCTTGGCTATGCTGCAAGAGCAGCAATAATGAGAACACCAGTGGAAAATGTAAGGCTAAAGACCGGGTTAAGTCTCCCTGTCTTGCTGCCCAGCGCCGCGCAACTGCCTCACTTTAGTAAGAGCCCTCGCTGCTGCTGCCTGGCTCCTGGCAGCTTCTCCAGGCTTATGATAGATGTGTCAGAGAAGTCTTTGAAATCCACCACAAAATAAGCAATGCATTAGTTCACCTTCCACGACTGGCTTAGTGAGTTGCCTGCAAGCCACAGGCTGGTTGATCAATACACTAGATATCCAGAAGCCAAAGATACAGATGCCAACCAACTCTATGTAACTTATTAAAAAGACCATGTTTATTAAAGATTTCCTGTCCAAAAGTGCAAAAAAGGAAAGTATTAGTAATGTTAAAGTGATGGATGTCTCTATGGCATTTGTCCACACTTACCGACAGGAACTTCAGCTAGGCTAATAGCTCTGCATTTCAATCCCCAGAAAGACTGGGACAGCAAAACCTGGAAGCTTTCAGCTAACAGACCTAGAGAAGCACTGAGCCTTCAGCACAGCAGATGGTGTGAAGGGAAATGTGCTGGCTTTAAAGCCAGCCAGCTCCACCAGCAATGAATAAGTAGCAATGCCAGCTTCAGTGGTCCACTTGCACCTTTGGATGGCCAGCCTGTGCTGAAGCTATCATTACAGCACTTAAAGAGGTACCACAAAGATACTAGCTCGTCAGTACCACACCCACGCCAACTCTAGGCCAAATTCTGCCTGGTCTTCCTGGAGGTGGGGGAGCGGTGTGGGACCAGCTGAGCACACTGCATCCCCTTACCCAACTCCCTGTGATCGGCTGCCTGCAGGATTCGTATTCTGGTAACAGAGCTCCTCCTTTCTAAGCCGGGAAAAGGCTGAGATCCAGAAAGACTGCCTGGAGAAGTCTTTCTTTCCCTTTGTGGGTAATCGGCTGGATAGGCAAGGCTATCTTTTACAGTGGTACTTGGTGGAGAAATGAGTATGGGGACTCTTGATCAGCTCACATTGGGAAGAGAGAGTGAGTAGAGTTACCAGTCAAAGCCACTGCTGTGGTGCTACAGCATCTCAGGATGGGACCATCCAGGAGGGACTCCCGAAGGCTCTTAAAGCATCTGTTAGAGAAACAAATGGAAGTACCACAATGCATCTCCTGCATGACCACATCTCTGATGGGATGAGTTCAATTCCTGCAGGAAAGGAGCTGTGTCACTGGCTTAGCAAATCCTCTCAAAGTCTGGGTCAGACCTTAGTGGCAATGAGATCCCACTGCTCTGTGTCATGAAACACTCCAAAGGGCATCTCAGCTCTCCAGGAGGGCAGAGCAGGGAAACATGCCAAAACCAACCAAGGGAAGAGTTTCATTACTAAAGAAAGACTAAAGCAAGTCTTGTTTGCTGTGTGCTCCCGAAAGGTATTTGGCAGATAACATCTGACTGCACAGAGCACAAGTCTGCTTCCTTGCCTATTTTAGCATACTATCTCTAACCTGCAGTCAAGCATTTTCAGATGGGTTTGTCCATCTCTATTCTTACCACCTCCTAGTATTTTTTGCCACGTGAAGCCACAAACTAGCAAGAAAGTCAGCTGTGAGAGCTGGCAAAACTATCCCCTGCAAAAAAAGCAAGTCAATCTCTTGCTTATTTAATCCCAAGGTGACAGTGCAGCTGGGCTTGTCTTCTTTATGCCTCTTAAGAAAAATCATGGCTTTTTACCTTTAGTTCTGCACTTTTGATTGGCATATTTTAATTAAGTGGACCTAAGAGTCCAGAAAACTGCTCTTAAATTTTTTTCTTCTATTTATATGCAATTCTTACACATTTTTGACAGTTACCTGTTCACAGCTGGCCTCAACTTCTCACTAAGAAGTCTTGGCAGTCATGACTCTCTGCTTGATCAGGCTTTTACACCACAAGAAAAAACTAAAACAACAGAACATGGGATTAACACAAGAGCCAAAAGGTGGCTCAGAAGGGTAAAGCCATTTGACTTCCTTTGTAAATAATTTGATTTCGAGTATTGGGGGAACAGGTGTGGAATTAAAGACTGTTAAGCATTGATCAAGATTTTACAATCTGAAGTTCAGAAAAGCAGTACAACAGGCCCTGCTGAGTGCACAGACACAACCAGTCCTGTTCCATTTTCACATGTCACCAGTCAAAAAAATCTAATATTGGACCCACATACATCCATAGCCACTCCACGTGAGCTTAGTAGGCCAACTACAATATTTTGTCCCTACCCTGCTTTGATCCTATCTGTTAAAGAAGCCTTTGAAAATCATAACCATAGGAGCCTTTACAGGGTTAGCAGAGCTCAGAACCTTTACTATCTGCACACCAGTTTGGAGAGAAGGAGCAAGTGCAGAGCCATGGAGGATCGAAAACCAACAGTGCCTTATACAGAGTTCTCTGGCCAAATGATAGAGGTTTTTCCCCATTTAAAAGGATTCTGGAACAGGGAAGAGTGGACTTCTTTAGTCCTCTATCCCAAGTCACATGACAAGCAGGCATTTCCTCAAAATACTATATGGATTTCAGTTTCTGCAACTGCTCCACAAACTAGAAGAGGACTAACATTCTCCCACTATATTCATTTAAGCTCCTCAGGCTGGAGAGCGCCACATATATTTGACCCGTAGCATACACTCTCCATTCATACTGGCAGGCAACAAATATAATCTGAATTAAACGGAGAACATGCTACACAGTCTCAGCATGCTCTCAAACACTGTGCAATCAAAGAATTATGTGCATATCCCCTGTCCCTGCCCTCTCTAAGGTAATCAAAGCAGTAAATTATCCTTAGCAGCTCTGTCAGATCAGGTTTCAAAGTTGATCATTTCCCTGCACAAGAACACAGGCTTAGCTTAAAACCAAACCAAAACATAAAAAGCATGCACATTCTCTCCATTCTCCTAAGACTCTAAAGTTGCTCTGTGTTGCTTAAAATAAACAAGACAAAAACCAAAACACATCAACCCACATTATCTGTGTTTCTCACATCATGTCAGAATGAAAAGGCTATACTGTACTAATTCTACCCAAAATTGCATCAAGAGTACTTCACCAGTTCAGCAAGAAAATTGTGCCTGCAGGGCCTGCCAGAGCTGCTGACAGGAGTCACAGCAAGCAGGGAAAAGAAATGGTTACACCTGTCCCCATGCTCCCCTCTCACTCAGCACCAAAATGCCGACCCCCACCTCCAGTGACAGGTAGCAACTTGTACTGTCATCCACTTGCTAAATTTTCAAAGATAAATGTTGTTCTTTTCCCAGTGTTTGGGTGAGATACCCTGCAAGCTATTTTGTTATCTTCTCTCTGTTCCCTCCGTTAAAACCTCCTAGCTTGCGACAGCAAAAGAGAGTTTAACCAGAGCAAGGCTGCAGATGCACAGAGCCATTCCACACCACCCTGTCATCCGCTACATCCCCACCTGTACCCACACACCAGCATTTCTCTCACACTCAGGCTGGAAGCTCCTGGGTGCAAGGGCTGTCTTTGTACCTTGCTGTTTGCACAGCACATAGCACAGAGGCCTTCACACGCTGATAGGCTTCAGGTGTTTTAACAGTACAAACAGGAGTTGTGCAATGCCCTGGGGATTTCAAACAGCTGGCCTCTCTCAGTCCCCACTTCTCATACCAATTCTGCAAATGGGCAGTGAATATTTGTTTGTACAAACTGTACCAATGTGTGAGGAGATCAGAGCCTGCTTCAGCCAGAAAGCATTCCTCGCAGTTAAGGGCCTCGGAAATCCCCTTGCATAAGGAGTGCCTTGGTAAATCACACAGCGATAATGCTTTGGACCTAAACATTCATCACTGGCATCATCAATTAAGACTTGTGTTTGAGGTGCACAAAATATCCAGCCCACTCTCCCCTACAGAAGATTAAGTCTGATTTGGCTTGGAAAAGGACTTTAACCATCTAAGTGAATCCACCCAGACAAGTTTTTGGACTGGGGAAGAAGCAGCCAGGATAAGAGTAAAATTCATCATGCTTTTCACCTTTGCTGTTTTCAACAAAAGTCCTCGCTACACGAAGCTGCTCTAGCCTGCACCAATGGTGGGTCATCTCACAGAGACTCCCAGTGCCTCCTTTTTGCTCATCTCCATCTCCTCTTCTCCCACCCTTGGGGCTCACCTGTAGTCGTGGGTGAGGGTGACACAAGACTCCTCCTTCCGCAGTCTGGCCAGGAGCGCTCCACCCTCCAGCTGCAGCCTGACCAGCCGTTCATCTTCAAGAACATTCTTCATCAACTGCCTGTAATTCTTTAGCAGCACAGCTGCCTCCTGGAGGGATCGCAAGAGTGAGATGAGCAGTTACTGCAACCTACAGGCAATGAGGGAACAGGCAAAAACCAGCACCCAACCCAAAACACACACAAACCACATCTCATCTTGGCCCACCCTAGGAAAGAGGGAGGTTGGTTCCCACAGCTGTTTCTCTCAAGCCTGCCAAGTCCAAAGTGATAAACAGCACTCCATACACTGTCGATACTTTCTCCACCAGGCTAAAATTGAAATCCAGTTCCTATCATTGTCCATATTCCATTTGCTGGGCATAGAAAGAATAAGCTTTCCAGCCTCATTTTCCACTCACAGCTAGCTCCTACTGTTCTTAGAGCCTGGACCTGCATGGCTCCAAGCTGTGGGACAAGATGCACATGAAGTGTTTGTGGATATACACATGCATGCAGGAAGGCCCAGAGAGGCCACTACAGTATCTTCCATTGCTTTACTGTTGGGACCCTCAGCATAGAGCTAGCAGCAACTTCCTACCATGTCAGGGGTACAGCAGCTTCTCAAGAGTGGGGGAATATAATGTTTGCAACAACACAGGCTCCATTTTTGTACCCTCCTCTTCTTGCCCACTTCCAAACTTCTGTTGTGGAGGCAGCAAAGCTGGAATCACAGGACAGCCTTGGCCTGGTAAACACTGTCTGCGTTGTCACCTAACTTTATTCCAGGCCATTCAAGCCAACCTGGTGTGGCACAGCCTGAGGCAGCTGCTCAGTACTAGAGACACCAAAGCTAGTACCAGCTACAGAGCTGTGGAGCTGCTAAGAATGCATTCCAATGCTAGAGCAAGCACCAATCAGCAACAAGCACAGCTGAAGAGGAGGTCTCCTGGGTGACACTGAGGGATCAGAGAACCAACTTCTACACCCAGTAGAGCCTCTACCACTTAATTTGGATTAGCTTCTACTAGTTCCACTGTCCTGACAGCTCTGCAGTGACACACACCACTCAGAATACCCTGCTACTACAGCTTGCAAATTCAAAGCTACGGCTTTTCTGCAGCTATCCAGCCTCCTGCTCTCTTCTGTCTCAGGCCCACCTCTGACAGAAGGCGAGGGACGTGCTTACCTCAGCTCTTTCTGGTAATTTTCCAGGTTCCACTTTATGAATAGCTCCCTGGAGGAAGGCACAAGCACCTTGGCATCGTTGTAGCAAATGTTCCAGCTTCTACAAGAAGAAAGGACCAAGGCAGAGATTATTATCTCACGGCTGACAGGAAAGCTGTCTTTTCAGCTTGCAGAAGGTTAAAAGTACAGAAATCGAGAGGATCAAACACATTCACCCAAAGGTTCAGTTATATCATTCGGTGAGGCTGTATCAGCAAAGAGAAGCCCATCAGAGGCTTCAGATGCTTCACGCTATACCAAGGCCTCTATGCAAACCTTATAAACTTGCATAGTCATGGCTTATATGGGTCATGCTTTACAGAAAAGAAAATCAGTCCACTTATATCCCACATTCTTCTACTATTAGCATTTCTTGTAACTTCCCACTAACATGAATCACTGTGCATGAATTTTGGAGGAACAAAGCGTGGAATGAGTACTTGGAATTTCTCTACTTTAAATAACTTCTCTTCATATTAAAAGTAGTGTAAATTAAAAATCAGGAAACTGGAAAGCTTCCACAATTAAGCACCTTAAACTACGGACAAATCCGAAATCCCTCCTTTCTTGAGGGGGGTGGGGGGACAAAAAAAAACCCCAGACATTTCACAGGGGTTCATGAGACAGTACTTTTCTAAAAAGTCAAAGATATAAAGCCTAAATGCTGTCAGATGCCACCCTCTAGCCACTGAAATCAGAGAAGGGAGAAACAGCTATTCCAAAACAACCACACTCAAAACAAAACAAAAAAGCAGCTGTTTGAATCTTTACTGAATTGAACTCCCTCCTCCCTGGAGTGCTGGAACAGCCCCAGCAGTGACAGATTAGCAGGCAGGATGCAGGTGAGATCACCAAGACAGGAAATAAACACTGTTTGCCACATCGCGGCAGATCTAAAGGGGTTGAGCATATGGGTCATTACCGCACACGGTACATCATATAAATAGGCAACCCATACAGATTCATTCCTACACTAACACCCTTTGGTAACATTTTGCATGTTAAGATGCAAGACACAAACAAGTAGTCGTCTGATATCATGCTCCTTCCTTCAAGAATTATCCTTCTGCACAGACAGAGCACCTCAACTCTCAAGCTTTTCTCAACACTGTCCAGAAAACTAATCCATAACCTCTTGCAAAGCTTCTCTGCTTCCTCACTGCCAAATAAACCTCAAATTCTCAAATTCAATCCTAGGCACCAAGATTAGGCTTCTGTACCTCTACTGCATCAGCATGCATTCATACTAGTACTTTTAGATGCAAGTTTGAAAAATGGGTTCTAAAGTAAGTTGGAAAAGATAAGTTAACATTTGGCATGTGCTAAACCTAACCGCTGAAGCTTGCCACCAGCAACACAATGGTATTATCAATTATATCTTAACCTGCTTCAAATGCTGTAGTGTGCCACACAGCACTCTGGGCAGCGAGGTCAGAGCCAAAAGACCACTGAATCTTTTGGAAGCAGAGGTGATGGTTCTGTCATCCACCGGGGTGAGCAAGTCAAACTCAACATGAAGACAGCCAATTTGTGTGCAGATTTACAGAGATTTAATCCTGTGTAGTCTCAGCATGCCAAGTATCTCTCAATACAGCTTTTAAAGATTCAACAAGCACATGATCCACAGGACTTATGCTCCCTCCACAGCATGAGTGTACACAGAGCTGGGTATTGGTGCCAGAGATGCTACTTTTGCAGACTTCTGGCAGTCTGCATATACCCTGCTGCATGGCCAGCAACACCCACAGTCCTGCCACAGATCATCAGACACCCTTATCGGTCTCTGCAGCACCCTTTGCCAGGGCTACCTTCTTTGTAAACTGTGTCTGGGTGCTGCAGTTTCAGCCCTTCTACCTCTGAGGCTTAACCTGAGTCAGCTCAAACATTTCCACAGGCTGGTCAGCCTCCCTACAACTTGGGCTGGCTCTAATCCACACCTGGGTACAGTTCACTGTAGATCTCCTGCTCCACTACTCTTCTGGAGAAGAGCTCAAAGGTCAAACAGGATCACAGTACCAAGGCATACTCAAAGCAGCCAAACAGGGAGAAGGAACAGATTGCTGGTACTGCCTCCTACTGTTATCTTGGTCCTAAGACTGAAAAATGGAATCTGCATGGTTTTTTTGTTTCCTTGCCTCACATGGTCAGCTCTCAAAGAGGAATACAACACTCCCCTGGACTGAAACTTCACTGTATTTTTAGTTTAGATGCTTTCTAAAGAGTTCAAATTTGATGACAACTTTGCTAAGTAAGTGAATTAGATCTAAAGGAGGAAAGAGATATTCCTAGAAGGATCTGAACTGATTATCAGGAACTTCCAAGTTTCACTCCTGCCAGGACTGCAGTTTTTATTAAGGAGCTCTTAGCCTGGTCTGGGGAACCTGCTCCCAAACCAACAGGATCTAACTATTTTTATTATGCTCGAGTTCTTGATTGTAAATTCAAAGGCAACTTGATACTAATACCTTCTCCTGAGATTAGCACAGAAGTGTATGCCCTTAAGACTCAGAGTATAACCAAAGTACCACTGCCTATCATGACAAAATAGGATTCTATTTCTTCGTTCTCTTCAAAATATGGTCAAATGTGAATTAATGCAGTTCAAGCAGATGAGTTAAAAACTAAAATTTTAGTTCCTGCAGTCATGCCAATAGGTCACAGTGTGTATCCATTTTATGAAGACAGTATTAGTATTCTTTTGATAACAGAGATTCATTTGCATAAATAGCTATTACAGGAACCATTGTCTTTTAATGCTTGTAGGTTCAGCTGCTGACAAGCTCCTCTTCCTTCAACTCCATTACCATGCCATTTCTTCTCTCAGATACCAAAGAACACAAGACATCCTACTCACCATGCGGAAGCTTAACCAGTCCCGGTGGCAATAAGGGAAGGTCCCATCCAGTTCTAGAGGCAGCTGTGAGCTGTCTATGTGCTTATGGAGGGATTTCATGGAGGTGAGAAGTTCAAACTGCACAGGAATAGAAGAAATAAAAGCACATTTGCATTAAGGTGTGAGTATTGGAGGAGGAGGGGGAGGTTAATGAAAGACAGCATCCTTTATTTCTTTATCTATCTTGCATAGAAACAAGACAGCGTATATCTGCAATGTAATTATAGTATGAAGGAAAAAAGCATCAATTCAATCTTAGAGCAGCTTGCTGTACAGCTTAGTGGGCGAACCTTGAGGGAATGCAGGCCACAACATGCTGTTTCACCAAGCAGAACATCTGTGACGGAAGTCTGGCAGCAGCCAGCCTTCTCCAGAGCCAGTACCCTCCTAGTATAAGCAGAGCAACTCCCTCATATATTCCCACATATTGCTGTACTATATATGTTGTGCTGCAATTTGCATTTGCTTGGAGAGTCTGAGAGGTTAAATCCAGCCCCCAGCTTCCCCATCTCACTTCCTGGAAAAACAGTGTTAACAGAGCAGCCTCTGCCCTACCCTCAACTCTCTACTCATCACAGCAGCTATTTGCTCCAAGTGTTTCCTGGATCTTGACACAGATAACTTGCCTTCTGTGAGTCTGTAGGACCTCAGAACATTTTTATACTCACCAGAGAAAGAGAAGTGCTCCCGCAGGTACATGGAAGCCAGCCCAGACACCAGGAACTCAGGTGCAGACATTTAACCCCCCCACACACACTGAAGTTTCCACCTCCTTACAAAATAGTGATGATGCTTTCAATTCCTCCTGCATGCCCGTGTCTTTATTAGCCTTTGCTCTGTTCCCTCCTACACACTTTGGATTTGTTCAGTGTGTTTAATGTCTTCTATAGCTCTCCCTGCATGCACACACCTGCAGCCCCCTTTCTCACTTCAAATTCTTCCACATGGGGGCAATGAGGAAATGGACTAATAGCATTTGTTATTCTTTAGCCTTTCAGGGCAGCACACCACACGCACAGCAAAACTGATGCTATTCACAGTATCTTCATCCATAGGAGCCAAAAGGGAGGTCCTGTCCTACTCTGAAGTCTACGGGGTTTCGGCAGGCACAGAATTTCAGTCCGCTCTTGTAGCTTGTAACAGTCTTAGAGTGGAGAGAGATGACTAAGATGCAGTTTGATGCTCTGTTCACTCACCACAGACAAAGACTGGCTGAGCCTACATTTCTTACACAGCTATGGAATACCAAGGCAGATTTACTTCTAGTGGGGGTGTTCAGTGATGTTGTGATGATTTTCCCTCCTCCATTAGCACCTCCTGTTAGTCTTCCCAGACATTTCAACTGCAAAGGGAACCTCACACATACACATCTCCTCTTGCCCCTCTTGCAGAAGTCTTAGCCACTGACAGCAGCAGCTATGAGGACAGGAAACATGAGACGGGCAAAATCCAGGAAGGCAACAAGTACCTTCAAAGCGTGGAGTTCAGTATTTAGCCCCTCTTTTTAACAGGCCAATGTGAAAAGCATCTCTATTACTGTTAATTGTGCAGGGCTCCTCCACACAGCTATCCATGTTCCCAGCAAACCCCCTGTGTCTTGAGAGCCCCAGCAGACGACATAATTATGGCACAAATGTCACCGATGGACTTGGCAATAAACACAGCATCACAGAGATATGTTCAGCTCGCATAAACTTCACAACCCTATATATACACCCCTAAGAGACCACAACCATAAAATACAGAGAAGATCTACAGAGATTTCATGCGAGAATAAACATACATCAGCGGACAGAGACCCTGCTGTTCAGAGAGTTAAATAGAAGATGTCAAGAGCTCCCCAGCAACCCCTGGCTGAATGATTCCATTACCTGTCCTGCTGGTGGCTTCTCCATCCGAAAAGTCAGATCTCTTTCAACCAGAAGCAGTACTCCATGAATACAATGAGGATCCATGTCCTGCAACAGAACAGAGTGCAAATCCATTGCCTATCTGCCTGGGATGCTAAGGAGAATGTATACCATACCAGGTTTGCACAAGAGATTGCAATTTATCCTCCAAAGGCATTTACGAAGCCTGGAAGGAAGTCACCAGGTATAGGGAAGGCCATTCTACAGAGCACCAAGGCTATGTCCTTTAAGATGGTTTGCTTCAGATCAACTAGTCCTGCAGTATTTAAGGAAACAATGAAAGAGGTCAGGCCTTGGTGTACTAAAAAACCTCTGCCTTCTACACAGGGAAATGTGTTGGGGGGCGGGGGGGGGGGGAAGAACCATAATATTCAATGTCCAAGTTTTTTCTCGATAACTTTCCTGGTCACTTCTAACTGAAAGGAAGTTTTTTCCCCACAGTGCCAAAAACGTCGTCTTGTCTTTACTTACTGCCAACTCGCAATCAAGGACTTGCATCCTGTTGCTACTGTTAAACCGACAGAAATTCCAAATACAAGGGACGTCTGGCAGCTGTAGTTCAAACTCTGTGATCCAGGAGCAGCTCTCCAATTATAGAAGCATTCTACAGGGAAGTGAGAAACAGGCACAGAGAGCAACAGCAGGAAGAGGGAAACGTAGCAGAAAGATCCACACCATGGAGACAGGGCCCACTATATGCATGATGCCTGGATCTGGATAGCAGGGAGAACACCCATTTGAGCTGTCATTCCACATGGCTAAGTAAGAGCCATCCCATCTAGATGTCTCCTAGATGGTCTTTGCCTCTGCAAGTATCTTGGAAACTATCAAGCAACAAATCCTTTCCGGTACTGCTCAAGCTGCAATGAACCTGCCACACAGCAGGCCACGACAGCAAGGGAACCCTGTTTAAATAAATGGTTCTGGCAATGTTTAAGGTTAAATATCGAACATGAGCAGTAGAGCCAGAGTACAGAGACAAGTGCACAAGCAGAGACAGAGCTGCCTAGCCTGCCACTGGGCCCACTGCAGCAATTAAGAAACAATGCCAACACAAGCAGACACAATTCTGCAAGTGAAAGCAGCAGCAGAGATTCCAGAGCAGAGAAAAAGACCTTTCTCTCATCTAGTCCTAAAACAGGATCCTTTTGAACTGGCAGGAAAAAATCCCAACTGAAACACCTCCCAAAACAGTGAGAGGTTTCTCAGTCTTCTCAAATCCCTTTCTCCAAAGCAAATTATTCACACTTTCACTGTTATTTGAACACTGATCAAAAGGCCAAAAATAATTTATTGCATAATTACGCTGTATTAGGTAAATACTAAAGCTCATCTGAAGAGAGGATAGGGGGGTATTACAGCTGTATCAGCAGCTCTGAATTTGTCTGCCAGAAAGTACTGAAGGATGAAAACTAGCCACAGTTTCAAGACAGTTCATGGCACTAAATAAATTTATTCTTTCACAACCCCTCTTCTATTCCAACAGTCATGAGATGTGCAATCTGAGTGACGGATAAAGGTAGTGACGGTGTAACACGAGGTTACAACAACAGCCAAAACACTCACTTGTTTGTTACTGCTGAAAATAGAGACTGAAAAACCATTCACAAATAAAGTTGTCAGGAGAGAAGTTCAGGGTTTTCCAATCTAAGAAGTAGTCATATTTCCAAACACATCAAGTATTTTTCATCATATTTTTTTTCCTTAAACAGCTGAAGAGAAGTCAGTCTCATCCAGCACTGATGGAGCAATCCAAATGGACTAGAACAGTTTACAGGAGCGCCTCAGGAGACAGGCAGAGCTGGAAGCAACAGGATGCTACTTGAGGAAGCTTTCCTGCAGCTTTCTGCACAACCTCTTACCACCTTTGCTAACAAAACCAGCTATCAGGAAGCAAAGAAACAGAGTCCCACACATGTAAGTGAACTCTCTCACCTCCCAAAACAGGCACAGTGTGGACAGCACAGAATAGAGGGGCATCAACAGGAGCTCAGAAAACACCAGGGTAAATACCTATCCCTTTGTTATTATTCTTTAAAAAGAGAATTAGGTACTTTCTTCCGTCTTTCTCAGACTGAAGTTTCAAACAGTCTTCTGGCTTCCTGATCCAAATGGAAGCCCATGGCCACACTGGCACAGTTTGAAGCACAGGCTGCCAGGAATGCCTGTGCAGATGGGACAGTCCCCAAATACCATGTTCAATCTCAAAAGTGACCACTTCTAATGGAGTAGGAGGAGGTCCCTGGTCTTTAACATCAGGCCAAGGTCCTCTGTACTTCTGAGGTAACAGGGCATGTAAACATACCCCTTGAACAGAAAGGTTTGCACAGACGTTTTCTGCTTTCACCTGCTACTGTATCTCTTTGTCTTCATAAAAAGACTCTTCCCTTCCCAATCCAACACACAGATGCAGCAGATTACAGGATTAAGCTTTTGCACTGATATGCAAAATTTAAAAGAATCTCACTTTATAAAGACTCAGGCACAGGGAAATCCCACAGATATCTGTTCACTGAAGGCCAGCACACACATTCCACTGTCCATGCCCTGCCTGCTCACTGACCAAGGGATCATCCCAGCACTACTGAGCAGCAAAATTCCTCTGGACAGGCCCCACAACACAGAGCTTACTGGTGACGACCTGTAAGCAAACATCACAGCAGCATTTGCCTCTGCAAAAATCCTTGCTCCAAAGCATCATTACGCAGCTTCCCACAGGAACAAGCATGATCTGTTCTTGCAGCATGTACACGCTGCACATTTCCCTTCACCTCCATACAGAGCTGCTAAGAGTTCCTCCTTTCTCCTCCCTGAGTTAGCTCTGCTGCAGCACTTCATTCTGCCCCTGGCCCAGTGCTGTCTGGGACGGAAGGATTTCTCAGCCACCCATATTCTATAAAGGAAGGGGGAAGAAAGTCTTGCAGAACACAACTCCCCCCACCCTGAAGGCAGAGAGGATGAGAAGCTTTCACCAGTTTACTAGGTGACTCTAGACAGAGCAACTGACAGTCTCCCAGTGCTGTAGGGAAAGCTACCTGCAAGCACCAAAAGTTGTCTCTTAGCACTTAAAAAGTCCAAAGTCCCTTCATGCATTTATTCCAGAAAGATGGAAGAATGGAGGAAGTATTTCCTCAGATTGACAGATCTTGACCCAGAAACCTACAGGATCAAGGTCTTCCCTCCCCAGGGACATTCTCTAGGGTTAACAGATCTGAGCACTGCAGCAGGAAGGGACTCTGCATTAGGTCATCCAATCTGTGCTTACCCACTGCGAAGCAGTGCTCCTTACTGCTCAAGAGGAAAACATCCCTTCCAAATTCAACAAGCAACACTGGATCTCAGTATTTAACAGATTCCACCCACACTATCATAATAGGCTTCACAAAAGCCATGTAAATAAAATCCTGTGAAGTGGAGAGCAGAACAGCAGAGAAATGAGCTCCAGAGACAAGTCTGCCAGAGATAAGAGACACCTGGAGATGCATCAGATTTCAGAAAGGACCCCAAGGAGATTATTTGTTTTGCGACCTTACAGGCACAACATACCATCCGTGCTTCTGGATCCACCAGCCAGCAAACCTTGCTGTGGTCTAGAAAGCCTAGCTTGCCTCACTGCAGTTACAGTCAGTTTTCTGTATTTCTCTATCCTTGTTTCAGAACAGATGAGAGTACTGCCATGGGATCACAGAAGTAAATGCTAAGGATCTCCAAAAGGCTCAGAGGAGCCAGGGGATTATTCCTGTACCATAACCAGATGACGAGCTAGCTGAACAGGTCTTGTTTACAGAGCCTGCAGAAGAGTCAGGGTAAGGACTGAAAAACCACAAGCAGAGTAATCAGCCTCTGTCAGTCACTGTTACCTGGAACACACACTCAGCTCCAGCAATCTGTTTTGCAGCACATTAATCCCTGTTAACTAACTGTTGCACCACCCTGATAATGAGGTGCCCAGAGCCAAACAGCCATCACAGCAGGATATTAGAGGCACTGCAAAAAGCTTCCCCCTCCCTCCTCTTTCCAGAGGGTAGGAAACTTAAGGTTAGAGTGGCTTTATTCTTGCCATGCTTGTATGAGACTGGGGACCCGAAAAGCATATTGTGTCTCAAAGTGTTCTGATTTCCAAATCATCCCACTATGACATGACCATGCAACCATAGGCAACAAAATGCTCAAAAGCTTTAGCAAGCCCACTGCCATATGGGCACAGCATAAGACAGAAGATAACTTGCTTGTTACCTCTGCAGAACTGAGCAGGGCACCAGATTACTCCTTCACCACAGAGAATGAGCTCACTGATAGAGCTCACAGCTCCACCCACCCCAGGAAGCAGGAGGACAGACCTCTGACTCAGCCCCAACTCTCAGATGTGGCACTGAAGCACATAAATCACAGAGACACCAACCTCATTAAAACATTTCCCGGTTCCAGTTTGCAGAGTTTGAGTCCTAAAGAGACTTAAGGTCTGATTTAAAAGGAACACCTGCTTAAACAAGATTAGTCATAACTACAACCCAGCACCTCCTTGGCTTTCTATCTGGGAGTAGGGGCAACACAACCCACTTGCTTTCCAAGTGACTGATATGAAAGCTTTTGACCTGAAGCAACATAGAGTTACAGCATGTCCGATTCCAATCATACACTGACAGCCGCATCAACAGCTGCACATGTTCTTCCACCTGGCATGACAAGCAATATCCTTCCCTTCCCTCCACAGCAGGCAGAGGCCTCTCTTCCTCCCTTCTCCATGGTGGGCATATTTCACACAGCCCATCTGTGCATGGGACATCTCCAAGCATGATAATTCATGACAGCTTTCAGACTTGGGTAGAGAACAGCTTTCAGGCTGTTCTCAGCACAGAGATAGAAGCAAATTTGGAGGGGTGGGGAGGGGTGTTCTCCTGTAACTCAGACTTGCTTAGGTTTTTTGCTTTGTTCGCAGTCTGGCAAGTCCAGGTCATCCTCTCAAAACAGGGCTAGGTGCATAACTCCGCCTCCCAAAGCTAACTGAAAGCCAGGTGGCAGATGGAGACATAAGCAGCAGATGGAGATGTAACATCCAACAAAGATGGCAAGCCAACTAGGGTTCCTTTGCCCAAGCTCAAGGCTCACCTGCAATATGCTGAACGCCTTGAAGAGAGCAGGAACCGGTGAACAGCGACGAGCATCCACAAGAACAGTTAGACCCAAAGCCTGACATTCTGGTCTGCAAAGACAGAGAAAAAGAGGCCATGTTTGTCACCAATGAAAAATCAACAAGACTATGGAAACAGAACCCATAGTCATGACAGAGTGAAAAAAAGCAGTACATTATGGCTCTGTAAGGACAGGAAACTAACTAGCCACCTTCTCCTAACTAAAATATATACATCGAAGCCACCACCTGGATTACTCAGTTTTTACCTTTGCTATTTCCACCTGAACTTCCCATTTCTCCCGTTCCTAGGATACATCTCACTGATGGCAAAGGTGCTGATACCTGCTCTGGGTAATCCACACAGGAAAAGCAGTCCTTCCTAATTGCGTTCAGGGACAAGCTTGACCTTAGCCACACTGCTTCACAAGAACAGCCATTATGGATCAGACCCAACATCTGCCTTGCCCAGAATCAGATGTGAAGGGAGAAGCATAAGAAACAAAGCATGAGTAGCAGAAGCTTTCTCATGGGTTAAGCCTGCTCCCTTTATCAACGGTTCAAAGGCTTAAAAAAAAAAATCATCACTAACAGAGAGTTAGCTCTAGATGATTACACTAATAAGAGGTAAAAGTAAAACAAAGTCTCAGCAGAGCCTGAGATGAGCTGGGGGGGGAAGAGTCTGTCATAGTGAGAAGAAGAGTAGCTGCAGCAAACTCCAGCCTGGAGACTCCAAAAACAACTGTCAGCCAGACATCAAGGCAGGTTTTCTCAACCCTTGCAGATCCTCCCTCCCTCTCAGCTTGGAGGCCTGGCCCTAAAATAGCAAGTCGCAACACTGTATCATGGAGCTGCTGCATGACTGCCCCATCATAGCTCCCAAATCCCCCTTTCTGGCCTAATGAAGGCTAGCAAGAATGGCCTGGACTCATGGCATTGCATGAAAACATTCAGTACATACCTAATTCTATCACACCATGTGCACAAGGTACATATAGAATAGCCAAAGTGCTTACTGAGCACCGGCCAGTTCACCCTAGCAGGAGATCCCCATCTGTACAGTTTCAGGACTGTCTGGGCCAGGTTCCTAGGCCAATAAAGTCAACACGTTCCCCCCACTGCCTCAGCTTCTATCCCCTTCCCCCCCCAAAGGCAAAGCAGACACAGCAGCAGCCATCCACCCCGTCAGCCCAACAGCATCACAAACCTTGGGATGCTATGCAAGTACAGAAGAAGGCGTACAAGCTCAGTGGTATTGCAGTGGGGGTTTAACCAGGCTGTGTTCCTTGTTGTTATTATGGCCACTGCACGTCCCGATTTATCTCTGGTACCTGTAAAAAAAGGGTGAAAAAAAGTCACACAAGAAAGTTCAACAGAGCTTGGTTCCAGGTGTGTATGCCTCATAGTCCCCTGCTACCGCCCCATCACCTTCCTGGAAATACTCCACAGAACTCGATATAGTGTACGTTGCAGACTGCGGTAGGCTATAAACACACTTCCAAAGTACCCAAATGCTGTCCCATAGTGAAGTAGCTGAGCTCGGTTTGTCTTTCTCTCATGGTAGTGTTAAATTTGGACTGCTCTCTTCTACGCAAACACACATTCTTCATAAAATATGGCTGAAGTTGGCTAATGATAACAATCTCAAACTCAAGATAAATCATCTCACCTCCACTTATGTTACAATATTCACATTGCTGTCAGACGAGACAACACAGGCGGGTTTGCAGAACAAAATGCGCTACCTAATGAGACTGGGCACATGCACTGCAGGCTGAGCCTAGCACTTAACCAGACATCTCCTTCTGCAAGCAAAGACCTGGAGCAGGAGCTTGGAGCTCCTCCTTAGAGGCTGCAGAGCAGACAGCCCAGGAGCACACTCTCACCTGCCTGCAGCTCTGACAAGGGCAGAGTCAGCCAGGCTTTCATTAGTTTCAGGGCTGGCTCAGTGCCTAGGGAATAGATAAGGCACAGTATGGGCAACCCGGCTGAGCTGTGATACCTTGAGGAAGGAGAAACCCCTCTGCTTCAGTGAGCCATGAGAACAGCTCTCTGCCCCCCACTTTCTAAAAGCCCAAAGATAGAGCGCTTATCACAGGAACTGAGCCAGCTCTATGAGCTCCCAAAACTAAATGATAGTCTGGCTTTGGGCTTTAGCCACAACGTGCACCAAGAACTATGAAGAGTGCCATTTCTGGAATTATGTCCAGCCTCTTCTCCAGATGCAAAGGAGAGGTAAAGAACAGGTAGACACACCACTTCAGAGACCCACAGCTGCCATTCAAAAGTAGGCAGCGCCTGTGGAGTGAGAGCTGCTCAAGTGACCAGCGCTCTGCACTCATGCACGTCACCAGGAAGGTAAGTGATCTGGAGAACAGTAGGGACTACACCTCTATTGTATGAAAAGTAATTCACAAGAACAGGACCCATTTCCTGTCATACAAATTGTATGAGAGGGGAAAAAAAATATCCCAAGCACAAGACAAAACCAGAGGCTTAGAGAAAGCTATATCTGTCTCTTCTGAACTTTATCGCTACCACAGGAGATACTGTCCTGGACCACCTCTCTCCCCATCCCAGGGACAAGCATCTGAGTTGTCAGGTAAAACAGATACAGATGGACAGGCCCAAGCACAGAAAACTGCCCTGGTGTGATCTCAATCTGTCACTAGGACATGACTTGAGTGAGGGCCACAGACACAGATGGGCATCATTTAGAAGGAGGGCTTTCTCCCTGCCAGGGACCAGAACTGTGACACAGGCTTTCTCCTGCTAACAGCAGGGACAAAATCTTTCATCGCCTGTGCGATTCAGGAGGAGTTTTATTACTCCTGAAATACTGTATTCTGGACACTGTATAATCAAAGAGCTGGAGAGAAATTAGAAAAAGCTTATTAATATACCTGTTTCATAAGCTAAGGGGATCACCAGAAAATAAAAAAAAAGCAAAGCACTCAATTACTGGAAAAATGGCTTGATAACCAGGCTCAGCAAAAACTTTCTAACTCTGAAGCAACATCTTTTGTCCATCAGAGAGGCTGGGCATCACCAGAACTTGATTAAACCTTGAACTTCAATATAGGAGCCTGGGAATTGCCTGACCAGGTCAAAAAAGCAATCACAGCCACCAGGGCTAGGTCTCCAACAGTGGCATAACCAGACGATTCAAGAGCAGAATGCAGAATCGAAACTCTCCTGAAAGGAAAATTTCTTCCCAACTCCATCAGCTATTAGTTTATTAATTAGCTCTTATTCACTATTCATTATAAAATTTATCATTTCTAATGTAATTATTATATCATTACCAATGTCTAACATAAAGCATTTAACTGAGTGGTGAGTGCATTCCCTCATGTGTGAGGATTGCCCACTGAAATCCAAAAGGAGACATGGGAGAGAAGAGATGTCAGTCAAATCCGATACTGCTTCTACAGAAAACATGATTCCTCCCTCAGATGAAAACTCCCTTGGAAGTGGTATCAAACCCAAACCTTGTTTCTTCAATATATTTCAAGGGCACATCCCTTCATCCCATATTCAAATGCATTTACCTCATTTAACAGTTGTACGTGACGATAGGAACCTGTGACAAAGGAAACAACTAGAGCATTAGATCACATAGCGAGGCTTCTACAATAGCATGGACTATGAGCTTCTCTTAAAGACCCCTCTCTCGAACCTGTAATTTTGACTGCTGTACACACCCTAAAACTTCCAACCTGATCAGCAGATCAGAAGATTAGAAATCCTCCTTTGGAATTTGTTCTTAACACTTTACCTACCAATGCAAAGTTACATGTTTGAATGTACCACAACTCTGCCCTGCACTGGGTTTCTCATTTCACCTTTTTCCAGAAGACTGGAAAAAGTCTTATTTCCCTCTCCTCCTTAGCTGCACAAAGGTGTTTTCACCTCAATCATCTTATGACAACCTTCCAGTCTCTTGCCATAAAGACATCCAATTCAGTTACAAGAAAGGGCTGTCACCCTTTTCTGCACCACCTCCAATATTCACCACTTCCTTTTAGAACAAAGGCATCAGAACAGCCCAAATTATTTGAGAGGCATCACCAACAAGTATACAGAGGTAAAAATCACTTTAAACTGGCTAGTCATCCCCTCTCCTTTGCGCATCTGAGGTCAAAATTGGTCTTGCAGCCCCAGCACTGAGTGGGAAATTACTGTGCTGCCCTTCTGCTCTCCTTCCCAATTTCTCCACACTGCACAAGTCTGCCGGACCCCTTCCCTGCTCTCTGGCCAATTTTCAACTCATACGTGGCTCCTGAGCTGATCAAACATAGCTATCTTCCTGCCCCGCACTGGACAACCCTCTCACTGGCTGTGGAAAGAAGCAGCCCACAGGGGCTGCTTATGCAGATGCTGCCAAATGACTGTTTCACACTGGAGAGGTAGATCTCACTTCCTCTGCTTTACTTCATATTTGGTTAAACACAAAGACCTCTTGTGTGGGCCCTGCACACCAAGCAATCCTGGCTGCTCTGTCCAACAGCCTCAGCTTTGTTTACCACTCTGCTAATATTTGTCCCATGCAAAAGTTTTATCTGCAGCAATCTGATACTTGCTGCCACATCAGATGCAAACACTGAATAACATTTGACCTACAACTGATCTTGGCAGAACAATTCCGGGAAGTCCTTCATTGATGGCTAGTTTTGTCATCTGCTATTTAGCTACGCTATCATTCATCCCACACGCTGCTCATCCACATTTCATTAGGATATGCCTTTCAACACTATGTGTCATGAAATCAAATGTTTTCTAAAAATCTATTATATCTAGGCAGCTACATTTAAATCAGCCAAACTTCTAATTACCAAGAACAGAACTGGTTTTACAAGAGCACTGTCAAATAACATCTTCTATGCTCCTATCCTTTAATTATCTACCAAGTGAATCAAGTTCCTATTGTTTCGACCAGGTCTGATGTCAGGCCCACCAGCCCATCATTAGCTGCACCCTCACTCTTCTCTTTTTGAACTACTGGTATGAGCCCACAGATTTGGCATTTCTGACTCATACACGCTTTGCTAACATTTTGAGACTCCTGGGAGCAAGTTAACATTACTTTCATGAGAGGGAAGTTCTACTTCCTGTCCTTTCCATCCAGAAACTTTAGAGGATTCAAGAAGTGTTGCTTCTGGAGAGGTTTGGGGTGAAAGAAATGGAACTGGCACCAGTCTGCAGCACTGCAAACAGAGGCTCGTCTCCCTTGCCCTCCTACAAACCATGCTTCCCAGACACATTCCGGCTCAGCTACTCACCAGGCAGGCAGGCAACTCCGCTCCTGAGCACTTCCGGGTTCACATCCTTGACTATGGTAGGTGCAGACCGACCACCCCAGGCAGTCCCAGAAGCTGGGGATGTCGGGGGAGTAACAGCTGTTGAGGTTTCCTCCAGGGCGCTGACTTTACTCCCTGGTTTCAACACATCTGTGCCAGTTGCTTGTTTTTTTGTCTCTGCCCCTTCTGACACCATCCCTGTAAGACAAGCAGCAGTCAGAAGCTAGAGCAGAGCTCCACCCAAAAGGTCCCCAGTAAGTCCCAGACTAGGGAGGGATGTGCCCCCCACCCCAGCACTCTGCAGCTCCTCCAGTCCTCATGCCAGTAGCGTGCATGTTCCAAAACTGGTTATAACATTACTACTGTAATTCCAAAAAAATAAACCAATTTATTATAAAGTTTGCAAGTTACAAAAACTCAATTCAGATCAGGATTACTGTAGTCAAACTCATTTTTAAAGGTAACATATCAAGCAGTACATGTCTGCTCACAGCCTGAAACTCTGGCGCGGTGCAAGTCCCTGGCTAAGCTCCAGCAGCTTGAGCATGCTGAAGTGATAAACCAACTTCTGACAGGGAGAGCTGCTCCATCAGAGCAGAATTACTCCCCCAACACCACTTTCAGATTAGTTCCTGAAAATATGAAGTCAACTCGAGGCTGACAAATCAGCTGGAAATTAGCCAAAGAGACCTTGTTCTGCTCGTCCAGACTTTTTAAATTAACAGTTAATGTGAAAGACCAGAAACCTATTTTAAAACCCTGAAGAACAGGACGATTACACCAGTCAGCTCTGAGAACTGGAGAAAATAATTCCTTTGCCTGACACCTCAGCTCTGAAGTACAAGTAATCAGAATCAGTTAATTCTAAAATTAAATATCTTAGCTGCTACATGGAAACTAATGCTAGTTTTGTCAAGTTTCAATTTTCATGTAAAAGTAGCTGGAGAGAAGAAAAAAAATATACCTACTGTGTAAGAAGTATTATTCCCCATTTCCCAACATTATAAGAATTAGAAGCCAACAATATATCTTCAACAATACATCTTTAAGCATCCTAAGTACACAGCTAGGCTGTCCTAAGTACACAGCTAGGCTTCTGCTGTTTGGCAGAAAGATAAACTAAAGAAAAGGCTATACTTCGCTGCAAATCCTGATACTTCAATATCTACCAAGAAAAAAAATCAATCTCTTTAGGAAAATAAAAGAGCGGAGTATTTATTTGCTTGCTATGAAGTCAGACATTTTAATTGCTATTTAAAATTGACTTCAACCATCTTACCTTCCTGCTGCATCAACAATGCTGACACTTGACTCAGTTTATTTACTAACAGGTTCCAATACTTCATTAAAGAGCAGGACCAGGAACAAAGCAGTCCTTGAAGTGGCTTTCAATACAAGTTTTAGCAGTGAAGGATATTTACAGGTTGAGGCTCAGCCCAAACTGCTTTCAAAATTGCTAAAGTGGGTGAAAGAAGTGCCCTGAGCAGCATGGCTCACTGCGGAAAATTATCCGACAGTAGGGGGAAACTAGGAGGGGCTCCAGAGCTCTGCACCATTGAGGCCATGATGGAGTAGCTGCTCATTACTCTTCAGTAATACCCCTCTTGAGGGAGCATCCCTGGGACCCAGCTTGGCATCTGCTGCATTTGACCCCATAAGCTGCTGCAATGGCTTCAGGGCTCTGCACAGTTCTGGGATGCAGAGCTCAGTTCTGTTCCTAGTACTACCTCAGCCTCCACTTTCCAGTGATGCAAGAGGTCATTCACTTTGGACAACACTGCTAGATCTTCCTGAAGCAGCATTTTAGAGGGGCACTGATCTCCCATAGATGGCGTATCTTCAAGATCAGCGTCATGTAAGTCATGCCCCAAAGGTTTCATATTAAGGGCTGACAGACTTTCTAGGAGAACATAGAATCATCTTCTCAAGAAGCTGTAAGGCCTGGCAATAAGCAGAACCACACAGTTTGTAGTAAAGGAATCTGCATTAAATGAAGAAAGCCTCTAAAGAAGATCAAAAGGTGGCATTTGAAGACAAGAAAGGGAACATAGCTATATTGAAGGTACCATACCAGGGCAAGAGAAAGACACAAATGTACATGGCAGCTCTGCTTTGGATATCCTAGGAATATCTTAGCAGCTCCCAAAAGCTAAGAGAGAGAAGCATTTTGCTCAGACCACCAGACGTGGTCCTGGTACTAGGGCCTTTCAGCCCCAGGGAAACCTCACTGGAGTTATGCAGCCTCCAGACTATGCACATCTTGCCCAAACAAACCTCTTCCCTAAGCTTCTCGGGCTCAGTTCAGATCTGCAGACCCCACCTCCCTCCAAACAGGCCCAAGCACACTGCTTGTTATTTGCAATCTGGGGTGGAGGTACTTACTGAAGCGGAAATTGTAGAATGCGGAGGATTATATCAAAAAGCAAATTGAGAACTAGGGCATCTGAATTTGCCATGTTTGCAGGTTCCACCTTTCCCCGAGGTTAAGGAAGTGGTAGAGGAGGATTTGCTTGTATGCATTTCAAAGAGACATTAGCATTTTTCCTGCAAACTGCCCCGGCACCAGTATCATCTATGCTAACATCATGTAGTAACAGGGAGCAGGAATGCAACGCCCTAGCAGGTGCTGCTGAATATGCCCCAGTGTGACTTTTCAGCCGATTTCTTGAATATCAAGATATTTTCCACCCCCAAAACATACGAATTCTTTCCAGAGCTGCAAAGTTTCAAAATTCACTTTCACTTCAAGTTAGTCATTAGGGAAAAAACAGCAGTCAGATTTTCTGTGAATGGAACCAGTGTAAATTTTAAACCACCAACTCAAAACAGCTCACATTTGACTCAAAGTCTTTGTAAAGTTAGATCATATTATGCAGAAAATAAGCTCAGTTTGTGACTGGGAGTGGGAGGAAAGGGAGAGAGTTAAGGCACAAGGAAAAATCTGCAGACACAGCAAACTCGGATGCCCCAGTTCTGTATGTATTTTTTGATATAATCTACAATGTCTGCCGTAACAGGAAAGCTCCTCCATCTCACAGAGCAAACTGCGCGTCTGCCCACTACTATCGAGGTGTGAACTGTAGATCTGAATTGGCCCAGTAAAGCTTAAGCTTTGTTGTTATTTATAGTTTAGGCAAGATACCCACAGTTTCCAATCATAGTACTGAAATGACCCCAACACGAGACAGTTACAGAGAATTTAACTTGCCTACAGACTGACTGGCTGGAAGAGAAAAGTCCATTTGTAGGACTAAGAGTAGGACATTTGCTTGACTTTGTAATTTTAGCTCTGAATTATCTTATTCTTATATCTCTGAGGGTTTAATGGGGCTAGATAAGGGGATAGCT
This sequence comes from Ciconia boyciana, assembly GCF_034638445.1. Lineage (NCBI taxonomy): Eukaryota > Metazoa > Chordata > Aves > Ciconiiformes > Ciconiidae > Ciconia > Ciconia boyciana. The sequence continues at coordinate 24,091,424 of NC_132942.1, forward strand.
TGTTTGGCTCTCAAAGCAATCAAGTGTAATTGAATAGATTAAGCTTATTACAGTTCCAGCTATAGTGTTATACTCCCAGCATTAACAGATATTTGAGCTGTCCTATGCCTTAAAGAGTTTAGTTCATTGGTTTAGGGGGTTTTCTGGTGATTTACGTTGTTTCTTTACCTTTACAAACTGAGATAATAGTTTTGGTTTTTTTAACTGCAATGCCAAAGTTTAACATCATCAGAATAGGTCCATGAATGTGTCACTTATTTCAGCCAAATCCCCAGAAACATTTAAATTGTCTTTCCTTAAAACCAAACTCCACACATACCCCAGAGGGGTCTGTCATTGCCAAAATCTGCAGCAGCAGCCAAGACATCCTGTGGAGTAGTGAGAACATCACACTTCTTATACACGAGCTGGACCTGGCTAATTTTAGACAGAAGAGATGGGAACACCGAACAAGCAGCCACTAGAGTAATGAGGAAAGCATACACCCAGCACTCAACACAGCCTAGGTTTTCTGAGGTCCGGTCCTGTGCAAACATGAAGTCAAGCCAGGTTCAGCTTGGTTGGGGGAATGAATACCCACCACATGGTTATTTAGTGGCATGCATCCCCCAAGAGCTACAGACAGGCAGAAGGTGACCTTTTTTCTGCTCATGGTGGTAGATGCTCAGAGACACACACACTTCAGAAATAGAAACTTTTGAGCTGACTCCTCCATTTCACAGCAGAGAATCTCTTATCCACGCAATTTGGGACCAGTGCAAGCATTATACTGGCAGCCCGTCTAAAGACGGCCAGCTCTCGACCTGTTCCTCCACAGGGTCAGACATGCTCTAGCAATGTGGGTCTGTACCTCCAACCCTTTCAAGAGTCCTCACTCTACTATTTCAAGCCAGCTAATTTTCCTAGCCAGGGGTCTCAGGGAATGAGAGCTGTTGAACTGGAATGGCATGTTTCACCCTCCCCCGCCACACACATGCATCTCGATGTGATCTGCATATCTAGCTACAGCTTTCCAGACTCAGCAGAGCTAGGCAAAGCCAACATCATGTCCATGCGGTTACACACTGCCTGCCTACAATCTGGTGCAAAAGGCAGAGAGACCTGGATTGACTGTTCAATTCCTTCTGAAGGAACACAGCTCCAGCACAGGAACCCAGGCATCAAGAAGTCTGGGCAATACCTGCTTGAACATATCGTTTGAGTTGAAGTTAGATGCTTAATTTCTCTGTGCTCTCCCACTCAAGTTAAAGAGCTCCTACTTGAAATACAACCAAGCCAAAGAAAGCATGCTGGAGGGGAAAGGAGGGAAGAGGGGGCAAATCCCTCAACTCTGCAGTTTGCTTCTTAAATCAGTTACCAGCACACACATTTGTTGATCTTCAGGTCATGTTACACAGCTAGTATTCTACTGTGGCATCCAGTACTGCTGGTTCCTCTTGCCACAACTATCTTCCTAAAGCCAATTTTCAACTATGAAAGACTTGTACAGTTAGACATTCTCTTCTCACGCATTTCTATTGCATGCATCTGTAATGCGCACGCAATGAATGTAACAGGTGGAGGTCACCAGCAATCAGATTAACTGAAATTAAAAGCCTCTTGTTCTGTACTGATGTAAATTTGCAAAGAACTGTTAAACAAAATACCTACAATAAACCCACCTGTGAAGAGAAAGCTAATTTCAAGCCACAAAAATGACAACTTAATCACTTTCCTGTAGTTGGTGCTATTACCCCAACACCTCCCAGCAGACGTACTTGTCAGTGGTACCTCTTGAGGACTTTGCTTTTGATCCATTTTATCAAACAGATAAACACACAAATATCCAATTGCTGTACCTTTAGGACATGATGCCCCAGAAGCTGCCTCTTGGTGGGAGTGCTGAGTGGTGGGCTCTGTATGCCCCTCAGCGGGTCCCGAGGACAGTGGTCCAACCTCCAGTTCCTCTTCAATGGATTCCAGTGTTTTTAAGGCTATAGTCTTCAACTTTTCCTCATAAGAAAAACTTCCCTGGTTCTCCTCCCCTCCCTGCAAGTCCTGTACTGCAACACGCTCTGGGTTCAGCACAGAGTTCTCTTCACTTTTACAGCCCTGGTTTTCTGCCTGTCTTTGTGGTTCTTCACACCTCTCTCCAGACCTCTGGGTTCTGAATTGACTTGAGCCTTCTGCTTGTGCATCAGGGCCCATGAAAGAGTCACTGTTATTTAATTGTTCTGCCGTCTGATCACCCTCTGCTGACAGAGCAGTTTGGAGTAGTATGGCTTCTTCAGCTTTCTCACGCTGACATGAAGAGACCACTTGCTCTTCACCATGTGACAGGAGTCCACCTGTAGGAGCTTTGACAGAACAGTGACTACAACTAGTCTGATTCTCACTTACAGTCAGTATTTGTTCAATCTCTTTGACTTCCTCAGGGCTGTCCCTTCTTCCCAGCTCGAATTCATCTACTTCTCCTTGGTTCTGTTCTTGAGGATTTAATGGAGAACTAAGATTTTCTTCCTGATCACTGCAGCAAGCACTGACTGCTCCTACCTCTGTCATGTTCCCTGAAGGAGAGCCTCTCTCCACAGCTATAGCTGAACTCTCAGGCATGGTAAGCATAATAGTGGCCTGGACTGGCACAACACTTTCACTGACACTCTGGCAAGGAACGTCAGAACCTTCCTTCAGTGTGCCATGTGGTCCCAAAGGTCGCAGGACAGATACAGGACAGGGATCCATCTGTGTCACCTCATTTTGACCCTCAGTCAGTGGTTCTCCATGTCCTCCCAGTATCACCTCCTCTTTAGCAGGAGCAGCAGCAGCATCTAGAATTGTTTCTGGGCTCTGCTCTGATGTTTCAACACCAGGATTTCTGCTAGGACCATCACTTTCTCCTTCCACATTTCCAGGAGCACCAGGCATTTGTGCTTTGCAGTTGACACCATCACCAGCACACACGTCGCTGTAGCTGCACAGTGCATATCGCCAATCAATTGAGTGTTTGCTGCGGGTCTCCTGCTCTGCAGATGAGTCTTCTGCACTGCAGGCAGGAGACTCAGCCACAGGAAAACTATTCCCCGTGTTTCCAGGACCACCTGATACCAGCTGACCTTCTGGAGACAGTTCTCCATGTGCCATCATTTTGCTGCTTTCCAACAGAATTACATTTTTGAGAACTTCTGTAGAAGTCCTCAGAGTGTCCATTTGACGGTGCTCCTTCTGCGTAAGTGCTGACTGAATTAAGTTCTTGGAGTAGGTACTGTCTTGAATGACAATAAACCTGTGCTTGCCTTTAGACACATTCACTCGTGTTCTGGGCTGAGTTAGATAATTTAAAGCTAGTGATTGGGTTAAAGAGCCTGTTTGTGGCCCAAACCTGGGCAGTGAAACTTCTGTCAGCTCAACGTACTCCCCTTCAAGGTCACTTTTCAAGTTCTCCTGAGGCACAGGACTTGTACACACACCATTGACAAGAGCTTCATTCAACTGCTGAGCTGTGCTGCTAATGACCAGGTTGTCTGGATTTGGACTTTGTTCCTGTAGATACTGAGATCCTGGGTTTGGTGAACTGCACTCAGCATGGTCCATGGGGATGCACAAAATTGAAGGTTCCTCTGTTATTTCTGGAGAGATGATATTGTTTTCAATTATTTTTCGTTTATTTATAAATTCAGGATTAACCACTTTATCCCAGGGGACACGAAATATTTTATCATCAGTGGTTAGTAAACAATATTCCAGTGCTATACCCATCCGCTCTCCATTGATAGTACTCAACCATTCCAGAGTAAAGATAGAGGTATAGGAAACTTCTGGAATCACAACTTCCTCTACATTATACTTGTCTTTTGCCAAACATTTCAGTACAATTCGTGGAGACTTCTTGAGATAGGGGACCACCTGCAGGTAGAAGTCACCAGGCTTCAAGATTCGCCAGTCAATGGAAGCCAGCTGGACTACAATCTTCTCATGAATACACAGTGGCCAGCCCTCATGGCGAAACAGCAATCCACAGTACTGAACCTGTGGAGAAAAGAGAAAGTGTTTTCAGCATCAGGAACAGACCTCAGCTCAAGCTTTTGGACAGAAGAGATCAATGCTTCTCTTTCACAGCTATAGCAATAGAATAGTTGAATTTAGGGTCTTTGGTTATTACTGTAGGGAAGTTTTCCATACTGCAGTCTTCTCTTTAAAAAGCAGAAACGAGAAAAGCTACCAACACAAATCACCAGCATCTCAGGATCTGAATATGAACCAACTGGCTGCCAGAAGTGTCAGCCCTGTTTTAAAGCTGGGTCAGCACAAACAGGCAGAGGTCCAAGCCCCAGAACCCCAGGGCAGAGAAATCAGGAGTTCTCACCTCCCAGCGCTCAAGCTGGGAGACGCTGTCTCTACCTCATTTCTGACTCATTATTACCAACTGGACTGACTAAGAAAGTGAAAAATCAGACCATACAGCATCCCTAAGTGAGTGCCATTAAACGCAGGCAGACAGCAGTCTGCTTACAATGCACAGACAAAATCCACTGTCCTCAACTAAAGACCATCCACAGCCTTAACAGAGAAGGTGGCCAAATACTATGCATAATTTCCAGAGCATCCACAGAGAGCTCTAGGTTATACCAGGTATACTTGATACCAACCTGCCAGAAGGAGATTGTAGATGCAGAAACCTCATTGCACAGGATGCCGCTAGTCAGCCTGGCACCACAAAATGTCTTTTGTCTGGTGAAGCAGTGTTGGGTCTTTAGACTGAGGTCTGCTGGAAGGGAGGTAACAAAGAGCTTTGCTGATGAGGGGAGGCAAAATAAAATGCCAAGGTCTGTCTGAGGACTTGGTTTTATTCCCTAATGTGCTCTGCTGGAGTATCCAGCATGTCCCATCTAATTTTGGTTAAGCCAAATTGAAGAGCATGGAACCAGGTAAAAAGCATCACTCATCTGGTGCTATCAAGAGCCTATACAAGACAGGTGAAGACATGTTACATGGGATGCAGCAGTAAGGGCTGGCTGCAACCTACCAGTGAATGGAAGGAGATACTGCTAAGACAAAGCAGGAGAAAGGAGGCAGCAAATGAGAAAAGCATAGCAGGACCACAGAAAAAGAAGGCAGCAAGTCCCATCAGCAAGCTGCTAGGAACTACACTTAGCATAACAGGGACCTCCTTGTTCCCAAAACGTAGCAGCATTCAGGACAAGTCTCAGATGAATCCCAATCAAGTAAAAGAACTGAAGTTTCATGGCTGAACTGACTTGACTTAATTATTTACAGCTTTATCACAGCTTCAAAAAGTAAAATCACTGCTTTGAACTTGATTCTGTTTGGGTAAAGTAAGATTTCAATTGAGCCATGACATCAGCTATCAGTTTCATGATTAATTTCATCTTTCTCTGTCATGACAAGGGTTTAGATAGGATTCACCTGTATCGGATCCAATAGTTAAATTAAAAAGCTGTCATCTGGAAGCCCAAAGACTTTAGTACTGGCAGTATTAGACTTCAGACATTTTATCTTGTTTCTCTTACTTGGTCACATGGAAGTCTTAACAGAGAAAGCAATTTATAAAAATGTTGTATTCTGCAGGCCAGACAGATGAAAGAAAAAAATTATTTAATTCAAATATTTTGCCACATAGCAGAGAAACCACAGAACTGGAAGGAACCTCCAGGATCCTCACACACCTTGAAACAACAGGTAATGGCATTAACCAATTTCTTTCCTACATTCATCAAGCTTTACCTTCAGCCCAGCCAGATTCTTTATCCTTACTGCACCTGATGCAAAGTTGCTCACAGGCTTGAAAGCCCAAACCATCCTTCAGATTCAATAATTCCTCCTCCTCAACCCTTGAGCTTAATTCTCTGGATGTGTCCCCATGGCTTAAAATTGTTAAGCCATGTCACATCACCTTAACATATCTCCCTTGATCATCTCTTAGGCCTGCCTGGAGACCCTCCTTGGTGATGCCTTTTTTTAAAAAACAAAAAACAAACCGAACACCCACACATTTCTTTGTTTCACTTTCTCATTGTGCAAAGCATTACAAAACACTGTGTATAATGGCATCAACACTTCCCAACTGTGCTAGAAGCATCTTTTAAATGCTTCTTCCAGTCTTCCCACTTCTCTTCCAGTCGTGCCCCTATGGTAACCCAGTCACCTGCTAGTTCTTCTTCCCAAACTGATGACCCCAGTTCACAACAGAAATTCTGCCTATTACTTTGTGGAGGCACACGCATCTGAGTCTACTGTTATAAAAACTTAAGTACAAACTTTTAGAGCTCATCTTGTTTAATACATTTATCACCCTCCTCCTCCTCCTATATGTTACTGCTTATGTCTCCCAGACTAGTTTCATCACAAATATTTGTCACATGCATACTCTTACTTTTTATACCAAGGTCATGGATGAGAAGTAGCGTGTCTCATGACTCCTGCCTCCAACTCAGTTTTCACTGCAGTACAAACATCCTCCCTTTAACCATTTTGTTACCCATCTTGCAATACTTGCATAAACCTCCGTCCCTTTGACACAGTAATTAGTTTTCCATATGACTCCATAATAAATCCTTTATGGAAGAGATTAGCCTTTTTCATAAATCAGCTCTCTCTAGAGATAAAAGTTTCATTGTCTAGTCTTACACTACCTGCCATGGAGCAAACCACATGAAAAAACGTTATCCAATTTTTAACAGGTCAGTTAATTCAGTCCTTGCTCAGTGCATGGTGTTGTACACTCAGCTTGTTCTCTGTATTTTTTTAGTAGCCCTGACTTAACAGATTCAATAAAAATCCCTGTTATCAGACATTTGGCATTACACGGTAACTTCTTCCATATTCGAGGATGGAGACCAGCCAGTCCCTTTTCTTCGACGTAGTCAATTACATATCCATTTCAGTCACGGCAGTTTTATTTCTGTTCACTCAGTGCAACTGCCTTATTGTTGTACGTACATGCTATATCACTACTAAACTGAATCTTACTTGACTTTTCATTTGTTTGAATGATCATATTAATATTACCTTTATATTCTAACCTTGAACTCAGAGCAGACCCACCTCTCTTTCTATTAAGTTAAAAAGCCCTATAGCCTAACACACAGTTGCTTGTACTTCCCTCAAAGGCACAGGGAGCTAAACTTTGCAGTCTTATGTTTTCATGCTTTCCGATCTCCAAGACACAGCACAGTTGAATTCAGCAAACCAAGACCTCCTCTTACAGCACACAGTTTGCAGAAGTTGCTACTGGCTTCAGCAAGTCTCAGGCTGTACATACTTCATGGACTTTTCCATCAAGCTCAAGACTCACACAGCACCTCAGTCAATAGAGCTTATATCTCCTGTGCCCAAGAAGTGCCCAAGCCAAGTATTTTGTATATAAGGTTTTAAACAAAAACAATTTGCAGTTTTCCAGAACAGACCATACAATTGCACCCTACAGCACACCACACCAACCCCTCTTCTACCATTAGAATATCTCCTAGTAGGTATATTGAGGTCATCTGTACCAAGGGCCTTTTGGGGGAAGAAGAGCCAGACAAAAAACAGATCCGTTCCCAAACTATTATAAATAGTTTATATGACTGAAAAGTGAGAGAGACAATCAGCAGTAGCATAAACATAAAGCTGAATTCCATCTGCATCTACCTGACACAGAGTTGCTGTTCAAACCTGGATGCAGAGTAACCTATTTGGGGGCCATTCATACATTAAGAAATACAAAACCCAACCTCACCACTCAGATGACCTGTCTGCCTACTGACTGACAAGTGGAAGAAAACTCAGCAATAAAAATCACCAAAACCAAACTGCAGAACACATTGAAGTTCTTCAAAAAACCTACAAAGCCACAGCCTAAATTGCAGCAAGAGCTAGAGTCCTGTCCAAGCAGGAATTAAAGTGGCTGCAGCCAGAAATAAAGCTGCCTCTGAGGAAAGAGCTGGGAACCAACGACAAAGATGGCACAAAGGTGGTAGCTCCTAGAGCTATAGGATGGCTGGGTTGGAACAGACAAACAGTCCATTTAGCTCAGGATGTCATCTGAAGGCCAGAGGCAAAATCTGGTTTCTTACTCTGTGCTGAGCAAAGACAGACCCCTTGGCACACCCCTCCACACCCCCCTCTCCAGTCCTTGAGGATCACATACAGGCTACTGATTTTAATACGCCAAGCTGAAGCCTATGACTCTGTATAATATTTCATAAAGCCACTTACACTTCTGTTGCTGCAGAGGCTGAGAAAAAGATTTAGCACTCTCAAGATTTCCTACAGTAGCCATTCAGACAGGAGTTACTCCCCCCCCCGCCTTAAGAAAAGCTCACATGGACCAGCTGAACTGAACTACAAAGTAAGGAGGAAACATTGCTTTCGTTTAGACTCTCTAAGAAGCAGACAAAACTTTTAAAGAACAAGTAACAAGAAATAGTCCTGTGATTTCAGACAGTGAAGACAAAAGAAGGGGCACATAGTGGAGGTTTGCAGAAGGAGTCGTCGTCCACAAAAATGAAAGAAATAGCTTTCTGCAATAAAAATTCAAACAAGCAGCCTTCTAAATGAAATATGGAATAGCCTGGGCCCACCTCTAAAGACAGTAAAAGGTACCTAGAGCTTCCCTTGATCTCCCTGTATTGTCACTCTGAAAGTACAAAATCATGAGTCAGGGCTAGAAGGGGTCACAAGCAAGGAGGAAAGGCTCAACGCATACAGCTGTGCTCTTTGAGGGGCCTGTGCCTGCACTCTGCCTCTTGCTGCCCACTCTCCCAGACATGTCACACCTCAGCAAAAGCCCCTGATACCTAATGCTGAGCCCTGGGCAGCCACTCACCGGAAGTGTCTGCCCCACCGCCGCCACCAGCCTTGCACCTTGTGGCTCCTGGGCAGGCCAGGAAGTGCCAGGCAGGCCCCAAGCCCTCCCCCATTTCTGAGCCTGTGACAGGAGGGTGGCTCCAAGCACAGCTCCTGCCCCTGCACCACCTCCCCAAACAGTGCTGCATATGTAGGACAGCACCACCATACTGGTTTTCCCCCTCCAACAGGACACCTCAGCCACCACCAGCCCCCTTGCCTCCATGTCCCCTGACCCCATGCTCCAGCCCAGCCTGCGGGGCCGCCAGCACCCTGAGCCCCTCCAGGGCCCACTACCTTCACCTCTCCTGCCTCAGGGCCCTCCGCCTCAGCACCTCCAGCTCCGACAGCCCCTGGCTCAGCCAAGACCTCTATGCCCATCAAGGCAGACCCATGCTCCTATTGGCTGCTGCAGCCTCAGCTGTCCTCCCATTGGCTGCTAGGCAGCGCAAGGCCCTCCCTGACGCCACGCCCCTGTCTCACAGGGGCCTTAGCCCGAGGGCAGCCACAGCCTGTGGTGCGTGTGTGGCCTCACCAGGACCTGCCCGACCGCCCACGGAGCAACAGCCCCCCCCACCCCTCCCCCCAGCCCAGCAGACCCCTTCGGTGGCACCCTTCCTGCGGGTCGCCCCGTCACTGCCCTGAACACCTCCCCTTTGGGAGAGCAGCACTGCAGGCCCAGCTCCCCACAAGCCACGGGGGCAGAGGGCCACGCCAAGCAGCGGGCTCCGCTCACGAGCCAGGCTGCTTTTCTTCCCTCCATTCCAACACCTCACCTGCCCAGGGCACTGCCAGATGCTCAGAAGCTGCTGAGATCCCAGGGAGTGGGGAAATTGCTACCTCGCCTCCTTTGGCGAGGGAGGCGGTTTGGGGAAAGCCATGAAACATCTTGCAGTAATTACCAGTTTGTACAAACTAAAAGCCTTTTGTTTCTTTAAAGGGGACAACCACACTATGCACCATCACATTAGAAACTACAGCTAGATAAACCAATGGAATAATTCCTATTCGAGTGTTCAGGGGGAGAGAGAGCAGCTCCTCAAAATCGTTATGCACAACGTTGGATCTTCCTGTACAGGCTCACAAAGACATGGCTGGCACCTAGCTGGAGGCTGGTGACAACACAGTGAGATAAACACTGCACCAAAACACTTTCAAGGTGACCAGCTCCCAGGGGTTGTTACATGGATCCATCATGTGAGATGGGTGTTTCCCCCCAGCATTTTACCTCCTTGAGACAAACGAGTAACTGACTCTTTCAGCTTCTATTTAATATTTTTCCTCCTCCCAGAAGTCCCTTGCCCTCCACCATGAGGAATTCTATTGAAAGCCTGGCTGCGCACACCCTCTAGGTTTAGAAACAAAAAGGCTAGAATGAACCCTAGTTTTAGGTTGTTGTGGTTGGTGGTGTTTTTTGTGGGTTTTTTTTTTCCCCCCCATTTTGCAAACTTTGAGCCAAGTTTACGATGGAGCCATTTGACTCATCATTTCTAACATTAGACTCCCAACAGTAAAGCACGTTAATCTTGGACTCATTCTGGCAATAAATGTAATGTGACTCCTTGGGGCTACTGAGCCTTGCAACCATTCCAGCAACCATCAAAGGGGAGCCAGAGTTCTGGGAAAAAACACCGACTGGTAGCATTTTGCCCTGCACGTCCTCCTGCCAGCAGCAGAAGCCCGACAGCTTCATCCGCAGAGCCAGGGAACAGCTGGGATTAGAAGCCACCCGAGCCAGCCATATCCAGCAAACACTTCACTAAACCTCTTCCTTTGAATCCCTTAAGCCTTCTGTTCAGTGTTCCTGGTTATGGAAGGCGAGAGCTCCGCTCCACATCTGATCTCTGCACAGTTAAGCTTCAATAACAATTTCTCAACTGTTTCCTAACTGTCTGCCTGCCCTCCCACCTAGGCTGCCATACACATGGCACTTTTTGCCAGCCGTTTTACATATGAGAGTAGAAAGAAAGCTCTCCAAGGAGGCCTTCACAGGCCTTAGAGAGCATGATGTACTCACACAGGCATCCTGCTGAATGCACTGTAGGATGTGCTTGGCTGGAATCAGGAAGTCTATGAGGTAGCGCAGTCCATCCCCACGGTACGTCTTCTCCACCACATCAAAAACTTGGCACAGAACAGTGGCTGCAGTAGCCTCAAACGGAGGGTAGAGTGCTGATAACGTACTCTGAATGCAACTGTCCAGCGACTCCGAGTCCTGCCAAGAGAGAAAGTGTTAGCGGTACGACAGCACGATATGCCCCAGTGCCCTGATGAGCCCTACACCCAGGAGCGCAGCCATCTCTGAATGCAGGAGGAGAGAGGATCAAAGGAGCAAACTGCTGCCCTTTCTAGTTTCTTTTGGCACTGGTGATTCCAGGTAAACAAAAAAAAAGCTCTCCCAAAACGCAAGTGGAGTGCTCACAGAGTGCTGTGCACAGCGGCGAGATTCCCCAGCTTTTGCTTACGCAGCAAGTCCTTCTCCTGACTGCGCTGGGTGGGGCTGCTATTAAACCATTACCGCAGCACATGAGCATGTGTGAGCGAGAGTATCATGGGGTGGATGGATCGGCAGGCCCTGTGTTTCGGACACCCGGGGCTGGAGATGCCGGCCAGCACTTGGATACGTTAAAGCCCAGCATTACGCTCCTCAGGGGGCTAAGGGGAATTGCAGGGGCAACAGTTGTACTGAAGCTCCTCTGCCTGCTGTGCTCTGAAGTCCCCACACGGGGTAAGCTGACAGAGCTGTTTGATACCAGAGAAAGCCACTCACCAGTGCAATTCCTCATTATTCAAAGCTGTTTGCCTCTCATGAAAGGCCCACTCCAGGAGCCAGGAATTTTCTGCAGTGAGAGATGCCTCACAAACAGGATCCACAGACTGCGTGTGAACAAGGTTGCCTTTGGTGCCTGAGCACACGCACTGATATGTAGGATGCCCGTTTCCTGCCTGGGGATTAGAGGCGATGGTTCCCCTACTTCCACCTTCATTCGGGAGAGCCTGCCAGCCAGAACCTGCCCACGGTGTCAGGGGCAATTCCAGTGCTAGAGGCCAAATTCTGATCTATTGCATGGGTGTAAATCAAGAGAGCTTGCCAAAAAATAATAATTAAAAAAACCCCTGTACACATCTGGAGAGAGAATCAGGATCCTTCCTTTCCTTTCTATTTTAGTGGGGACCCCTCTGGCTAACTTACAGCCAGTGGGAGTGAGTTTTGCTACAAAACCAAATGAAAGTTTACTTGGGTGTCTGGCCAGATCCTCATCTGATCTAAAGCCACCTCCCTTCACTAGAGACAAGGAAAACATTTCAGCTGCTGGCCCAGAAGCCCTACAGCCTCCTGCAGAACAGGAGCAGCTGCATGGACATGCCTGAAAACATACCTCTGTCCCATAGCAAGATTGGGAGAGAAAGTTAAACAAAGCAGTGCCACAACAGCTTACACTGCCACCAGGGCACAGTAGGATGAAGGGATCAGGCAGAAGCAAACAGTTTCACTGCTTCCACTCCGAGGGAGCCCATGTTCATTGCTCCAGATACCTCCACTGGCTTGAGAAAATGCAACAGTCTCAGAGGAAGCCTAAATCAACCTTCAGCCAGAGCAGAGATGATGCTCCTCACACAAGCCATCCCATCTCTTGCAACTACCCAGCTCAACGATCTTCAGATTCCTCCTTTAGAGGGTTGGGTGTTTCAAGCACAATATAAACTCCCTGCTCTGTTGCAAGGCTTTCCTGTAGGACAGCCTGTGGAATTGCACAGGAGAGATGAGGATGCCCAGGCAACGCCTCCACAATCCCTGCCTGCACTGAGCTGGGAGAACACGGATGACAGGCAAACCACACACCGCCCATGGCATGGCACTGCTTCAATACCTTTTCTGCTGTTTCTCCTGATGTCAGCAACAAGCAAGGCTAAATGGCAGCAGGCTCCTAAAGTGTTTGCAACTCTTCTGAGACACAGCTGCCTCCTGCAATACCCCTCAAGGTCAATGCAACCAGATAAACAGAGTTTAAGGAGCTATTTTTCATATTCTTCACCCAAGGACTCAAAAAGCAGGATGCCTATGTGCACACTTCCAAGTGTTGAATGCCAGGACCAAGCATTTAACCCTAATCCTAAATGGGCTGTTTTAAACAAGCATCTTTCCACCCAGAAAAGAACAATATAAAACCCCAACTTTTATTCCATTAATTGAAATGGAAAGCCTGGAAATTCCCAGGCACTTCCTCCTCTGCAGGAGCAGGTCTTCAGAGAAAAACTTCCAGATTGTGGAGGTCAAGAGAAAACTGCCAAGAGCTGACAGCCTGCAGCTCTCTGCACAGTTCTGGTCAAGACCACCCCCCACGCAGGGTGCGAGGGGAGGACTCAGCAGAGTTCAGGAAATATAAGAGGAGAAAGCAGACCGATAGGAACTGTGGGATGAGTTGTACAGACCCAAAAGGACAGCCTAAATAAGAAGTCTTCCCTTTACATGATATCCTGGACCTGCTAAAAAAAAAAAAAAAAAAGGCATCGAGGGGGCTGTAGGGTAGGGAAATGGGTACCAAGCCCAACATGAAGCCTCTCACAATTGGACATATTAATGATATTGATAAATATTGATATAACACTGAGCATTACACATCGTTCCTCTCCCATACCCTTGTGAAATGACAGAGAGGCCAAGCACAGCCAGCTGAAGGCAAGCGCAGTTCCAGTAACCTCTGTTGACACCAACCTGTCCCAGCAAGCATCTGTGCCCTTGACAGATAAAACTGGCCTTCACACAGGTGCTCTCCCACCCAGCACCAGCCACCACAGAGAGCCCAGCCAAGTGCTTGGGCACACTATCACAGTAGCATTACTGCCAGTAGCATTTGAGAACAATTTCCCTCTGACCCTCCACAGTCCACAGGTTCAAAATCTCAGTCAAAACCAGCTGGTGGGGGTTCTGTGCTGTCTTCTTCCCCCATGCCTCTTCCCCTGCTTAAGCAAAATTCTTTCAGATATCAATCCCCCCCAACAAAATTTGTTACATTTACTATTGCATATAAAACAAAGAAGTCAAAATATTTGCACAAGTCAGTGCGTTGCTCTAAGGTTCTCACACTATTCCTGCTGCCTTAGCAAAGCCTTCACAATACAATTATTAACATCGGCACTGAATCAAAAATCCTTTATATGGTTAAAATAAACCAAGTCTATATTATCCTTCCTGTAGTAAAATACAGAATAACCATAGCCTGTAGCCATTGCAGAGTTCAGTGCACTCCTTAGCACAGAGGCTTTATCTCTCTCTGGCTAGACTATACCACAGAGCCATGATAGCTGTGCAGGCTTTGAAGGGACAGAGAAAAGCTTTCAACCCCTACTATTTGGTAGAAAGAGGAGATGTTTTCACCAGTCTCTGCTAATTCCACGTGAAAAGCCCCAAACAGGGGAGCAAACGCACACATTCCATCATGCCGCACATGATTGTAGCGCCAGCATCCTTGGGCAACTACAGAACAAGGATGGATGCAGCCTCTGTGTGCCACAGATGAACATGGAGGAAACACTGATTTTCAGTGCTCCCACTCACCCAGGGTGGTCTTCCAGGGATAGGGATAGGTCCTGCCCAGGTGGAGAGTGAAACATGGCAGAGCCTCAGAAGTCACCTTGAAACACAGGGGTTGAAACATGGCAGAGCTTGGAGCCTGCAACAGCAGCAGATTCGCCTCTGATCATAGACTCATTAAACTACAATCCTAGGGATGGGGCTGCTTATTTGTACTAATTAACTCCTCAGATTGCACAGTGGCCTGAGGAAAGGGCCTCAGCAAGGGCTGCAAGAAGCCGCATGGCCCTGCTGTTTAATGCCGGAGCACGGACAGCTAGCCTCACACATCTAGCCTGCGGGCAGTGCCTGCTGCCACACACACGGAGCAGCCGTGGTTTGGAGGGACAGGGAACTCATACGAACCAGCTCAAGGCAGCAAGAGAAGGGGATAGCATCCTACACTCCAGAGGCTGATAAACCTGAAGTCTGGACCCCATCCTACCTACAAACCACATCCCTTATCTCAAGCAGGTGATGCAACCCCCAGCAGGCACAAGGAGAAACCTCTGTGACCCAGGATGAGGGGACAGTGTCCAGAGAGAACAAGCTAAACCAACAAGTATCCAAGGAGAGGGCACTCCTGCCCCAGCACACTTCCACTTCAGCCAGCCCACAGCAGCCCCTGAGAGCTGGCAGAGCCCAGCACAGGAGCCTCCTGGAGAAAGCAGCCTCCTCCAGGGACTGCAAATTTCAGGCTTCCCTGCCTCCAACAGTATTGCCACATCCCCCTCACGGGAAAGGTTCTGGACACTTGCTCCTTTTCAGCCACCCAGCACAAAGGCAAACAGGAGCGCTTTCCAACGAAGCCAGAGAGCATCTCCCCAAGAAAAATGTGTCTTGGAACTCAAATGTTTCTTTGTCAACAGCACAGGAGGACCTATGAACTCCAGCTCACTGCCACCACTCCGCCACACACTCACCACACCTCCCAAAAGAAAAACACGCTTTTAAAATAACTCCTGTATAAATCAAGGCACTAAATAAAGCCCAGGTTAAGGTCACATCCGGCCATACCGGCTTTCACTGCTCCTCAGCTGGGAGCCAGCTGCTGGTGCAGGGGCTGGAGCACAGTGAGAGAAGAGGAAAGCAGCACGTGGGGACGGGATGGGCTCCGTGGGCAGAGCTGTGCAACTGAAACAACCCAGCGTGGTCCCACCCAGGAGGGCAGGGAAGCAGGGAGAGCCCAGGAGGGCTTCACAACTGGCAGAGGGCTTGGGGCTGAGTGGGGGCAGAAAGGAGCAGGGTGCCCCCCCACCAATATAATGGGAGCCACAGATGTGAAATGAATAGAGGGATAAGACTGCTGTGGCAAAGCTCTGCTGCTCAGCCCTAAGAGCCCTTCTCCCCATCACAAAGTGCAGCAAGAACCAGGAGTCAGGGAGAGATGAGGTTATGAGTACCTGGGCAGAAGCCCCAAGCCTGGACTAACAAGGAGGCAGCAGGAAGAGGAGCCCGGGATCAGTTACAACCCTGCTCAGGGGACATGTTTACCTCTCCTGGTGCAAGCAGCCGCTGCAGGATGGGAGAGGAGCCTGCCAAGAGGCACATGGAGTAACCAGGAGCTTCTTGGGCTTTTCTAGGTGCACTGATTGGATTTTCTGCCTACCTTTGTGGGCACAGAGAGAGCTACGTAGCAGCTCCAGCTACTGGGAACTCCTGCCACGCTACATTTCTTTCTGACTCAGGACTCAGCTTCTTCCTCTTTGGGACCTGCTGGTCGCCAGTCAAGGCTAAACCCTGGAGAGCCTCCTACGAGTCTGGAGAACAAGAAGTCAGCCTGCCTAGGGAGCAGAGAGAAGATTCCCAGGGCTACACACCTTGCACAGTGTCAGAATACCTGCGCTCTCCCAGTAAGCGCCTGGGACGGCAACTCAAGTGGCTCAGGACAACACAAGTAGGTGCAGGGAAGGGCTGCAATGCTGCTGGACCCACCTGGGCCCACAAAGCCTTGGCAGCATTTTCCCTACAATTCACCCAAGCACCTTACTCAGAAGTCAGTGTCTTGCTTAAAAGAATTTTGTCTACAAAAAGTTGAGTCTTGGTCAAGGAGAACATGAAGAAGAGGCACAGATCTTCCCTGCTAACATCCCAGATGCTGTCTGAAGACTCCTAAAGACCATCAGCATGGTGAGGCCAGACTAACTGACTAACCCATGACTTATGGCAGACAACACTCCTTTCTAGTGGGCTGGACTGGCCCACATAACATGCTGAGGATGTTATCCATCTTGCAGCAGGAATTTAGCTAAAGGATCTGCAGCTCTGCTCTGAGAAACCTAGACCTCCAAAGTACGAAACTACATATCCCAATGTGCCCCAGTTAAATCCAGTGCTTGCTGTGGCTTGGCAGAGCTAGGAGCATAGCTGGGCAGCGGAGCAGAGCCCAGAGAGGCTGCAAGCACAGCAAGAGGTGCCCCAGGGTACGCCCAGCTCTGAGTCACCGAGCGTCTCAGCTCCCTCTCAGCAGGGAGGCCTTGTCAGGAGCTCCCACAACTTTCTCCTCCTTCTGCCAGCTGCCCGGAGCCCGGCCACATCCTGCATGCACCCATTTCCTCCCCTCTTGCCCAGGTACCGACGGGCAGCGCGAAGGCAGGACAGAGGAGACCAGAGTCTGCAAAGGTGGGGGGAAAAGATGACCCAACCCTCCCACACCCCAGAACTGGAAAGCAGAGACACTGTGAAGAGGCAGAGCTCCAAGGATCACAGCGCAGCGCCTGCCTGTGGCCCCCAGCCAGCTTTGGGACTGGGGGAAAAGGAACACACAGCAGGCGCTGAGCAGGGCCGGGTTAGCTGGTCCCTCCGCCAGCAAAGGCTGCCGTGCTGCGGCACTTGGCTGGGGCTGCTCAGCTCTCAGCTGACATGAGAAACCTCATTTCCAGTAAAAACAGGCCTCTGGGCTTTCCACAAAGCCTTTCCACTTTTTGACACAAAGGTGAAAGCCAGGCCGCTTTGCCTTTAAAAACGAGACATTTCTCCGTTCAAAAAGGTCCTTGGCTAAAAACAAGGCTTGTTTTTCTGACAAAATTTGATATTTCCCACTCCATTTCTACAGGGAGGAGAACCCTCCCAGCCCCATTTCCTGAGCCGCTCTAATCACAGCGGCAATGAGTTCAAGAGAGAAAAATCTTCCCAGAGAAAGTGCCAGCTCCCCCCTCTGCTGCTCACTCTGAGGCGCAGGGGGAGGCTGGGAGGACGGCGCCTGCCTTCAGCACCCTGCCTGTCTCTGGATGTTTTCGCTAAAATAATGGATTATTAAGTGGTGCAGCTATAGAGGTAGGCATTCACACTGCTGTAATTACACCACCTTCCTGTGAGATAACCAGGAACCACTCTACCTGTTCTTTGGGCTATTGTTTCAGTCTTTTCAGGGAGAAAAGCACAGCACCCAGTTCCACTTGGGAGGAAGGTGTTTGCAGTCTCACCCAGGCCAGCTTTGCTCACCTCCAAAGGCAAGCTGCCTTCTGCATGCCACCGTGGGATCCCTTGCACAAGGCATGGCTGTAGCCCAGCTCAGCTCCCCTGCTGCTGGGGCAGGTGGGACGGCTCCACAGCCCATGGATAAACCAGCTCCTACAGCCTTGCAGGGAGCAGTACTCCACAGACAGAGCTCGAAGAATCATTTCCAGATGCCTCCCTCTGTTCCCCTGGCCCTTCTCCGGGTTGACGCGGCTGCGGCGGCCAAAGCAGCTCCTACTGGGCAGTGCGCGGGATTATCATTCCAGGCACTGCAGGAAAATAAGCACTTGGAAGCGATTAACTCATGATCTCTCATTTAATTAAACAAAGGGAAAAATGATGTATTTGCTTTTCAGCTCTGAGGTCCTGCTTCTGCGCATGCCGTACTGTCTGGGCGTGCTCAGCCAGTGAAAGGCAGGCCTAAAGCTGGGCAATCCCCCCACCAGCCCAGGGCTGGTTTGTTTTCACTCAAGGGGGACATCCCAAATTGCTTTGAAAGTGAAGCGTGACCTCCTGCAAGCCCCGAGCTTTGGAGCTAGTACACAGCTAGCCTTGTACTGTCCTCATGCCAGGGCAAAATGCAGGCAGTAGTAGAGGGCAGAGGCAACCTGGTACACGCAGCCACGTCAGTGGCTCTGTACCACACTTCAGGTGGCCAAACATAGATGTTGGCATATGGCAACACAACCAGCAACAGTCACCTGGGCCTACTCCCCTGCCTGAAAGCCCTGCAGCCCAGCAGGATGTTTACGTCTGTCTGATACAGCAACACAAGAAGCAATCTGCTCTTAACATACCCAAACCCCAATATTCATCCTTGCCAAAGACATATCCTGGTGCAGTCCTTTGGAGAGGAAAGCCTGTGCACCTGGAGAAGCACGGCCTTCCCCAGCCCTTCGCTTATCCGCACCCCCAAGGGAAGTTGGACACACGTGGCAGCTTGCACAGCAAGCTCTCTGCTGTTCAACCATTGCCTGACCAAACACTGCTCCCCAAAGGAAATGGTATCACTTGCATTTGGACACAGCAGACTGGCATCTCTTCCCACCAGAGCTCTATATTCACATTACTCCTCTCTACCCTTTCTTTTAGGTTTTCATACTTCAGGTTCTCTGGAGCAGGGCCTGTGGCTTTCTCCTTTGCCTATGCAGCACCCAGCACATCAGAAAAGCTGCTGACAACTGCTGAACAGATTAGAGGGGCCAAACTGGGGATGAAACACTGACCCACAATCCAAGGAAGTCCTCTTATAGCCAGAGAGGAGCGGAACTGGGAAATTGAGATAAGCCTTTCCTCACAGGGATGTGTCCCACTTATAACTGAGCTCTCAATGAACTGAGCAGAAGGTAGGTCTAATCCAGAGCAAGAAATGAGCCCCTGCTCCCAAAGGCCAGTTACTTTCTATTAGCAATAGATCAGGGAGATGATATAGGTGTTTAAAGGGCATGTGAGAGAACAAACTCAAAGCCCTGTCCTTAAACAGACATCTTCCAGCTGAAATGAGGACCTGCAAGTAGATGAGAAGAGCCATGTATAAGACACCATCCTACAGCTGGAGACCAGCTTATTTTTGTTTAGTTTAATCAAGGGATTAAGTCCTTAATCTGAAATAACTGTCTAAGCACAGATTTTTTAAAATATCATTGGCATAGATCTAACCATGCAATTAATTAACAAAGCTGTACTCAGCATGATGCAAAGCTTTGGGTACATTTAAAACACCCTTCGCAGCAACAGACTCATGCTGGAAGACTGTAAGCATGTGACAGCTGTGGTTTCATTGCCCAGAGTTACCACATACGCCTTCCCACCTCCTTGAGACCCCGCAAAGCAGAGCTGCACCCCTCTTCACTCCCACCACCAGACTGCACGGGCTGCCCTGGCTTGGGCACCAACAGTCTGGCCATGGCACCATATGCCATGGTCCAGCCAGGGATCTCCACGTTCACAGTGTCATGTTCCTACAACAGGCTCGGACAAGGCTTGCTAAATCCTGTTAGATAGGACAGGCAGAGCCAAGAATTTCCCAGCCCACTTTTACACAAGACAAGTCCTGGGACATTACAGCAGACTCCCTTTCTTTACAGTGCTCTTCTTGCAAATGCACTAAAAATCCTTCTCTTTGCTACCCAAGAGAAGAAATTGCCTGTGCTCATTCATATTATTATTAGTTACAGTATTTGCTCCACTCTCCACTTCAGGCATTGGCATCCATCTCGCAAGCCAAACCTGAGCAGTAGCATCTTGTACCCCTTACCATTTGTGCCTAACACCTACCAAATAAGAGGATGCTCTAGGCAGATGAAAGATTTGTTTATACCAGCCAGCTATAAAATACCCTGGGTAAGTTCTTAGCCAAAGAGGTCAGCTCATTTTAACACCTTTTAGTCAGAGACATTAGGCCATAGCCAACACCTTGTGTTCAGACACCCATCTGGGGACATCTTACAACAGATGGGCAGCCTCCTGTGCTCAAAGAGAAAATTATAATCCTTCAGCAGGACAGCTGACAAGTGCCAGAAGCAATCTTCACAGGGTCAGCATTTAGATTATTACTTATGGGCCCAGCTTTGCACACATTCTGAGCTCGAGGCTGCAGCTGGATCACATTCAGATTCCACCCCTTCCTCTGCAAGGTGCACGAGCTGCTGGACAGACTCCCACGGGGACCGGTGGATTCTCCATCTGTTGCAACCTCCATAACCGAGCGTGGACGCCACTAAGAAAAGATCATATTTTAGTTAAGAGAGCTCCCAGACTCAATGTGGGAGCTAGGTAACGCTCTCTGGTCCCAGTATCCTGTAACAGATGAGCCATAGTTCCTTTTGGCCTTAAACACTCTGTATTACCATGTGCTCATGAAATACAAGTCCTGCTATGTCAACAGGGAACAGAAACCACTCTGAAGCCAAGCAGCAATTCCAAGAGGGGCTGGCTGATTGCATGAGAAAATACTAAGCTGGCAGCAGCAATCAGATGCCACCTCTGAGGAAGATGCTGTGAGGAAGGATGAGCCAAAAGGACAAAGGAGGCAGCCCAGAGACGGCCATGGCTATGCCAGCTCAACCCTGGGCCACCGCAAGAAGCATCAGTCTGCCCCACAGGGAGAAGTGCTCATGGTCAGAGGGACCCAGATTTGCTCCAAGACTCTCTGAGCTCGCTGGGGAACAGACACGTGTGTGCTCAAGCTCTCCCACCCCTGAGCAGCCAAGCCTGGGACTTGCAGTCGGATGAAAACATTTCCCCTATATTCAGATACAGTGCTAAATGCATGCCTCCCAGAAAGCTAAGTAAATCTGTCATAAATTCAGGGCATTGCTTTTACTAAACTCCTGAGTTAGAAAGGAGTAAACACAGGCTTTTAAAGATACTCCCTTTATAGCTTTTTTCCCCAAACAGAAAACAGTCTCACATGTCCCATTATTTCCATACATATCAAAGGAGGGTGGAGATTTAACTAGTGATTTCTAAAAGACATCTTTGTGCACAGAAGGGATGTATGCCAAAATGTGGGTGGTTATAAGCCCAAACACAAAGGAGAATACATCCACAGGCATTTTCCCCCTTGATCCATTAACGGGTCTGCATACCAGCCTCCTGAGCGTATGAGAAGGACCTTGTTCAAAAGGTAAATGTATTCAGAGACATTACAACAGACAGCAAATAATCCACATCCTTTAACCATGTTGGAGACTCAGCAGTGCTAGGTTTTTGTTGGGAGTCACTGAGATTTTATAGGCAGCCTCAGGGAAGGTATCCTCCTGATGGAACCTGCTCAGGAAGCTTCACAACTCAGTCTCCTGTGAACACTGCCACACCTAACACAGGCTGCAAAGCTCAAGGTGGACACCTAGCTCAGATCATCAGAACTCCTGCAGCTTTTCTTCCCTGCACCATGCAAACCACCATCCAGCCACAGCATCGCATCCCACTGGGGGTGACCATAAGGACCCATGGAGCCTCCCCTCTACCACAACCACTGATGTCCAGGAGGAGCGTATGCAAGTCTTTGGCTTGTCCCCATTGGTCTTCAGATGAGAGATTTGATTCCACTCAAATCAATGGCTGGTTGCACCAGCTGGAGCAAGGGTTCATCCTGGGCATCCCAGACTGATGGCAGGATGGTAAATTTGAGCAGACAGGAAGACTTTCAGATTCATTCTGTGCTGCTTTGATCTTGGAAGTTTCAACTTGGTGTCCAGCAATGCAAAAATGGGATATGTATGAAACCAGCCAGGAGCGCTTACCACAAGAAAGGCCCCTTTTTTTTGTTCATTTTTTAATGAAAGACTAGGCCAGCCAACAGAGATGAGGCACTCTGTGCAGCAGAGAGGTATTAGCATGGTCAAACCTCCAGAGTCAACAGGGGCACATCCATTCACTTCTCCAAGTTGCAAGACAGGTATCACAAGTGGTGTAGAAAGCATGGCACAGAGCATCCCACCACTAGAAGTGGGCAGCTCACCCTAGCAGGCTATCCTTGCTTTTTATTGCTCTTCAGTCAGCAACACGTCCAATCCTGATGCTACTAGTTGCTTTTTCAGATCTTGGCTACACTGAGCTCTGCAGGACAGGAACAGAGGGGTCCCACATGGGTAGAGAGTCAGGAAGAGGAACAAAAGGTGCTCTGATATTGAGTGCTCACAGGTGGGTTGAGTTATAGCTTCTGCAGAAGACACTGTGACTGTTTCAACAGAGATTTTCCAGCTCTTTGTTACTAAAAGGGGCCTGTAGCCCCTATGTCTGTGACTTCCTCCCACACTCAGCACTGATGCTCAGTTTTAGGCTGTGCTCACAGTCCATAGGATGGTTCAGTTTTGCACAGCTCAGTCACAGACAGGGTTATGTTTGGGGTGGAGCTAGAAAATTAGGCTCTGGGAGCTGAGAGGCCATGACTCTGCTCTAGTATTTAGAGGCAGACATGCTGGCTGGCTATCTTTTCTGAAGCAACCAGCAGCAAGATGCTCACAAGGCTCTCACATTGTGATCTCTTCTGCTAACTACCCACCAAGGAGCAGGGTGCACTGAGCAAGGTGTGCCCTCAGGGCTGACTGCACATGGGGGTGGATGGCCAGTGGGATGGCCAGAGGTGGTTACGCTGTGGGATGCCAACTTCCAGAAATTAAGTGCCGACACTCAGCATACAGTCTCCCTTGGACACCTGTGGCATCTCACCATAAACACTTGCTGTTTGCATTCCCAGCTGGTACTAGAACACATTTGGTGAATGCTGGGCAGAGATGCATGGATGCAGCTGGCCTGTCACCTGCATTTAGCCATTATTTTCATTGCTACGATGAACAGCATGTTCACCTGCCCAGCATTTTTGGAAAGAAGCTGGGCATTAAGCACAAGTTGTCATCCTTGTTACCCCAGAGAAGATGCTTTCACCACTTCCATGTGCTCAGGATTACGTCTCTGGGCTTTGTCTGTGTTCCCACATCTTGCTCATAGCTTTGGCACAGAAATAAAGAAAGAAGATCCCCAATCCTTAAAGCTCTTTGTGATTCCCAGACTAATTTCCTTTCCGCCCCAGGAGAAGACATAACCAGAGGATAAAAGAAAGACTATATTTTCTGCTGAAACCCATCCTCTCTCCTGCCAACATAGAGGTGCCACCTGAACTTCTCTGCAGGAAGACACCAGCGTTTGCACATCTTGTGATACACACAGGCCCTGTTCTACATGTCTGTGTGATGACTAGAGACTTGGAGCATGCCACCATGTGAGAGGAGCAGCCCAGGCAAGTCTAAGACACACAGTTGCAGGAGCCTTGCTGAATTCATGTGCTGGGTCCACAGTGCCGCAGCTACCATTGAAGAGCAGAAGCAACCACCCTAGCAAGGGTGGAAAAGCAGCCCTGGGCTCCCTGGCCAGCTGCTGCAGCTTGAGCAACTTCCTGGAGAGGAAGCTATCCCTCACAACCTGGGGACAGAGGCTGGGAAACAGACCACTGCACAGTGCAGTAGAGGAGCAGGGATATTGCTCACTGTGCCTCCAGCCAGCCCACCCAAGAGCACAGGGTTTTGCACCTGCTTGGATGAAAACTATTCCTCAGGTGGGCCGAGTGTGGTCTGGCTGTACGCCTTGACCATCTCCTGTGCCCCATCCAGCAGCAGGCACCAGGCAAGGTGAAGCCCACGCCCTCTCTCACAGAGGAGAAATCCCTACCAGGGAAGAAGGGCAGATCCCCAGCCACAAAAGCCACAATGGGATGAGAAGGGTAGACAGAGCCCAGCCAGGCTCTTGCCTTGCTCGCACCATGGGGTTTTCACAGCTGCAAAAGTCAGTTCTAGTGGAAGTGGGCTACTTTAGCCTAAGGTACCTTACACATTTGGTGCTTTAGGCATCCTCCAGCTATGTACCCATCCTCTATGTACCCATACACACACCACATCATCCGTAACACTGAAGCATGACAGACACCCCATGAAGAGGAATCACCTGCTTCACACAGAACAGCGCAGCCAGCAGTTGCACCATGCCAGACTCCTGTCAAGAGCCAAGCCTCTAAGAGTCCTGCGGACTGCCAGAGGCCATGGGGAAGTCTCATGCAGGCCAACAGACTGACCCATATTTACTTAGATCTAAATCTTTTGCCTGCAGGGTTTGTTTGATTCACCAAGACACCAAAAACTCAAGTCAAACAGAACAGCTTCGAGCTACGGTCACACCTTGGCTGCTCACAGACCACACCTCCCAAAATGCAGACTGGTCTACCACGACGTTGAGAACAGACACCTGCCATGGACTGCAGGTAACCGCAGTATGGCCAGCACCCATCACTGGGTCTGTGGCAGCATGGCCTCTGGTTCCCGCTCCTTGCAGCTGCCTAGCCTGAACTCAGCACCTGAGAGGCACACAATCCCTCCTCAGCAGTGACACATGGTCCTTGCATGCTCACAGCACAACCGTGGCTTGCCATGACACTGCACCACACAAAGACCCCTGCTTCAGACAGCTTTGGCATCACCCATTAGAACAAGGTAAAGGACCCGAACTGGGGATGAGCACTTTGGAATCAGAAAGTCACCTCCACCTTGCGGGAGCAGAGTAGCAGCAGTCTCTGCCCCAGGTCTCCCAGAGCAGAGCTTCATGAGCACTGCTCCAGCCCCCATGGCAAAATGCAGCCCATAGGACTGCAAGGGATGGCACCCACCCTGCACAGCCCCAGACAGCACTATCCTTTGATTTCAACTTCATACAATAACCAGCATAGACCAAAAATTGCCAGGAATGCACTAGGCATGGGGTGAGGGAAAGAGCTCTCCTGACTGAGGTGGGGAAGTGGAAGTGAGATGCCTGCAGGCCTCCACAGCAGGATGGGAGAGTAGAGCACACCACAGCTCTGACTTAGGCACGTAAAGGTAAAGAGAGCTATGGGGTCCTCAGCAGAGGAGCTGGAGGGTGGCAAAGGGAAGAGACATGGGTCCATGAGCTTAGCTCAGGTTGCAGAAGCCAAAAGTTGGGCAACTCTTCCTTCAATGAAAGCTGAGCTTCTCCAAGCCCAGAAGCTGAACTTCTAAGAAAGAGCAAGTCAATGCCAAGCACAGCAGAAATGCAAGCTGTTTGTCCCCCTCATGGACTTTGTTCTCTCTGCTGTGGAGAAGCAGCCCGTGACACAGCAGGACACGTCCAGGAGATTTAGGGCTGCTGGGCACACAGATCCCAGCCTGAGCCCAGGAGCAAACCATCAGAAGACAGACTGGTGCTCAGCAGGATCTCGCCATAGGGCTAGTGATGCCTCTAGCCTCTGCCACCCCAGGGCTGGGCACCTCTGATTTGTAGGGCAGTGCCAGTGGGGCTGGGCAGGGGACTGCCCTGCAGCCACTCCCAGGGAGAGAGGGTGCTCTGCTGCCCAGCTGGGCTCGCCAGTCTCTCTCCTCCCCAAACAAGGATCTCCACGTGCAGAACTTGACACTGAAAGGGAGAGATCTCAACCCAGCTCGATGCCCACCCTGGGCAGGAGAAAAGACGATGATGCTCTCCCCTTCCCTGGGCTCTGCAAGGGGGCAGTGCCCACAGCCCCGGAGCAGGACTGGCAAAGAGTGAGGGCAGGAGGAGAGCCCAGCATCCGTGCAGCCTGAAAGACAGGGCCCTGCCTGACCTGACCCGTCCCAGCCCCTTGCTCAGGACTGCGCCCCTAACAGGGACCCCGCAGGGGACCAGTGCCAACAAGAGCCCTGTGTCCCTGCAGCCACCATCCAGGGCTGGTACCCCAGGGTACAGCATGCCATCTGAGTAACAAGAAGTGCCAGAAGAGCAGTTTCCCACTCCTGGCATTAGCGCCATGCACTGGCTCCAGGCAGGCTGCCCTGATAGCAGCTCCATCCTGTGCACCCCTGCTCACACCCAGGGCGAGAGCCCTTCACAGAGATTTCCTTACCATGTTCCTGGCCTCCTTTATTCCCCCTCACTTCCAAAGGCAGCGTTTTTTCTCTTTTTCCTCCATGTGTGCAACGGGGCGTCTCCTCTCTCCTCCGACGTGAACCACCAAAGCACTTTGAGTTCTGGACTGTAATCCAAGCCCTCACCGCCCCCAGCGCAGCTCCAACTAATCTAACTCATGACACTACCGGGGCTGAGCAGGGGACCTCGAAGGTTTCTCTGACAGCCAACTCCAGCGCTAGACGGCGGAGGGGCATAGCAAGCGCAGGGTGCCGCGTTCCCCAGCCCTGCAGAGACCTTACAGACCACAGGCAGAGCCAGCAGCTCTCACAGGCTGCTTGTTACGGCATCACTGCTAGCTGCGTCCCTCAGAGTGTGCCTGGCCCTCCACACAGACCTGCTTAATGCAGATGCTCTGTGGCAGGGAGCTGCCTTCGCCCATGAAGATCCGAAGAGCTGCTAGAGGAGAACAAGCCCACAGCAGGCATCCCAAGAAGGTCTCCAGCTTCCCAAAGAGGTTTCCACCAAAATCCTCCCCCCGCCTCTTCTTGGCTTGGTTTTTTTTAAGTCCAGAGAAGTTTCTCCGCTCCGCAAAATCCTGAGGCAGCACTGCAGGTTAAGCAAAATGCCGAGAAATACAAAAAGAGTGCTCTGAAATATTGTTTTTCTAACGTCTAGAAGGAAAACAGAGAGGCAGTGACCGCTTCAGGCAACAGTGACAAACTGCATTGGTATCAGGCAAGAGATGTGGAGACCTCACCCCCTCCCAAAGGAGGAAGTAATTTAACATGGCAAGTTTCTCCACCCCTCCATTAATTGTTTAAGATGGCTAGGGGCCAAAATACTGCCCGAGCAGTGGGGAAGGTCACCAAATAGGCAGGCAGCAGCCTACAGAAGTGACAACGGGAAAGGGCAGAGCCACAGAGGCTGAGAGGAACGGGAGAGGCAAGTGCCACAGGGCATCCCAGGATCTGCTGACACACAAAGACCTTGTGTAACGGGAAGCGGGGCAGGAAGTGACACACAAGTGAAGCCCCAGAGCGCTGGACATGAGGTGCAGGGCCTGGCAGAAGGACTTTGGACCAGGAGCTGCCTCCCCAGCCTTGGCCAAGCAGCACATGGTCTCAGCAGCCTTGGTGGAGACTGACCCTCTATCAAGGAGGCCATGGTGCTGGTACCTGGCTGTCCCTGCTTCTGGGAGAGGTCACACAAACCAACCCATCCCAAGAGGAAGGGTGACTCAGGCAGGACATGAGGACCTACAGCAGGAGGGAAGACGTCCCCCACATGGACAAGCTCAGTAGAGGAGCACAGGGTACTTGCCTGCTGAAGCTGGAGCAACTGCTACGAAACACTTCTTCTGCCTTGGCTTAAGGGGCAGGCCCCCACAGCCTTCCCAAGCCCTGCTCCAGAGGGCCAGCAGCAGAGCCCATGTGGGCTGGTCCAGCTCAAGGACACCTTCAGATACTCCTCTCTCAGGGAGGACTGCCAACAGTTGGCCCTAAAACCCATTGAACATGATGGACTCCTGCACGAGCCAGGAGCTACCTCACCTTTTGAGACAGAAACGTGTGGTCCCCAGGCATGAAGGGCAATGCAGACCCAGGTGGGGCTGGGGCACCCTGAGAGCCCATGGGTATGAAGGGGATGGAGCAGAGAACCTGTTCCCATGCTGTTACTGAACTGGTCAGGTCTCCTGCACTCAGACCTCTGGCAGCAGCTCCAGGATGAGAGCAGCTTTCAGCTTTCCTTACCCCTTCAGGTGGCTTGCACAGGCGTGGTAACACAAGGTTGTCTTCTTTAGTTCTGAGTTAGCAGGTAAGACACTGCCAAGTCACCTAATTCCAGATCTTTGAGGGCCAGAAAGAGAAAAGCAGCACTTTCAGGGGGTGGTGTAGGAGTTTGCAGCATCCCCATAAACAGATGAGGAGGGCACCATGTAAGCACACAGAGCCCATATCTGGTTCCTATCCCATTTTTCACCTCTGTGACCAGGGACAGAGCCAGGTGCTCCCCAGACCATTCAGCCAACACTTGCTATCCAGGTCCTACTCAAACTATATAACCATTAGCAAATGCTTTTTGCAGTGCAGCAGCCAGCTCAGTTGTGGAGATGACAACTGAAAGCTCTCCGCAAGTTCCCAAGCCAACACCACACAGGACAATGCAGGAAAGTCAACAGCTGTAGGTATACATTTATAGAAGCAGAGGGGGAATGGGTTGTCTAACACAAAAGCAGCTTAGAGCCCAACCTTGTGCCTCTTCCCTTTCCTACACTGCGCTCAAAGCTCAGGAGCACCTTCCCCCATCGAGGACTTCCAGGCTGAAGAGCCCAAGTTCAGCTTTCCCCCATCCCAGTCGGAGGCACTGATGTGATTTCCTGTGCTGTGGCACTGCGCTAAGGGGAGCATCGCACTGCTGTTTACTCATGGCTGGATCCTAATATAGCTTTTTTTTTTTTAAATCACAAAGTGACCTTTCCGTCCTCTCCTGCATTGTAGATCCATTTCCCACACAAGCACATGGGAGACAGCTGTAGCCACCACTTCAGTGGGTGTTAAAAAGCCCCTCTTGACTGAGGCTGACAATGCTGCGCTTGTTTCCTGACACAGTCTCACACTGTCTCCTTGCAGGAGCAGCTCCTCACTCTTGCATGAGGCCTGCACTTTCCTTGGGGTTAGTTTAACTGCTGACGCTAGTGCAAAAGGCTACTGTCATCCAGCTCTGCTGGCAGAGATCAGCAGACCCAGGTCCTTTGCATGGACCAATGGGCAATTTTACCCTCAGGGAACCACTTTGGTACTCACCTGCAGCAGCAGCTGAGTACTGCTAAGCACAACCTGTCCCAGAGGTGAAATATGGCAAAAGGCAGCAAACACTGACATCAGGAAGAATGGGGAGCCAAGCTTTGAAGGCTGTGGGCCCCCCACCCAGAGTTGAAAGAGGATGGGGTGGGAGAGGGGTCAGTATACCAACTGTTCTGAAACTTCAGGGGTCATAACTTCAGACTCACATCTCTTTCCCCCCCCACTCGTTTCCCCTTTGTTGGATCTGGTTTCTGGAGCTGCAGTGTTTCTCAAGTGCCTGCTGAAGCAGTACCACAACCTAGAGTGCCATAAGAGCTAGGAGGGAGCACAGGCAGAGGTAGAAGGCAGGCAAGGGACCTCTGCCTTTGAGTGACTGCTAGCAGACTGCTTATTTTCAGTTGTGCAAATCAGGGAAAGCTCAATACTTTTATGAATAGGACTCAGCTGGGCTGGAAGAAACACAGGACAGATGTTTTAGATGCCAGATAAGGACATCTTCTGACCTAGGGGAAGTTGTGCAATGTGCATGCTAACTAGACGATTGCACTACAGTGGCCAACAGCTCTTAGGAAAACACCCCCACACACTCCACATTAGTTTAGCATGATCACTGGTGTAGTCTTCAGCACAGCATAGGGAGTTTCCTATGTCCATAGTGGCTTCCAATGGAAAGGAGAGCCTGGGAGCAGGCTGGGCAGAGCAGGACCTATGGCCACTGCTATCCCACTGACCAGTGGATGCCTCTGAATCTACTTCCAGGCATCTCCTCATCACTGGACTGGGGCTCTCTGCCAGCTCCCATGTGCATGCACATGGCTATGCAAACATCCCATGGATTAATCTGTGCCCTGAAAGTACAGGTTCGAGAAAGGTACATTACAATCCCACCAAGCTACCCACTGTGAACCCCATTCCCCTTCCACTTGGCAGCCTATAAAAACATGGGAAGCCACCAAGAAGCAGGTTTAGACCCCACTCAGCACAAGCAGGCGCCTTAAGACCAGTGATAGAGGTTTGCTTGAAACAGGTTGTCAAATAAAAGCAACAAGTGCTGCAGCAAGTAGAGCTGCAAGCAGCCCTTTGTACCAACAACATTTCAGGAAAGAACTAGTTCTCTCCCCATTAGGGAGACAAGAGCGGGTTGTATGCAGTTTAATAATATTTAAATCTTTATTTCAAATCACAAGTGAGGCAGGCCTTGGCTTCACAAAAGCACATCTTGGTTTAACTAATTAATTTGATAATCCCCTATTTGCAATCCTCAGGAGACATTCAGCTTCTAAAGCAAGTAATTACCATTAAGTGGCAACCTCTTTGTGAGGCTCAGTCTGATTAGGGAAAAAATTTCTTAAGCCAGAAATATAATTGTGGTGTGATTTCCCAGAAGGACTGGAGGAGGGACTACATAACAACAGCTGGTCATACTCACCATTTGAAGGAACAGGAGCAACTCAATTATTAGGTCTCCAGCTACACTTCAAGATGTTGTTCAGTGCCACGTGCAAACCTGGTGTGCAGTTAACCATCAGGAGGCTTTACAGGAGATGTTTTATAGGTACACAAGTCAGGAAGGTCCCACTTAGGGCTCTCAAATACCCATGTGTGCCACAGGGTGAGTGGAAATAAAAAATAAAATTAAAAAAAAGAAAACTCGCACATCAGGCCTACTGCAGCACACGTGCAAGCTCATAGTGTGCAGTCCCACAGGGAAGCAATCCAAGCAGGGGAATGCCAGCCTTAAAACCTCTCCACACAGATAGGAAGGCACACCTTGATGACACACAGTGTCTTCCCAGACAAGCCAGTTGGACTCAATACATGCAGAACACTTGCTAGTCTAATGCCTGCTCCAGGCATTCCCAAGTGCCCAGGGTCTCAGCTCAGCAACAGCCCAGCACTAGCATCGACCACTGCCAGAGCCCACAGGACAAAGTCCTGCTTCAGCATACACCCAAGACACCTGTCTCAAGCTGAGCAGCTTTAGGCTCCTTTAACTTTGAGCTGTTCTTGTGGGGGGGACACAGGTGCCCCCCAGGCCTTGTGAAGTGGCCATGCTGCATACCGCTCTTGGGTTAACGCCTCTAAAACAGTGTCCTCCGGAGACTTCTCCTTATGTGAAAGTTATGAATGCACCCAGTGTGGGTAGGAGCAAGGCTGGGATGGAAACCAGGCCTCCTGCCCTAATCAGGCACCTTCCCAATAAGCACGTTTTCTCTACAGCGCACACACACCAAGATGTTTCCCCAGTGTGGTGGGCTCCCTTGCTTGGGTGCTGGGTCTCAGCATCCCGGTCCTCTGACCACTAGGCGGGTGCGCTGGTTGGCAGGACATGACCACCCTGGAGAGAAGACCCCAAAGCCCTCCCCAAGAGCCTGGAACAGAAACCTGTAGGATGCATAGCCTGACAAGGGCACACCTCTGTGGATGCAGACCCAGTTAGAAGAGCTTAAATCCTTTAAGAGGAGCTGCTTGTTTGTCTCCCTGGAGTTCAGGCACTGCCTCCCTTTCCTGAGGACAAAGTGCTCTTGGCTTAGAAATCCACCTGTGGTTTCAGGACTGCTGCTTCAAAACTCACCACCATCTCTGGTTAGAGAAGGACAGATTGGCTTTCTCTGAAGAGCAGCCTAAGACTGACCCATCTCTCTCCAGATCCCATGTATTTAATGGCATAAGACACTCATCTGTTTACCTTCCCTGCTGGCAGTGATGTTGCATGCTATTTAGTCCCCACAGCACATGTTTACTGTACTCTCCGAGACAGCACTCTCACCCCCGAGCTAGACATGCCGGCAGGCACCTACGCCCTTCCTGCCCCAGCCCAGCAGGCACCTCCCCAGCCCCTCTCTGACAGACACAGGAGACATGGAGCACAGGGTCTCACAGCTAGTGCAACTGCCATCCTCAGTCACAGCTGCCAGGGCCTGCTCCTCTTTCCAGGTCTGCTTGACAGAGCAAGGGTTATGAGGACAGACAGACACACACACCCCCCCCCCTTCATGCCTCTGCATCACCAGGAGCCCCCCTCTTGTGTCCCTGCTCTGCTCACACCTGAGCAACCAGCACCTACGAGATACCTGCCCAGCCCGCACCAAGAGAAGCGGACTCAGCCCTCAGTGGATGCCTCAAGTAGGTACTAATCACCAACCGTTACCAGGCAAGGGCTGGGTCACACTTCTAAGCTGGAGACCCATCCCTTCTCTTCCCAAAAGCAACCTAAATCCAACTATGCCCTGCTAGGAGTGAGGGCTGCCAGCTCTAACCACTCCACTCCAGGGGAGCAGGGACCCCACCTCTGACCACTGGCTGCAGTCTCTGCCCCCCAGTTTGCAGAGCCAGGACCAGCACCCAGGTCCTATCTGGGGTGGCAGCCAAGGACTGCAACACCTCCTTCACTCTGCTGCAGGAGCTCTGACCCCTGGGATTGCTATTCCCCCTGGGTGCACACTCTGCCAAGCCCCCATCCAGCCCCTCACAAACCCCACACTTACAGCCAACACTTGCAGAGCCTGCACCCAGCAGATCCCAGTAGATCCTGCAAACCATTCTCCCATGGCAGAGTCTCTCCAGAGGGAAGGAAAGCTCTCACCTGCCTGCAGTTTGCTCCTCCCAATCAGGCAGGCAGAGAAGCAGCTGGGTTAGCTCAGCACTCACTGAGGCAGAGCAATAGCCCCAAGGTGCAGCTCCAGCTGTGGGCATGCAATCAGTGCTTTATACAGCCGTATGGGCGTTCCCTGGGACCAGCTCTTATGTTGCCTGTAGCAGCTGGGCTGTGTTGCCCACTGAACTCGGGCAGTCCCACTGTGGGTTCTCCAGGTGCTTCTCAAGGTACCCTTAATCCTGCTGGTACTTCCAGCAGGGGAATGGCAACCTGCTCAGAGCTGAGCGATGGTCTCCCCTGGTGCAGGCATAGGCTTTGTTCCTGTCCAGCCTTGCCCAGCTGGTAGTAAAGGGGAAAGGTCTGGTTCCTTCATCTTAGTCTCAACAGAGCAGCTGCGCAAAGCTCAAGGCTGAGGTTCGAGTCACTCTGCAGTGGGCAAACAGCAGTTTGGGGTCAGGGTCTTCTTCCCAGGGGAGTCTGGAGCCAACTCTGCTGACTGCAGATCCAGAGGACACGAGGCGATGGGAAGGCTCCTCAGATGCCACTGGGAAGGGCTGGTTTGACGGGGAGAGGAGCAGTCTGCCATGGGACATCCATAGCTGGCAATTAGAGGAGTGAACCTCAGGAAATGCCTACAGCAGGGATATTGGGCAGGAAGGCAGAGCAGGTGGGATGTGGGGCACAGCGGGTTCCTGGAGGAGGTGGTGTGACAGAGATTGTGGGTCCTGTACCAGGGACCCTTCGTTCACAGTGTGGGTCTGAGGGAGAAGACCCTGTGCTGGGCAGGAGTATGTGACAAGCACACTGTGAGTGTGGTGCCAGCCATGGTAGGCACCTCCTCTCCATGGCACCAGGGCTGGAGAGCACCAGCAGAAAATAGTGGGATTTAACCCCATCAGCAGCAATAACAATGTGTCTCCTTAAAGGAGATGAGCAGCTTCCTCTTCAGACAGGTGAAGGCAGAGGGCTCGTGCCTCCTGCCATCAGTCTCTCCTACTTTCTTCTCACTTGGCCTTCTTCCATCACTACTGCCAGATCAAGATGGGGTGAGGCCAGCTATTTAGCAAGCATGGGAAGGGACCAGGAGGCTTAGACCTCTCTAGCATTCATAAAGGATCTGTGCTGGCCCAGTTGTTACACCGGAGCGATGTGCCTCTGGAAGAGCCCGGCAGTAAGGGGGATGAGCAGGTGGGATTGATAGTCCAGCAATCCCTGGAATATCCTCTCCAGGTACTCTACTCCAGATATTCCTGGAGTATTCCTTTGGTTTGGGGCTGCACTTTGCCCATGACAAGTCAGCTCCTGCCTGCGTTTGCTGCTGGGTGAGCTGAAGTGTCCAAGAAAGAGTGCAAGCTCACGGACAGCACCGGCCACCCGCAACTGCGCAGCAGGCTCAGCACAGAGCGGGGGGGGGTCTTCCAACAGGCAGGGGCAGGCAGCTGCCCGCACCTCACAAGCAAGTGTCAGGAGGGCAGCGGGATGCTAAAGGGAGCAGCTCGCCCCACACACGGCTGATCCCCAGGCACGCCAAAAGAAACCTGGAACTATCACATATATATTTTTTCCCCCCTAAGACTACCCCTTCGTTGCAACGCGGGGCCTTTGGCACTCCTCGCTGAGTTCAGCCGTACCAGCCCCCACGGAGGGGCCGGGAGCGGCGCGGGAGGCGCCTGTGGGCAGCGCAGCCGCCATCTTGGCGGAGGGCGGGC
This sequence comes from Ciconia boyciana, assembly GCF_034638445.1. NCBI lineage: Eukaryota > Metazoa > Chordata > Aves > Ciconiiformes > Ciconiidae > Ciconia > Ciconia boyciana. Next base: position 24,125,786 of record NC_132942.1, read on the forward strand.
CGGGACGAGGCTAGGCCTCGGCGCGGGGCGACACCTGCCGGCCGCGCTGGCCGGCGCGGGTGCGGTCTCCCCGCTTCCCCCGCTCCCTCAGGCGCCCGGGGGCCCGGCCCGCCCCGGCCGGAGGTAACGAGCTCCCTGCGGGGAGACTCCTCCGGCACAGCCGGGCTCCAGCTCCACAGGGGGCACAGCCAGCGCCGGCCCCTCTTCCACCTCATAAACCCTTGGTGTGTCACCCTCATCGGAGGGGAGATGTTCGCCTCACACCCCTGCCTCCAAGGCAACAGGTCTTTGGCTCCCCAGGGCACGGGTCCCCCGATTTCTACATTTCGGGGCAGTCTGGTTGCCTTTGGTGAAGAGACACTCCTCGTGGAGCTGGAGTTATAGACAAATCCAAGCACCGTGAGGTAGCTGCCAGACTTTCTTCACTCTTTATTGCACTCTTTAGTCTGTAATTTCCTGTTTGCTTCAAAAGCTATTTTTGCTAAGGGGAAAAAAAAAATCAAACATTTATAACAATTCTGCCTGTTCCCTAGCAGGAGAAAACAAAGACCAGAGTGAGCCTAGCAGGGGTGACCAGTTAACTATCCGGCAGCAGCCTGGCTATCGTGCTCGCTCAACAGTCCTTCAGTCCTGGCAAACACAAGCTCGTGGTCCTTCACCAGCCAGCTCCCATCAGCTAGCCCTGCACCATGACATGTGAAAATATAATAGTTCTTGGCCTTCGTAGTTGTTTTCTTTTTTTTTTCCATGTTTCTGGGATACCTTTGCAAAGCTTTTGCCAGCTTTCTCCATAAACAGGCGAGGGTAGGGATGCCTACTGAAAATATGTGCACCTACATGCACGTATGTGGTAGACAAGAGAATATCCTGGCCCTGGGAGGTGAGGCTTTCTGAGAAAGCAGGCAGGACCCTAAGTGTCCAGGAGAAATCTGGAGGGGGTGACCCCTGCATGAGTGATGCTTGCATGGTCCCAGCACCAGCCATGCCTAGAGGAGGGCTCTCGGGGCAGCTCTGAGACCACACTTCATCCAGCTGCCTGCAAGAGCCTCAGAGCCCCGAAACCACCGAGGACCCACACACAGTGAGGCCCCAGGTGCGTGCACAGCCCAGAAGCCAGCCTCCCCCCAGCCAGCCAAGGAGAAAAAGCGAAGCTTTAACTGGCTCTCTGACTTTAACACTGTGGGCTTAGCTGGGCTCTAGGAGACAAAGTTTGTGCACGGGCAGGGATTGCCCCGCATCACTGCAAGAGAGGAAAGCCCCAATACAGCAGACTTTCCGCGGAGTCTGGTCTCTACCACTACCCCATGGCCTTTCCAAGCCCTTCTTCATGGGCTGCCTGCAGGCTCAGGACAACCTGTGGTCTGATGTAGAGCAGACCAACTGGGCTGGTGGCCACCTACCCAGAGTGTCCTCAACACCCTCCGTCTCCAACTAACCCGCCACAGGTTTAATTTACCTTTGGGGCAGCCTGGCTGCACAGCACTGGATGCCAGGAGAAGGCGAGGCAAGAGGAGTCCAGGTGGCTTCTTCAGGGATCTTTGCCTTCCCCACAGCTGCATGGAGCAGCTCTGTCCAGCTGCAAGGAGGATCACAACTCTAGGATCTGGGGTACTTGTAAAATCAAAGCCCCCGCCATGTCAACATCCATCCTGGCTGTTCTGCAAGCATCCCCGGGAGCAGCAGCCTGGCCACACAGTCCTCCGGAGCAGGGAGTCCCACAGCTGTGTTTGCTTCTCCAGGCAAAAGCAGGGAAATCTGAACCACGAAGGGGGATGTGGATCACCCCACCCAGCTCCTGCAGACCTAAAGTTCCCACTGATCTTGTCTGAACACGCTGCAGCTTGTTCCCCCACGCAGCTGGGGTGCGGGGAAAGCCTCCTGGCCAGCCCTGCAGCCTGGTGGGTGGCACGGCCACTGGAGAGGGTCCCCAGCTCTGCAGAGAGTCCGGGGATGTTCACTGCCAGCAGATGGCAAGGACACACGGGTGAGCCGAGGGGCTGGCTCAACACACGCCGGAGAAGTGCAGCACGAAGCACAAAGGCTCTCCCATCCTGGCCACTGTGCCCTGGAACGCAGCATGGGAACCGCTGCCCAGCTCAAATCTGTTCCTCATTATCCACCCCCAGCTGCCGACTGATCCAGGCTCCGTCACCAGCCACTCGCTGCACGGCCCCAGCCAGCATGCATCCCATCAGCCGAGCAACTTCTGCACGATTTCACCAGCCAGCGCAACAGGGCAGACCCGGACCAGGACTGGCATCCACCCCTCTGGAGGTAATTCTGGAGTGAAAATGAATCGTTCCCTCCACCAACAGGCAGAGGAGGCTTCCAGTGAAAGCAAGGAGCAGGGGTGGCTGCTTCACGTGTGAAGAGCAGGAAGGCAAACGCAGGAGAATTCAGGAGAGGGATTCAGTCTGATCGTATCCAGGTGACATGAATGCCTGGACAGACAGACAGGAGCAGGAAGGAGCAAAGAACAGACTGATGTGCCTCCAAAATGTGTGTACCCAGATATGGTCAGACTGAACTCCTGAATTCTCTTGCATTTGCCTTCCTACTGTTCTCCATGAAAACATGAGCGTGGCCAAAGCCTATGCCACGCTTTGTGCTTGCTGGGGCCAAGTGGGAGGTGAGAAGCTGGGCTCCCATTCACTAGCTTCCCACTGCTTGTGCCTGTATAGGTCATCGTGAAAACATCACATGAGGGCGTCAGAAGTGCTCCAGAAATAGAGCAGAATGAAAAATCATGCAAGGTTACCTGTGAGTCAACAGTGCCCTTGCTGCAATGGAGAACATGAAGCTGGCAGGTTTAAGGAAATGATTATTTCTCTTGACTTGGTACCTTTGAGACACAACTGGGTATTAGCTCCAATTTGGGGCTCCCCAGAACACTATATATATACATATCAGAGAGAACAAGCTGTAGGAAGACAAGGCAAAGAGGGGAGCTGCCTACAGGGGGAACAGAGAAACCACAGCCCAGCTCTTCTCAGAGGCACACCTGGAAGGACAAGAGGCAACGGGGACAAGCTGCACCAGGGGAAATTCTTGCTGGGCATAAGGAGAAAATCATTCTGCGCAAGAGTGGTGCAGACATGGTGTGGCTTTGGGACAGGGTGACATCTCCATCCTCGGGGTCTTTCCAAGCCCAACTAGACAAGGATCTGAGCTACTTGCTATAGCTTTTCCACCAGCCCTGCATGGAGCCAGGGTTGGACCACAGACCTCCCGAGCCCCTTCCAGCCTAAAATTTACTTGATGCTCCAACATGCATTGTGCAATGGCAATGTGGTGATTTTAAGACAGCTGCACAATGCTGCTGCTTAGCTGACTTGAGAGATGGCCAACACCAATCCATCACCCACAGCTTGGCTTTTCCATCCGGCTGATGCCCCTGTTACCAGAGCTGCCTTACATCCTCTGCTGACTTCACAAGTTCTGGTACCACAGAGAAACTGGAGGAGCTGAGCATTGGACAAAGTAAATCACTGTGGAAAAAATGTGCAGATCTAATGGCAGGCTCTAAGGAGAAGCCTGCGTGCAAAATGACTGGTCTGCGATAGTCAGGCAGCTCCACGATGGTGTTGCTTATAGTAACAGTCAGAGGGTTGTACGTTCTGGGTTACAGTCTGACAAGCAGCTCCTTTGGTTATGCCTTACTCTCTCCTGGAGAAGCAGAGGTTTGGGCACATGTGTTCATGGTTTGGCCCGGTTCTTATGTTTTTCCACTGAAGCACTTCAGTATTTTTAGGCTGAAAGAGACAGCTCTGTGCTATGCTGGAAGGATCAGAGCAGTCCTATGCAGGAAGGATGCTGCCTGCTATCTCTCCCTGTAAAGTGAAATACAGAGAGTGGAGTATGAGAATAAAAACTGATAAAACCCTGTGGGGAAGGGTGTAGTAGGAGCCACCATCCCTGGTCACAACATGGCTGGGGTCAAGGGTGGGAAGAGGGGGCTCCAAGCTCACCAGCTGCTGGCTGGTGGCATGGAAAGCCTGTACACACATTAGCTGCTAGGCTCAGATAACTGTGTGAGACAGCAGCAACCAGCCCCAGTGTTTCCCAAAGCTGAGACATCTGCTTTTCCTCCTCTGAGGACCTGAATGCCACAAACCCACCACTTCCAGGAAAACAACCTGGCCCGCACAACCTGGTGCACTGCCAAGGCAATTGTATCTGCAGGAAACACTGGCGTGGAGGTCCGGCACACAGGGCACAGCTCAGCCAGCATCTCTGGTCAGTGGGATGCGAGGCAGATGGGAGATGTCAGGAGGAGCAAGAGCTTCCAGAGGGACCAGTACAAAGCTCTTGGGGCTAGGAGCTGTATAGGGACCCTGCCAACAAGGACCTGGGGGTGACAGTAGATGCCAGGTTGAATATAAGCCAAACATCAGTCTTGTGAATCAAGTAAACCACATCTACCCTCCTTTAGAACTGGAGCCAGCAGATCGAGGGAAGAGCAAAGCCAGCACACCGATGCAGGGAGGTTCCTGTGATCCAGAATACCCTGAAACAGACCCATTTGAACCGTATTTTTGGTGAAGAGAAAGGAAGCATGGACATGGGAAGATCCGGGCTCCCAGCACTCTGCTGCTATGCAGGCAGCCACGACACTGGGCAGCAAGGGCCTAGCTGCCTGCTAGCCTCTTGCTGGCTGCTCCCCGAGGCATGGCCTCATGACAGCTGCAGGCAAGCTTCTGTTCGGAAAGAATTTCACATTTTCCACAAACATTATCAAAACTAGGCAATCCAGTTAGGCACATCAAGTCTGAGAAGGGGGCTGTGGCCTTGGGTGGAGAAGAGCAAAGAGGCACAAGTACACAGTGCCTGCAAGGGAGAACTGAACCAGGAGCTGCAGGAACCAGGATATGCAGAGGTTCCCAAACAGCAGAGAGACCAGACCACGATGCCTGCTCCAACTCCGATTTATTGAACATTACAAAATACTCTGCATATATTTTCACATTAAAACAATATTCTTGCAAATAAGATATTAAGTCTTGAGTCATTTGTGGTGCCCACGGCTACAGAAAACACTGACCCAGCTAGAGATTTAGTATGGCCCAATATCAGAAATCAAAACCAGAATAAGGCATACCAGAAATGTAAAACTATATAAAAACCTTTTAAAAACCTCATGCTCATCTGGTGGGACAGGTACAGAGCAGAACAGCCTTTGCTGAGCCTTGCTAACAGTACCAGTGGGTACCGCCAGCTCGCTTGCCCCATGCTGGGCTCACTCACCCAGTGCATCTACATGTCCCCTTGACACCTGCTGTCTCAGCATGCCCACATAGCTAGAACAGGCAGTTATTTACCTGCTTGGGAGCATTAGCAGCCCAAGTCCTCATTCTTCCCTAAGAGGAACATCCCCAACCCTCCCGTGTTGCCGGTGCCCAGCTGCTGAACTGAGCTTTTGCATGCTGAGCAGTTCTTGGGGAGCAATTCTTGGCCCTTGGGGTCACACCAGCAATAATTCACTGTGTGGGCCACTGCCACTGGGTCCCACCACCCTCTCAGGAGGGACCAGGGGTGGCTGGGAGGCAGGTGGTGGGGACAGACCTCTGAAGATGCACTCAGCTCTCACCCATCTACCCTGTTCCTGATGTACATTCATACCTGCTGCTCGCTCAACTCCTCACACCATGACCAGCCCTCCCAGCTGATGGGCCCCAGGCAACTGGAAGGACTAGGACATGGGCAGGATGAATGCCAAGGATGCTGTGCAGGGCAGTTGCCTCCTAGCAAAGCCAGAAAGCTGAACACCACAGCTGTTGGGAACACATCCAGACAACAGGCATGAGGCTGGCACAGCAGGTTGGGTGCTGGAGGAGTCCTTGTGCATACATGTTCACTAGTCCAGCTCCTGGTGGAGCCAAACCCCAGGAGCACTGCTCCCAATCCTGAGAAGGTCATGGCCTTGCCTCTGTGGTACCTCCATAACCCAGGGAGTGCAGAGCTGCCATGGCCTGGCTCTGGCCTCCTGGCTGAGCTCCACGGATGCTGTGAGGAACCAGCGTTGCAGCCGCCCTTGAAATCAACGGCTCAGTCACTGGGTGTGGATGGGCTCTTGTGCACCGGCCGCCGCTCCCAGCCCTCTCCCTGGAGGTCTCCTACTCACAGCCAGGCTGGAGATCAGCTTGTGCTCCCACACCTGCGAGCAGCCACGGCCCATAAGCCAGCACCCCTACACCTCAGGGCAGCACAGCCATGATGGGATTGAGTCTGGCTGGGATCCCAGCCCTCGGAGGAACTTCTCTGCCTCCCAGTGCTGCGAAGATGTGTAGGGACCAGAGAGGAAGAAAGAGGTTTGGGATCTGTGCCTCCCTGGGTGGAGAGGGGCTAGTACCTGCTATTGCAGCATGAAGCCCAATTATTGACCAGTTTCGCATCAGTAGGTGCATGGGCAAAGCCCACCTTGGAATGCAGCTCCAGGAGGAGTATTGGGCTCTCCTGCCACTCCTGGAGTTTATGGAGACATACACAAGCTTTACAATGCAAGACAGCGGAGCAGTCAGTGGGTTGCAGCCCGTCCACAGCCCCAGCCCCTTCCCCATCTGCAGTCTGCCTCAGAGGTGGCTCGCTCTGTTGAAGATCAGCCATCTGGGCTCCGGGGCAGGCAGCATCCTGCCCTGCTCCTCCGTGGCCATCAAAGGCTGCAGCTCCTGCTGCTCAGCGCCATCTGGGCTGCTGTCACTCTGCAACCGGCCACTCTTAGAAATGTGGCTTGGGAACTGGAAGCAGGAGCTCTGCTCTAGCATTGCCTGGCTTGCAGACTGGGGTTGCTCCTCCAGCACAGGGCAGGCAAATCTCCTATGCTGAGGTCCGCTCTCGATGCCTGGGGGGGAAGCGATGCTCTCCAGGGAGGAGATGCTTTGGTTCCATGCCTTCTGCATATCCACTGGCACAATTTTGGTGGTCTCCAAGGAGACGTAAACAGCCAGATCAGCCTGGTCTCCTTTCCAAGGCAGCTCCTTCTCTGCCAAGGTTGGCGATGGCGGGATGATGCAAGGGCTGGGGCAGACATCCAGGCTGCCTGGGGATGCAGAAGGAGGGACAGTGAGAGGAATCTTGCACAGCTCTTGCTCTCTCCCTGGGACCTGCAAACATTGCAGAACCAACCACTACCGAATGGCCAGCTGGCCCAGGGATGCAGGAGCCACCTCTGCCGTGCCTCCAGAGCCACAGAGAAGAGTGATTCTCCGATTCATGCTCTGCTGACTTTGGTTTTTCCCAGAACAAGGCATTTTTGCTCCTCAGGTGGAGGAAGGACAAGCTAGCCAACAGCAGCTGCCCTGGCATAGGAGCATCGGTGCCTACCAGGAGTTGTCTTTCCCTGCAGGACCTCATCGGTGGCTCGAGCAATGAATACAATCCCTTCATCATCCTCTCTCTCTGTCTCCGAGCTATCGCTCTCCTCCTCCTCTGAGCTGACCATCACCAGGACAGGAGCTGCAGCCAGATGGAGGGAGTTAGTTTGGAGGATGGGGTACCCTGTGGGGGAAGGACTGCACGCATGAGAGAAGGAGTTGGTGCTAGCGCAACCCTGGGTGCTGTCATGCCACCGAGCTGGCAGTGGGCAGGCACAGCAGGCTGCTCCCATCCCACCCCAACAGGTCCCCTTGCCAGGACCTGCAAACCTCACCTGCCACCAGCCTTACCTGCCTCCTGCCAGGGGACATTTCTGTGCATCTTCCCATTGGGTGCATCACTGGTCAGAGAGATGTCCTTCTGTGAAGGAAGATGGACTGGCTGGGACCTACCCTGTGCAAACCCCTAACCTTGACCCAGGCAGCCCTGCAAGCCAGGGTAACCCCAGGGACACAGATTCCCACCCTGGCTAGATGGCAGCTGGCAGTCAGTGGTTCCTAGTCCTTAGGCATTGCATCGTCATGGCCCTACAGTAAACAGCTCAGCTGCAATGGCTTCAAGAGTCTCCAAATGAGAGAAGACACCTAAGGCCCAGTTTGAGGCGCAGTGCCACACTTCTGAGCCTGGGTCTGCACTGACGTTCAGGCTACTTTATGCTGAGTGCTCTTGGAGAACAAACACGGGGCTCCTCCAGGGCTCGGGACCACTTTGCCCAGGGAAGAGCCACCCTGTGGCAGTGCTGGCATGGTGGGGACACGTGGACATGCAAGACCCATGTGCTCACACACAGCATATGCAGGACTGAGATGAGGTGAACCGCTCTCTACACTAGCCCTGGAGCTGCCTGGATCATCGTCGATCCCCAGCACCTCAGCGCAGCACCTCAATTAGCCCCCAAAGGACCTCTGTCTGCAGCCTCAGGGAGGCCAAATCTCCGAGATAGTAATGGAACAGGAGGTTGGGGACCGCTTGCCTTCTTCCTGCCCTTTTCCTTCAGCCTGGCCTTGCTCTTGGAGGAGCAGACGTTGTGCTTTGTGGACTTGAAGGTCTCCAGCCGCCTCTTCATGTTCTGCCGGAAGATTTCTTTATCTTGGCGCTCTTGTTTATCTGGAGAGATGAAGTGACGGCTGTAGCTGGCCTTGTACTGGCCGAAGGAGAGGCAAAGAGACAGAGGGTGAGCAGCTGGCCCCATGGAGCATCCTCCATCCCTGCTCCTCTTGTGGGTGCTGCTACCCTCAGGGTGAGCCGCATGCCATGGCTGGAGAGCACTCACCCGCCGGCGGGGCTTGTAGAGGCTCCCTCGCAGCACGTGGTGCATGGCAGCGTCCTCCTTGTCCCGGCGGCTCCGCACTGTGTCAATCACCTGCAGGTCCAGGCATGCGCCACTCCCGCTCTCCCTCCTGCGGGCAAAAAGGAGATGGAGATGGAGATGCTGGGCTCCATGCTTGCATCCTGCCAGCCCCCTGCCAGCCCTGGCACAACCCACCCCCTGGGAAGGGGGCAGCTGCAGGGGTCCAGCAAGGTGTACCCAGGGGCTCGGAGAGATGCTCGTACTCACAGGAGGTTTGTGACCGATGACTCCGACATGGACGTGCGGCTGGGCATGGAGGGCAGCGCCAGCTTGGCGGCTGAGAGCACGTGGCCACCCTGGGAAGTGGGAGGGAAAAGCTGGCATCGGGGACCCAGCCAGGCTGGGGGGGGTCTGCACTGCCTGGCCAGAGTGGACCCACATGGCCATGCGTGGGGTGGACCACCACCCCAGGCCAGCCAGCTCTTGTCGGGGCCATCCCACTGCCCGGCCCCCACCGTTTGCCCCTACCTGGTCAACAAAGCTGATAGCATCACGGATGTTCAGCTTGTAGTAAACATCCCAGATCTCGTCCCGCAGCCTGTAGGCAGATTTCCGCATCAGGAGCTGGCTCAGGTACTTCTTGTCGAACTGTTCCCACCTGCCACAAGATGAAGACATGGGCGGTTTAGCTCCCATGGGGTACCATGGCCATGGAGCCCCTGCCCACGCAAGGCTGAGAGTGTCCAAAGCATGGCGAAAGCAGGCTGGGCATGCAGGACCCAGCTGTGCCCAGGGACACGCTGCCAGGGAGGGCAGAAGGGGAGGGGACACGCTGACCCTTCATCCCTGCCTAAGAGAAAGCTGGAGACCAGTGGGTCTGCAGGAGGCAATGGGAGCGGGACTGGAGACGGCACAGCTGCCCCGCTGGAGCACTTCCCCTCCAGGAAACAGGCTTTTCGCATCCTTTTCCTGTCCCATGCTGCAGATAAACACTGCCCGAGCTTTAACAGGGCTGTTCCCTCCTCAGTGCCCAGCACAGCTCCATCCAGGCACAGGGCCACCGTCATCACCACAGACACACCCCACAGCCCCCCAGCAGCTCTGGCACGGGCAAGCAATGCCAGGTCTCACAGCATCCCCAGCTGCACCTGCCCAGCCTCTCTCTGGGATGCTTTTGGGAGCTTGGTCTGCTGCATAACAGCAGCCAGACAGTCCCCTTCCAGATGGACTGATGGACAGACATACAGCCTTCCTGGTCCTGCTGCCCTGCTGCAGCGGGGACCCTGCAATGTCCCCGTGGCTGGCACGCGTCCCCCATCCACCTGATGGCCAGCAGAGGATCCTAGCTAAGACACTCACTTGTCCCGCCAGTAATGGTAGCCGTGGTGCCCCACAATGTCCTCCACCGCTGCCAGGATGTGGTCAAAGGCCTTGAGCAAGGAGAAAAGGGTGAGAGCAGTGGCAAGGCTGCGGGTGCCCCAGGGGTGCTGAGGCTATGCATCACCCTCACCCAGCCCCAGTGGTGCAGGGTGCTGGGCAGCCCTCTGGCACCAGCACCTACATGCTCATGCAGCTCCTCATTCAGTGTGGGCTTGTGGTGGTCGCTGCGCTTCACCTTCAGCCACGTCACCAAGGGTTTGATGGTGAGGCCCTGGAACGGCAGGAGAAGGCAAGGGAAAGACTGGGAGGGCGAGAGGGTGCGTGGCTGGGGCGTGGGGAGCAGAAACAGCACGAAGTGACCGGGGACAGCAGCTGTGCCAGCCACGCGTGCCCCTACCAACCCAACACCCTGCTCCCAGGACCTGGGCAATGGTCCTGTGTCCCGGCAGGCAGTGACCATGTCGTATGCTCCCCACTCCCCCTTCCCCTAGGCTCACATCCATCTGCCATGCAGCTCCCCTTCCCGGGGCGCAGGAACCCCAGAGCCAGGGCCATCAGCAGCTTTGTAAAGAGAACAGCCTGGCCAGGTACATGCCATTGCTGCTCTTGGAGCCAGTCGCAGAACAAGAAGCCAACGGGGAAACAATGTGGGCCATGGCCCCACCATCGCAACAGTCGCCACGGTGGTCCTGCACGCCAGTCTGGTGATGGATGGGGTGCCAGAAGGCACCAAGGACCAAAGGTCACTTGAAAAGAGGTACTTGCCCCAAACGCATGTCCCCAAGAACCCGCCTGGCCCCCAGGCCAGCTCTGGGGCAAGAAGGCAGCACTGAAGAAGGGCACAGTGCCCATCCTCACCTGCACAATGACAGTGAAGAACACCACCACGATGGTCGTTGCCACAAAGTAGTCCTTGGCTTTCACCTTTGCCCTGTCCAGCAGAATGACCAGGGCAAAGGCCACAGCTCCACGGAGGCCACCGTATGACATGACCACCTGGTCGATTCTGTCCAGGGGGATGAGGCGGAAGTGGTTGAGCACACAGGTCTGGAGGACAACGCCTAGGGAAGATGGAGAAGGAGAGCCTGGGATGCCAGTGGAGCCCTGCCTGCTCCTGGAGATGGGGCAAAGCCCAGGCCAGGAGCTGTGGTTGGTCCCATGCCCCAGAGCTTCTTGGGGGATACCACTTTTTGGCATGAAAAGGGCTGGGTCAGAAGCACAGTGGGGCAGACTGACCCACAGCTCTGAAGAGCAGGATAAAGATCAGGGTGCCCAGCACCAGCGCTGTGTCCCATGCCCACTTGGAGGTATCCACAGCCGAGATGCCCAGAAACATGAAGATAATGGTCTCTGAGCTGCTGGCCAGTGTCTTCATGGTGTACTTGACTGTGGTGCGGGATTTCTGGGAGATGTTGGCTTCCACGTACTTCTTGCAGCAGATCCCACAGAAGGTGACTCTGCAGAGGGGCAGAAGGAGCCAGTATGACCCTATGGTGGGATGAGGAATGGGTCTGCTTGCCGCCTCTTGCTGCTCAGCGCTGCACCCCTGATTTCCTGGAACCCCCCTGGGGGGCACCCTCATACTCACGCCAGGATGGAGGACAGCGAGACCATCTCAGCAGCAAGGTATGCGACATAGGCCAGGAGAAAGACAAAGAGTGGCTCAATGATGC